>NC_134883.1:9870309-9910309 GCF_041734735.1 Babylonia areolata
CTTATTGCGTGGCCAAACAAGAAGGAAATAATAACGCGTTCGCAAACACCCAGTGAGTTTTCAAAGAACTACATAGAAACGCAAACCTTTCGCGCTCTTGTCACATACACGGATGGAGGTAGTGGAAGGATACAACAAAGGTGATACCGAGAATGAGGGTGAGAAGGAAGTGGGGGGGGGGGGGGGGGGAAAGAAAGAGTAGGTTTGGAGAAGGGGGATGAGAACGCGAAAGGTCGACGGGATTGTTGGAATCAGGGTTGAGGGAGGAAGGAAAAGGTAAATGAAGGGGGAGTAAGAACGAAGACAGACATACACCAAGGTTGGGGGTGCGAACAGTTACAGACATATATATATATATATATATATATATATATATATATATATATATATATATATATATATATATATATATATGCATATGCTGTCAATGTGCAAATCAGACATCAGCAGTGGACATAGGAAAAGAAAAAACTGGCTGGGGTATAGCCACGGATGTGAACAAGACGAATGGTTCTTTCTCGATTCACCCTACGCTTACATTAAATCTAAAGGTGGTAGAAAAGGAAATGGAACGATGGAAGGAGGAAGAGAGGGGGGAGGGAGGACAGGAAAGTCCCAATAGGACAGACACTGAAAACAGAGCGAGAGAAAGAGAAAAAGAAGAGGAAGAGAAGGGGAGAGAGAGAGAGACAGAGATAGAAACTGAATAGACACAGACTGACAGACACACACACACACACACACACACACGCGCGCGCGCGCGCGCGAACACCTTCACCCCCTTGACCACACCAAAACGAAACCTACTAAGCATGCCTCCACCTTTTCCCCTGTCCCCCATCCCACACGAACACACCCACACCCACCACACACACAACCAGCCTTCTTGTTATGTCGCTGCCCGTTTTAAAATGCAAATGCTGGAGAGGAAAAGCATGAATGGAGGGGCAGGCAGGGCGATTCCCATGCTTGTCAATGCCCCACACACAGCAGTTGAAAGCCCCTTGAATAGGGAACAAGCCGTGAGCCCCTTCATTCATGCAGGGCCCCCCACCCTCCCTTAAAATGGCAGGGGAAAAGACCCACAGAGGGTGGTGGGAGTTGGGAGTACGGATTGGGGGCGGGGGGGTTACGAGGGGATAAAGTTTGTGTTCAGTACTGTTTGCGTTTTTTGTGTTAGCCCAGAGAGTGGTTGTTCTCATCTTAATGATCTTAGATCAGAAAAAAAGGAAACAAATTGCTCTGTGTGTGTGTGTGTGTGTGTGTGTGTGTGTGTGTGTGTGTGTGTGTGTGTGTGTTTCTGTCTGTGTGTCTGTGTCTGTGTGCCTGTGTGTGTCTGTGTTTCTGTGTGTCTGTATGAGTGCGCGCGCACGCGTGTGTCTGTGTCTGTGTGTGTGAGTGGGCGCCTATGCTGCAAGAATGAACCATCTGTTAATGCATAGCATTGACTTATCTAATAAAGTAATATCATGTGCACCAGCGGGGCACGGAGTATATGCAAACAAAATGTTTGGGTTTTTTGTTGTTTTTTTAGGTTCTCCCCCCCCCCTCCCCCACCTCTCTCTCACTCTCTAACACACACACAAACACACACAGTGGGGAGTGGGGGGTAAAGAGGTGGAGCAAAAGGGAGAAAAGGAGGTGAGGGTGGAACGTAGGGAGGGTAATGGAGAGAATAAGAGAGAGACATAGAGAGACAGAGACAGAGCAAACGCAGCGTTCCTTAATGTGAAGTGACGACGATAATTGATTCCTTCCCCTCCCGACACGCCTTTGTACCTAGCCAACCGCAACCTTTAAAATCAATAAAGGTAAGCTGAGAACTGTACGATTCTGCTTTTTCCCCTTTTAAGTGGATGGGGGTTAGATTTTTAACTGGCTTTTTTATTTTGACTAAACCAAGAAACCTGAAGCTTGATGTGCGTTTCTGATGGCGCAAACCACTTGATCATGGTAACCGTTCACGCTTTTTTCTCTGTGTTAGCTTGTGCTCCAAGTTGGACAGCGTGGCAGTTCAGATAACAACAATAATTATTGCATGCTTTTGTGCAATTAATAACACATAGAGCCAACACCGCACTCAAAGTCAACAAGCGAATCCAGGCCTGGACGTGCTGACATGAATGCAACTCGATATACTGCAGTTCAGTTCGTAAGTAATTTGAAATGCTTTTGAAATGTAGTACTGCTGTATGTGGAAAGACTATGTTTTTTTGCGCGTATACAACACGGAAGAAAAACAACCATATTCCCCCCCCCCCCCCCCCTCCCGTCACTGGTAAAAGAACCACAACACAAGTTCACTCCTCTGGAATACGATTCTGCTATCGACATCTGATTCCTTTTTTTCTGTCTTTCGTAATTTCTTTATGAAAGATGTAGTCTTCTTCATTAGGTATTGTGCTTTTTGTGTTCAAATTAAGTCTGACTGAATTACGTGTCTTAAAGCACCAAACCAAACCAACCCCAATACGTTATGATGGAATGTCCAACAGAAAACGTAAAATGAAAAAAAGAAAACGTACCAGGAAGCTTTTCCGTTTTTAAAGCTTACACACTCGGAAAGTTTGAATTCCATTTAAGAACCAATATAATGCTAAACTATATAACTATGACATTATCTTTCTTTAATGCTGAAACAAAAGGTAATGAGTTCTTTAAATTCAGGATATATAATTTCAGCTCAGGCTACTTGTTCTAAGCCATTTGTTTAACTTTTGTTCAAAACATTTCATCAGACTAACATGGTCGCGTCCCGGGTTCTAACAACACTCTGCGTACCCCAACCACTTCTTTCCCACAGACCTGAACTCCCAGCCAGCCTGTCACAGCAGCGTGTCCAGGAAAATAGCCCTGGGTCTGGCTGCCCCTCCCTTCTCCCCCTGTCTCTTTAAACCCGGGTTGTTCACCTGTCTGGACTCCCACAATACAGGTTTCAAACATGACAAAGTTCTCCATTTCACGCAGCGGGGGTCTCTCCACGCGGGTTTTGTTGCCAGGTCGCTTGAGGGTGGGCCCGGGTTGTCTAGGTCTGTCGGCTTCAGCGCTGTCACCGGATGTATCGGGGTGCTTTTCAAGGGAACAGGCGATGCTAGACCATCAACAACATAGGACACAAAGCGCCTATACTTCCTGCTCTTTATCACCACGTACACAGAAAAAGATGCGCCCGGAACAGACAGTCTCTTTCACAATACCTATTTTCCCACCTTCGTCCTGAGCCGGGGTATGCAGTCGTCTGCCATCCTTACTGAGTGTCGGAAAGTTCTGATTCATACTCATGTGGACTTGTGGGCGGATACTGAATGTCAGCTATTCGGTGTACAGAAGAAAACATGCTTATTTCTGACTTAAATGTTTCGGCTCCAGAGTAAGCACTCAATATTTTTTTAATGTCTGAACCTTCCCCCCTCCCCCTCCCCCCTGAAAGAAGAGATGATGGGTCGTTTGTATCATTATACGGCGTTGCACTGAACACTGGCTGTGTCCATTTAGATAAAGGAATCCCTAATATCCTGTTTATTTATTTATTTATCTGTGTATTTATTTACTTATTTATGTACGCTTATCTATTATTTATTCACCTTTTTTTTCTTTTTTCTTTATTCTTTTTCTCAAGGCCTGACTAAGCGCGTTGGGCTACACTGCTGGTCAGGCATCTGCTTGGCAGATGTGGTGTAGCGAATATGGATTTGTCCGAACGCAGTGACGCCTCCTTGAGCTACTGAAACTGTTGAACTGAACATTATGAACCAATTAAAGGATTCCTACACTCAAATACAAATATGTTGAAATCTTTCACAACACAGCTATTTTTAACTAATGTAACCTGCCACTGTATAAAACATTTTTTTTATGAAACATGGTCAATCAAAACTTTTCTTGAAAATCTAATAAAGCAAACATCCAGAAAAAAAATCATAACTCTTTTTCCAATCCATTCACGACAGAAAAAAGAAAGGGGAAGACTGAAAGAGTCAGAGAGAGGTAGAGCCAGACTGGGGCATCACTATCAAACAAGACAGGGAGCTTACTCTGTGGATCGTTCCCCCTCCCCACCTGCGCGATAAAACACCCCCTCCGACAATATTCGGCCCTTTCGTTTGTTTGTTTTTTTTGTTCATAAATATGGTAGTAAAATATCATTATCAACGAATTGATCTTTGTCAGAAAATCTGCCTGTCTGCTTTCTCCCCTTCCTCCACCTCCTCCATCTCTCTCTCTCTCTCTCTCTCAGTGTGTGCGTTTGTCTCGTTCTCTTTCGCATGAACAAGTGTCTTGAGACAGAACCAAAAAGGCACACACATATTTGCACACGCACACACGCTCCACGCCTGTCTCACACTAATTAACTGAATGTAAAATATCAATCAGCGGCACCGATAACCATGTGTATGCATAATCATATCCGCATATGGTTGGGATTTACTACTTTCTCTTCTAATTATGAAAATGTGCTAAGAGCTCTCTCTCTCTCTCTCACGAACACACAAACAAACACACGCACAAAACACACATCCTCCTCACCCTCACCAACCTCCCTCAAACCCTTTACTCTCCACCTAACACCCCCCCCCCCCAGCCCCACCGCTCCCCCCCCCCCCCCAACCCCCTCCACGTTAAGACGTGTTGGCAACGTGGCCAGATTTAAGGAGGGTTCCGGCCGGGTGAGTGCACACACTGGGTTCATTGATAAAACCCTTTCGGGAGCGTATGTGTATGTCTTCCCTCCTTCCCTCCCTCCTCCCCTGATACCCCCACCACCCACCCCTGCAATCCACACGGGGTGCTCACGTTTCTCGGCCTGAGCCCTTAATCTGCTGTGAATGAATGAATCTATATGAGCTCATCCGCTTTTGCTTCTACAGTAAAATGCAGGACAAACGGCTAAGAGGGCTATGTCTGGAAACCAACAAACTTTTCTTTCTTTATTTTTTTTACATCTCATATTATATAATTATGTGTATGCGAATGAGTAAATGGCAAACGGAGAGACAGGAAGGGGTGGGGGGGCATAAGAAACAAAGACAAGCGATTGAGCTAAAGGAAAAGAGACAGACAGACAGACAGGCACACACAGACACACCGACACAGACACACACACAGAGATAATACAGAGAAAGGGGTGGAGGAGAACTCGACTGTTTTATTGAGGGAAAGCCCTCATAAAAAGGCAAAGAAAGCAGAAGACTATAATGAATAAAGAAGACGACGAAGAACAAGAACAAGAAGAAAGGGAGAATGGGGAAGAAGGGACAAGAAAAGGAGGAAACACTTGATGAAATTAACATCCTATCTTAGAGAGAGAGAGAGAGAGAGAGAGAGAGAGAGAGAGAGAGAGAGAGAGAGAGAGAGAGAGAGAGAGAGAGAAGAGAGACTAAAGACGAAGAAGATTACGACGACGAAAAAGGAGAAGAAACTAATGAAAACTGAAAATCAGTACCGAAAATATGTAGTCGTCTGAAAATTAGAAGAAAAATACAATTGATGATTAAAAGCAAAACCAGGACCCATTTTGTTTTCTTCTGATAAATAGAAGAAAAAAAAGAACGAAAAAAGCTTTCTTCCTTCCATCTACCCCTGAAGGTGGGAGGAGAGAGCTGGCCAGAAAGATAGTAAACTGTGTGTGTGTGTGTGTGTGTGTGTGTGTGTGTGTGTGTGTGTGTGTGTGTGAGAGAGAGAGAGAGAGAGAGAGAGAGAGAGAGGAGGAGGAGGAGGAGGAAGTGTTGGTAAACGGAGATATTGTTCTGTGGAAGAATCAAGCCTGTCCACTCTGCAATTTGGACTATGTTTGAGAATAAGAAATGTTCAAAACTTTCTCCTAAAGAAGTTTCTTTCACTTTTGAAATACAAAATACTAGTAGGTTAGAACGTGGAACTGGGAGAGAGTGGGGAAAGTGAAAAGAGAAAAGAGAGAGAGAGAGAGAGAGAGAGAGAGAGAGAGAGAGAGAGAGAGAGAGAGAGAGAGAGAGAGAGAGATACACACAGACGGACGGACGAACAGACAAACAGAAAAACAGACACAGAGAGAAAAACAGACAAAGAAAGAGACGGAGTAAGTAGTGTGTGTGTAAGGGGGGAGGGGTATATATGTATATACGCCTCCCCTCCCCATCCCCCCGTGCGCGCGCGCGTGTATGTGTGTGTTGTTGTTGTTGACATAATAAACTCTCTTTCTCTCTCTCTCTCTTAGTGGGGCGTGTATGTGTGTGTGTGTTTGTATGTGTGCGTGCGTGCGTGTCCGCGCGAGCGTGTCCGCGAGCGCGTGTGTGTGCTTGTCTGTGTACGTGTGTGCACGAAAATAAAATATATTCGATAAAAATCGGATCATATATATTTGACGAGAAGAATGTTGAACAGACAGTAGGAAGCGTGGGTAATGTTAAAACAGGTTGCCTTACGACTGATTCAAAGCAACTGAAGCTACGGTATATATCACAATGAAATGTATTTCGCCATTGGTCGTATTCGCGAGTTTTACCTGTAGTATGGATCTGCATCAGTTGATCAATCAACACAGATTACTCTAACATAGTCTTCACGCCTCGAAACTTCGACTGAAACATAGTCTGGCTGCCGAAGAGCAAGCAATTTTGACAGGGACGGGGGTGGTGGGTGGGGGTGGGGTGTTAAATGGATGAGAATATAAACCCTTCAAAGACAGCAACTGGGAGCCATTTGAATTCCCTCTGAGGGAAGAGAGCGAATTGTATGCCTAATAAAACAGCAGTTTCGTCTCCTGTGGACGCGCTAGATATCTCGGCAAAGGCAGAGAATTACCCCCCATGGTAAGTGATCAAGAAAGACCAATGACATTCTCAGCAGGAGAAATAAAAACCCACACAGTCCAATGATTTCCCAAAGCTGACTGAATGGCGATGTAAAGAACAAGAAGAAAACAATTCGTCGAAATGTACAGTTAAAATTGAAATATGACTGAAACGAAAGTAATAAATGACTGTCATACATAATGCATTTTGCACCATTTGCTTGGGGATCCAAAAGGAAAAAAAATACTTTCAATGCATCTGTCAAACATCAAACTGCCATAAACTGACGAGCTTTCATGATACAATGAGAGGATGAAAAGGTCTGTATCGATTTCAACATTCCAACTCCGGCTACACATGTACAGAAGAAAAAGGTGCGATTTCGGAGACATTTGTCAAAATTGTCAAAATCTTACATAGAACGGGGCGTTCTCTCTCTCTCAATATCCGACGCTCCTCTCTTTTCGTCTTTTCTCTGTCTTTCTGTCTCTGCCTCTCTCACCCCACTCACTCAACAAAACTCCCTATCTCCGTGTTCCTTCTTTTCTGACGATTTTCTTTCTTGATTTTTTTTTTTACCCCAGGGTTGCGTGGTAAAAACACCCTTGTTATTGTGCTTTTCTCAATACAACGGGAAAAGAATTTTCGTTCCTTAGTTCTCTCCCTCTCTCTGGATCTACTCTTGATGACAGATTCCTTTTTAATTCACAAAGGACAAACGGAGTGGTTTGTTGTTGTTGTTGTCGTGTGTGTGTGTGTGTGTGTGTGTGTGTGTGTGTGTGTTACTTCGTGTTGTGTGCGTACTTTGTGTGCGTTTTTGGCACTTGTCTGTGTTTTTGCGCGCGCTCTCCTCCCCCCCCCCCCCCCCCTCAAATAGACTAGTCTTTTTCACGTTTCCTTTTGTGGACTGACAGCCTGTCTCAAATCTCATGGAGTGAACGTCATATGGCTTAGCTTTTGGACCACTGAAATTTGAATCAGGAAAAGAAAAAAGTTGTCACCCTTGTTCACCATTTCCCCCTCATCAACTGACACAACAGAACCAGGGAAGAAACAACAAAATCAACAACAAAAACCAACAACAAAAACCAAGTTTTACATGTTGAAAAGGAAATCACCCGAAGAGCTGGAACTTAACCCCCCCACCTGCTCTTTTGCACTTCAGCCATTCATGAAGGATTAATGCGTCTGCCAACATGACATATGAGACCGGTGGAACTACGACTCGTCTGTAAGTTACACGGGCATCATTTCATTGGAGAGGGTAATTTTGATTTTTGTTGGATACCATCCCACACTGGATTCCGTTATAATGACCAAGCAGACAGGGCAGCAAAAAGGGGAGCAAAAAATCATACAGACAGTATAAAAGTATATTGCCCATTGTCATACAAGGAAATAAGCAATATACTAGAAAGAGACTTTTATAGGTGCTTGAATTCAAGTCTAAAACCTCGTCAGTTGACTCTCTCAGACTTTGGTCCGATTCGCAGACCAATTCTGAGTTTAGCTCTCAGACTATTATCAAATTCATTACGGACCAAGTATTGTTCTAATGTCAAGTGCATATGCTTTAGTAACCTGACAACTGAGCATATAATTTTTCACTGTAGTTTGATGAAGCCTTTTGTACACGATAGTTTTTGACTTTTTGCATTCATTATCAGTTGTTTCGCTTGTCAGTTTAACGACTTCTCTTTCACGAAGTCCTTTAAGTAATTTCCTGTAACTGTATTTAGAGTTGTTTTGTTGTTGGGTTTTTTTTTGTTTTTTTCTTCTTCCAAATTTCACCTACATTTTTACCCTCATTTGCCCAGTTTCTCCCAACCCTTCATTCATCCACATCTCCCACCCCTTCTAACCGATAATACTCAAATGTATTCATACATACTTTAACAAAATGTCTTCAATCACCGATATGTGTGACGGGACATTAAACAAAAATTCCTCCTGGAGAGGGTAAGTGAGGTAGAGAAGGGAGGAAGAAGAAGGGAGATATATGGATGAGAGAGAAATGGTAGTTGTGGAGGCAGCAGCAGCAGTATTCTTGTGTTGTGATGTTTTGTGTTCTGTATTGTGTTGTATTACATTGTGTCACAACCGATTTCTCTGTGTGAAATTCGGGCTGCTTTCCCCAGGGAGAGGGCGTCACTACATTGCAGCGTCACCATTTTTTCTGCCTGCAAGTGTATTTGTTTTCCAATCAAAGTGGATCTTTCTACGGAAATTTGCCAGGAACAACCCCCCCCCCCCCCCTTTTTTTTTTTACGTGCGTTAAGTGTACACGGTACACGGGACCTCGGTTTATCGTCTCAACCGAATGACTAACATTCAGACCACCACTCAAAGTCCAATGGAGGGGAATAAAATACTGGCGAGTCTGGGATACTAACCAGTACAAAGTAGTAGTGGAAGTGATCGTAGTTGTAGTGGTAGCAGCAGCAGCATCAGTAGTAGCAGTAATAAGAGCAGCAGTTGTAGTAGCGTATATAGCGGTAGCAGCAGCAGCAGTAGTAGCAGTAGCAGCAGCAGCAGTAGTAGTAGTAGCAGAACTTTCATTTAATGTCTTTTCCAATAATCATATCGAGAGAGGGTGGAGGGACACAATCTTACGACATAAGCACACACTTTTTTGTTTTGTTTCGGAATTTTTTTTTTAAAGTTGTTTTGTTTTTTCTGATTCTAAGCTTTGTACACACGCGTCAGTTTATAATCAAAGCGTTCTGGCCAACGAATCTAACAACCACCAGAACAACAGTGACGACGATGACAACAACAACTGTGACCGATCATGACGTTCTCACATGGAATCTTCGGAACCTGTTATTGCACACTTGATCTTCACTGAAACCACCAAGAAAGCTTTCGAATTCAGATACCTTTGACAGCTGCATCCGTATACTGAATTCAGTTCAAAGTCATCTAAGTGTGTGTGTGTGTGTGTGTGTGTGTGTGTGTGTGTGTGTGTGTGTGTGTGTGTGTGTGTGTGTTCTTCAATACTCACGATCGTAAACGCAAAAATAATTACACAAATAAACAAAGCAAACAAAAAGAAAAAAATCCTTAAACCTGTGACCGGTGACAAAGGTCAATGTCAAAACAATTAAATACGTCCAACAGATACTGATTATTCCCACGCTACTGTGTCAAAATGGTTTTAAAAAGTCTGAAATCAATGACCAAGCACTGTCCACGCGGACATACAAGACAGACGGAAGACCGAAACAGAACACACACACACACACACACACACACACATGTACGTCCAGATTCTAAAGACACAATTTTGTTTTACCAATACCATTCATGTACGTCCAGATTCTAAAGACACAATTTTGTTTTACCAATACCATTCTTGTTATTCACACAAAACTCTTTACAAGGGTCATACAATAACAGTCAACCCTGCCAAAATTCCCGGTTGATAAGGAAATAAAAGGAGATCCCAACCAGGTAAGCTAAGTACAAAAAAGACGAAAAAGAAAAACGACCTCAGTTTATCAGGTAAAGTGAGTCACTCGGTGTGCGGCAGGTAGTCATAGCGAGGACAGTCGGATGTGACTCATACATCGGGGGTTAAGACATGCGAGACAGACCTGGCAGGAGGGACAAGCGGGCTGACGTAAAGTTCTTTCTCAAAACACACACAGGCACACAAGCACGAATACAGAAGGATAAAGATTTTAGGCATTGCCTAGTCTTCCAATCTGTCCTTGTGACAACAAAAACAGTAACGATAAGACGCAACAATAGCAACAATGGTAAATACTACTACTACCACTACTACTACTACTAATGATAATTATAATACTAATCAACGGACCATCATCATCATAAAAATATAATGAAGGGAACACTGTCACACACTCACACCCACCCACCCACACACATATGCACACTCATCCCCAAACACACACACCCTTATGCATATACATATTTGCACCTGTACCCATATGCATGCATATGTCTACATGTACATACAGATATGTATGCATATGCATACATAAACATAATTAGGTATCAAATCATATTGTAGTACATTATAGATCATATTGTTGTACAATAGCAGAGAGAGAGAGAGAGAGAGAGAGAGAGAGAGAGAGAGAGAGAGAGAGAGAGAGAGAAGACGCCACAGCCAAAACAAAACGTCGAAAAATAATGATTGGAGATTGATAATCAGAACTAAGAACCTATTTCTGACGATTGAAATATTGCAAAGACACCCGTGACTCCTCTCACTCATCACCTAGTTTCGCTAAAGTGCATCTGTGTGTGTGTGTGTGTGTGTGTGTGTGTGTGTGTGTGAACAACGAAAGTGGCAGATGAGGTAACAACAGTTGATGTGTATGCAAAGGAAAGCGAAGAGCCAAAAGGAAAATTTCTTTACATTATGAGGAAAGCTTGCCTTCTTTCCCCCCCTCCCCCCTCTCTCTCTTTCTTGTTTTCTCTCTCTCGCTGCACAAGGATAATGGCAAACAAGTAACCATAGCTGACGTATGCAACAGAAAGCAAAAAGCCGAGAGGAAAAATTGTCTGCGTTTTGAGAGAAGCTTGCCTTGTTACAAAAAGGCGCACGTAACGCGCACGCTCGCGCTCTCTCTGTCTCTGTCTATCTGTCTCCGTTACCAACTTACAAGAAAGGCAAAACTGGTAACAACAGTGGCTGTGACAAATGCGATGGTGAGCGAAAAGCCGAAAGGAAAGCTGTGCATTTTAAGAATGTTTGCCTTATTTCATCTTCTTAGTCTCTTCGTTTGTCTGTCTGTCTCTGTCTCTCTTTCGTTCTTTTTTTCTCTCTCGCTGAATAAACAGAATGGCAAAAGGGGCAACAATGAGCTGGCGTAAGCAATGGAAAGCGATGAGCCAAAACGAAAGCTTCCATGCATTGTATAGAGTTGTTGAAAATCTCTGTGTGTGTGTGTGTGTGTGTGTGTGTGTGTGTATGTGTGTGTGTGTGTGTGTGTGTGACGACGTGGGTGTTAGACATGACTGTTGTATAGCAAAGCTTTTTGTGATACCTGTCCTTTACCAACACCACTTGAAACCCGTTTTAAAATGTCTGCATAGATTTCAGAGGATGCTTTTCTTTTCAATGCCGTATAAACATACTGAAAATCTAAAATTCATGGATGATAGTGGATATGTGGAAAACTAGAACTTAAGACCCACTGTACGTGTCCACGGATAACATACAGGGTTTGAACTAATGTGTTTCCTGCTGGGTCCACTGGCTATCACCCTTGTCCGACTTCGGAGAAAAGTGATCTTACGCATCGTGATCAGTATGTGCGTTGACCTCGCCTCGAACAAGCATGAAATCTTATCATGCAAGTGACCGACCAATTGTTTTACGCTTGTTGTTTCACCGTCTGGTTGTGTGTTGCGAGCATGTGTGTGTTTCTGAGCGCGTGGGCGTGGGCGTGGGCGCGCGTGCGCGCGCGCGCGTGTGTGTGTGTGTTTGTGTGTGTGTGTTTGAGAAAGAGAAAGAGACAAACAGACATACATACAAAGACATAGAGAACAAACAGACATACATACAAAGACATAGAGAGACGGAGAATCAGACAGAAAGAGAGAAAAGAAGAAACGGGAAACAGAATCAGAGACAGACAGGAAAGGGAAAGGGGTAGACGGACAGACAGACAGGGATCAAGGGACAGAAGACAAGACAAAGATAGAAAGGGCAAGCTATACAGTGCCAAACAGACGACAGACCGACGGAAAAACTGTGTGATTAGTAGCATTCATCATTAAATACCAAGGTACTATTTTGTGAGTGTGTTCACTGTCGATATTTTCGCAAACAGATGGGCCGATTTTGACCGTGCTTTCTCCAACGAACACAGATTTTCAAAATTTCATCAGAAAAGATATTAGTAAGTATTTTTGAAATAATGAATAATTGCCTCTTCAATCTGTCTCTCTCAAGCTCTTTCTGCTCTGTCTTCCAACATATATAGGACAGACAATAAAATCAGTAAACTTTCGATAAATCACCAATCACAGCTGAAAAAACAAACAAACACATCTACAACTGTTCATGCTCATGTCATAATCTTGAGGCGAACAAAATATTGTGGCACATACAGAGGGTTGCATTTCTACTCTCTTTCTCTTCTTTCTTCTCCCCCTTCTTCTGTTCCTCCTCCTTGTCCGCTTCTTTTTCCGCGCTCATAATATGTAATCCCCATGCTCACTTGCATAGATCTAAGAGTGAACTTCTACGTGTAAGATCAGTTTTACCCAGCCCGCCATTTAGGCTGCCATACTCCGTTTCAAAAAGTAAGTTGAAAGTTGGAGACTTCATTCTGGGCTTGATAACGTCCGAATGAATAATAGATCGCTCCATACACCGGTCAAAATATCTGAAATAACCTCTTACGCATACTACATATTTATCGTTATCATTGCTGTTATTTACTGTTGCTATCATCATTTAATTATCATTATTATAATAGTAGTCGTGGTAATGGTAGCTTCATTATCTGGTAAGACAGTGGATTTGCACTATTGATAATATTATACTTTTTATCCATCACTCGGCAAACCGAAGGAGAAATGGAAAAAAAGAGAGAGAAAGTGAGATACAGGAAAGGAGGGAGGGAGAAAGAAAGACAAGCAGACAGCAGGCAGACCACTAGCGTTGACAGTGGCTCTCGACCCTAAGAGCCATGTTACACAGTGCAGGGCGTGACAAGCTGTTATCTTTTGTTGTTCCGTTGTCGTTGTTTTGTGGTCCTCAAACCACCTTATGGTGTTTGTTTATAAACCCGGACACAGGGAAGACTGCCAGTCAAATGTTTAAGTATTTCAGGTGTAGGTTTATGTTTGTGTCACGCGCGCGCGCGCGTGTATGCGTGCGTGTGACTGTGTGTGTGTGTGTGTGTGTGTGTGTGTGTGTGTGTGTGCAGGCGCTCGCGTGAGCATGTGCACAATACAGAGAATGGCACTTGCTGGTATCTGTCATTGCACCCGCCCATCTGATGATACATTATGCATCAAATAAATCGATAATACGCGCATACATCTGTAGATTTCAATCACCCCCCCATCCCCTATATAGTGCCCTGCTCACCTTTATAGTACCAAGGATACCAGAGACGTGCCGAGGCCACGTAATCAAACAGATGAGTCACCCCGTAAGAAGACGGTACGTGACAGGGCTCGGGACACAGGGGCAGGGTGGGGGGCAGGAGGGTAGGGGGGAGACGACACGGGGAAGGGGGCGGAGGTGGGGACCCCCACACGGTGGGTCTCCACAGTCGCGGGGGGAGGGGGCGGAAACCTTGGGGCGGCCCATGACCCCCAAGGCCTAGTCCCGCACCCCTGTCCAGTCGCTCCAGCAATGGCAGCTCCCCAAGAATCGACATGCCGCTCACCGGAGATAAGGCCGGAACAGGGGGCAGTGCACACACCCTAGAGTCCAACATCGTCGGGGTGTGGTGGTGGTGCTGGTGGTGTTGGAGACGAGGCGTGGGATAGGAAAGCACGATGGAGCTGAACGCATATACTGACACATACACCTCTAAAAAATCAATAATAATAATTCATTGAAACATTTATGTCCATCAGTTTTCTTTTCAGTTCTTGCTTGTGCAGTTCAGATTTGTCGCAATCGCTCTTTGGTCTGAGATGATATATATATATATATATATATATATTCAAATGTTCTTTTTTCTCTGCCGTTTTTCAGCCGGTGCAGCACGTAAATCACTTCAACGCATACAACTGACCGCAACAAAGCCAAGCAACATTTTCTCCTGTTGATTCAATAAAATGCAATGTGTTGATCAGCATAACCCTGCACGAAAGTCACACAACACAGAGAGTATGTATTCCACTCGGTTTGCACAGAACCCACACGTCAAGCGGCAATTCAACCCCAGTCCCTGCCACAATGACATCAGACGACTGCCGATTTGTTGTTGGCTGTGCTGCGAAAAAGAAAACCATCTGCTGCAGACGTGGATTGCACAGTTCGTGTATGTTTCATTCAACGTGCACGCAGCCGTCCCGTTATGTATCACAAACGATCAGAAAAATTTGAATCCACGCACAAACGCATCCCACTACTTCAGTCTATCATCTCTTTGTGTTGTCCATTCATTTATCACATGTGATTTTTTTTTTCTTTCGAAGTGAACCTGCAGTCCCACAAACGAGCCACCTGACGACTGGAACGCAAACTTGTGAATTGCCGGTCAGACGGCAGCACAGAACAGGTGAGTGAGAAGAGAAAGAAGAGAAGCTCCGCCAGCCGCTATCGCCCCCTTTTACCTGGGAGCCTTGAGAGCACCTGAATCGCTCTCCACTCCATCGAGACACGCACCGACCCCTTCCCCTCCCCGTCAGCTGTCTTCTCATTGGCTGGCGTTGACCTCGAACCTAATGTCAACACACTTATCAGCCAATGGGCGCGCGGAACGGATTCACACATGATTGCCCCTTGAGCGCCAAGCGTTGCATTCATAAAACCGACGGAACTGCCGTGTCGACACAAGTAAACAGCGAGGTCTTCTACACTCCGACGTGCGACCAGTTTCATCGGAAGCCGTGGTGGTGGAGAAGGTGAAGGGGGTTGGGTGGCTGTAAGCTAGTGGCGGGGAGTAGTCTATTCCCCCTTTCAGCTTTGCTTTGAAAGGCGAAGACAGGCCTGCACTTTTCTTCTTCAATAACAACCAAATATCCGTCTGCCGTGAAGCTCGTTTCAGGGACAAAATTGAAAAAATAAACAATCAGTTAAAAATCTGTTACAACGACGTGTGGGGAAAATATCTATAAAAAAGGGGGGAGGGGGGGGGGGGAAGAGGAACATGATACAATGCACAAAATGGACAAGGGGGAAATGGGGATAAGACAAAGCAAATTTTTTTTTTTTTATTATTATCGAGGGTAATGGATAAGCAAGTAACATTACTTTTTACATCAGTCCAGTCCTCGCCCTAAATATGGACTAAAGTTAAAGAAGGAAAAAACGAGCAAAATGAAATAACAAAAAATACAACTAAAACACACATCCCTATTTCTCGATTACCACTGACACACTTCGCCGCCATCGGCCACCCAGAACAGAAAAGAAAATACCATATGAAAAAAAAAGTGCGAACACCAAAGCGGAAACACAAAGTCCCTCCTTCGCAATCAAAGCCCCCCTCCCCCGCACGCACGCACGCGCACGCACGCACACAAGTAAAGCTGTGTTTTCTAATTTGTCTGAATATAGCAACCTCGGAACTGAGTGAGAGACAGACAGACAGACAGAGACATAGACAGAGACAGACAGAGAGAAAATGGGTCGGGGAGACTCACACTTTTCAGTTGTTTTTTAATATACACACACACATACACACACACACGCACGCACACACGCGCTCACGAGAGAGAGAGAGAGAGAGAGAGAGAGAGAGAGAGAGAGAGAGAGAGAGATATCTGCTTCAGCATGCAGGCACGAACTCACAAACACAAATCGTATACTACTATCCCCGCCCCCCGAACTACCAAACACACCATCCGTTTTCCTTTACAACTTTGCTTTTTTCCTTTACACAACAGAGTCCCTAAGGAAGACGTGTATCGGCTTCATCCGATGTGCCTGCCTGTCTGTCTTAATAACTAACACTGAGTCATAAACAATGATGTAGGTCTCTTGATATTTGAAAAGATTATCACTGTTTCTTCTGATGTAGGTATCAGGCGAAGTTTGAGTGGATCTGTTACATATCGGCACCCCCCACCCCCACACAAAACAATAACAGAAATTGCCAAGTGATGCAGCGATCGATGGTCTTGAGAAAGTGTTCACTGTTTCTGATGAAAACGGAAAACAATATAAATGAATGAAATTAAATTTTAAAAAAATAAAATAAAATAAATAAATAAAAAACAAACTAGACGTTTCTTTTTTCTTAATACGCAACAAATATATCAAATTTGTACTGTACAAACAAAACAAACACAAGACGAATCCAACACCTGCCCAACTGTCGGGGCCGTCTGACAATCGTGAACGAACCGAGCAGCGGCGTGCTCGGGAGGAAGGAAGAGGAGTCGGTTATCAACAAGGGAAGAGGAGGATGGAAAAGCGATTACTCTTTCCACTGTACAACACAACAAGATAATTGTAACATTTTTCAGAAGCTTCCACCGTGACCCCATGACCCGAGCTGTCAATCAAAGCGGTCGGATAGTGTAAAGACGGTACCGGATCCAGCGATTGTTTCGCACTTCCTGTGGCACCCCTGGTGATGTCCCTTCCCCTCCCACACAAAAGTGGAGACACAACCAGCCACAGTGGGGGACAACCAGGCCTGTTGACAACAATGTGAACGAGCAAGACTCCTTTTTTTTCTTTTTAGTCCTCTCACCCTGCGACCTGGGAGGCAGCGGTCGTAGTCTTCTTGGAGAGGATATGAAGTGTCCACCGCATGTAACTGTTGCTGGTTTTTCCAGTGTTTCTATGGACTTTGGACTGTGAAAGAACGGATCCAGATTAAAGTATTTAAAAATATATATTGCGCATTTCATTCAGACTGAAACATGCAGACAGTTCAGCTATGACTGAAATAGTACCAGTGCTTTCATTTTCATTTTCCACCCAAGCATAAACTGCGGTTATTCATTTATTTTATTTGTTTGCTTGTTCTCATTAGTTAAAGAACTGAGTAAAGGCAGACAACAAAGGGATTCCTTTTACAGAAAAGAATTTACAATACCAAAACTGACTAACAGGAATTCGTGTGAAAAGTCGCTATTATTATTTGATGAAAAGTATTACCGACGTGGCAATCACACGAGTGATACAGCATCGAAAACAGACTCTAGAAAATAATTAAACCAAGACCCCCGGGCCTTATTTTGTTTTTGAAATGTATTTTACAAAATATACCACGAATGAAAAAAAAAAGGTTGCCCCCAAAAAGAAATATTCAATTCAAAGCCAGCATTCATTCTGTAATCTAACCGTATTCACGCGCAGGCGGCTCAGCTGAAATTGTATAGTCTTCTCTCCCCCGACCTATCTATGCAGTAGACCCAATCGTAACGCATGAAGCAAAGCCATGTCTATGTGACGCATGAATACGACACCCCACCCCTTCCTCCCACCCCCCTAAAAATAACAAATAAATGGTAATGAATTACAAATAAAATAAAAAGTGGAGTAACTCTAACCGGGCCACCTGGAGAACATAAGCAAATTATCTGACAGTCAGATCAGGTGTTAAATTTTGAAAGGTGTCAACGAAATTTAAGACAGGTTTTGATCGGTGCAAGAGAAGAGAAATATGACCCCAGAGCTGTGGAAAAGTCAGTAGAACACAGATGGTATCAACAACAGCAAGGACCCTAATTATTCATCGTTTCCTGTTAAGCTTCTTGATGTAAGCCTATAGCTGTCTGCCCACTCCGAGTATAATTATCATCTTGCTGTTTCCCACTCGTGATCTTGTGTGCCTGCGTGTGAGAGAGAGAGAGAGAGAGAGAGAGAGGGGGGGGGTGAAGAGAGAGATAGAGAGACAGACAGACAGACAGACAGTGTGCTAGAACGAGAATGGGGGATAGGACATAAAGCGGGAAGACGGACACACACACACACACACACACACACACACACACACACACACACACACACACACCCCACTAATCTCACCCTATCTGAAATGGATCTCTCTGCCGGCCTAAAACAGAATGAATAGGATATAAAGTAGGAAGACGGACACACGCATATGCACACACATACACACGCACACACACATACACACGCACACACACTGGCACACACACACACACACACACACACCACTTTTCTCACTCTATCTGAAATGGATCTCTCTGCCTGCCTAAAACGGAAACACACACACACACACACACACACACACACACACACACACACACACACAGGTACAGAGAGAGAGAGACAGAGAGAGAGAGAGAGAGAGAGAGAGAGAGAGAGAGCGAGCAAGCAAAAGAAAAACACACACATTGTCAAAAATAATTTTAAAAAACAACAACCTAGTACTCCCCTATCCCCTCTCCCACGAACACCTTAGAGTAAACTTTGTCCTTGTCTTCAGGAAAAGGGATTTCAGCCAACTTTTGTGAATGAACCTTCAACGAACAACCACTCATTCATTCACCTTGTTCCACACGCTTTTTTTCAGGGTGAGGCGGCGGGAAGGGGCCGGGGTGGGGATGGGGGGTGGGGGGGGGGGGAGACTGGGATGGCTTCGTTAATGAATGAAACCATTACAATGCTGCCATGTCTACGCATAACACGCTCCACAGTGCTTGGCGTTTGTTTTCACTGCCACCGAGCCCTGCTAGTTCCACTGCTAATGAAATGAAATGGGGGTAGCGTAATGGTTACAGGTTTGTGCGTTGGTGAGTGGATGTGTGTGTGTGTGTGTGTGTGTGTGTGTGTGTGTGTGTGTGTGTGCATGCGTGCCTGCGTGCGCGCGCATCTGTGTATGAGAGAGAGACCGGGTCTGACACAGAAGAGAAGATTGAGAGAGAGAGAGAGAGAGAGAGAGAGAGGGGGAGACAGACAGACAAAGAGGACTGTTCCTCATTATGGATTCGTCATGCATAAGAAAATGGCCTGGCCATATTTACGTTGGCAGTAAGTATGACATAAAATAAACAAATTCAGAAGATCTACTCTGGCGACGGACTTAGTGTGTGCGTGCGCGCGCGCGCGCACGCGCGTGTATGTGCACCTTTGTGTAAGAGAGAAACAGGGTCGGAGACATAAAAATGTCACGACAGAGAGATGTTACAACTATTCCTCGCTCAACCCCCTATCCTTTGCAGCACCAAAAGAACAATGGTAATAACAACCGCAACCACCTTCCACTGCCCACCATCGTCGTCGTCAACACAATTACACCATGTTCAATGTTCATGCAACGTGCGAAGCAGCAATAGCCACCAGTGAAGACACGCTGACGATGGGTTTATATAAGAGGATCCGACCGAATCGACCTAACGCTCATTGCATCCCATGTATCGAAATTGACAAAGCTGCTGGCTGACCTGCTGGACCAGTACGCCCCTGCCACCAAACGCAGGGTCTCCCAGCACCCGCCATCACCGTGGTTCTCTGACGTTGACCCCCAGTCGCTGGAAGCAAAGCGAGAGCGTCGCAGAGCCGAGAGACAGTGGCTGAAAACGAGCCTCACCGTTCACAAACAAATATTTCGGGCTGCCAACAAAGCTGTGAACAATGTAGTACACGCTGCTAAAACTGCATATTATAATGCCAAAACTGCTGCATGTACCTCCCCCAAAATGCTGTATTCGATCACCAACAAACTCCTTGGCAAATCCGACCCCTCTCCCCTTCCCACCAACATCCCACCCTCCCAACTTCCACAAGCACTTTCAGATTTCTTCACCAGTAAGATCCTGGACCTCCGTCAGACTCTTGACTCATTCTGTCACCTTTCTTTGGCACTCCCCTCATCTCTTTCCAGCCTGTCTCTGTTGATATTGTCAAGAGAATTATCTGACAGTCAAGCATTAAAACATGCGAACTTGACCCTCTTCCCGCTTCCTACCTCAACCATTGCCTTGACACACTTCTTCCAAACATCACTACTGTTGTTAACAACTCTCTTCTGTCTGGCTCCTTTCCCATTGTGTTTAAGTCTGCTATCTTACGCCCACTGCTCTAAAGGCCTAGTCTCGATCCAGACTAACTAAAGAATTACAAACCCGTTTCTAATCTTCCCTTTTTCTCGAAAGTCACTGAGAAAGTTGTCCTTGCTCAGCTTCTCGACCACTTCAGCACCAATAACTTGAATTACACATTTCAGTCTGCTTACCGCACCGGTCATAGCAATGGGACAGCCCTTCTCAAAATTGCGAACGATTTATTAACTTCTCTTGACAACAACGAAATCTCTATTCTCTCCCTCCTTGATCTTTCAGCCGCCTTTGATACTGTTGATCATCAGATTCTCCTCAACCGTCTGAATCGCATTTTTGGAATCTGCTACCTTGCTCTCTCATGGTTCCGCTCTTTTCTGTCTGACCGTTCCAATGTTTTTTTCTGTTTGCGGTCTTTCATCCTCCCCTTCCGACGTACAGTTTGGTGCCACAAGGCTCCGTGCTTGGGCCCATTCTGTTGGTTCTCTATACACAACCGATTTCCACCATTGTGAATTAACATTCGTTGTCCCACCATAGCTTTTCCGATGACAACCAGTTGTATCTATCGGGACCTCCGTCTCTCCTTCCCTCTCTCAATGACTCAACTCAGGCCTGCATCTCCGATCTGATGACATGGACGACTTAAAACAATCTTAAATTAAATGAGGATAAAACTGAAATAATGATTATCACCCCACAAAGACTTTGCCACTCAGTCTCTCTTCCTTCCTCAGTGGCACCGACATTCCTCTTTCCTCTTCCGTCCGAAATCTTGGTGTCATACTCGACCAGTCTCTTTCCAATCAGCAGCATTTTGAAACTATATGCAAATTGTGTTACTTTAAAATTTGCAGAACTGCATCCATTCGTCCTCTCCTGACTGAAGATGCAACCAAAACTCTCCTCTGTGTCTTTCTGCTGTCCCACCTGGATTATTGTAATTCCCTACTTGTCAGGTCACCCAGCTACCTCATTGCTACGCTTTAAAATGTCCAGAACTATGCTGCTCGTCTTGTCTTTCGTTCCTCTGAATTTGATCACGTCTCTCCTCTCCTTCATGCTTTACACTGGCTCCCAGTACAAGAAAGAATTACTTACAAAGTCGTCTCTCTTTGTTTCAAGTCTATTGAGGCTTCTGGTCCACAGTATCTTTCTGATCTCATTCATCCTTACATGCCCTCATGCCAACTCCGCTCTTCTTCTGACACCTGTATGCTTAAGATCACCCACCCCCACCCACCCCCCTTCCCCCGCTCGAACCAAAACGTATAGCCAACGCAGTTTTTCATACCAAGCCCCCTTTCTTTGGAATCAACTTCCTCAGCCTCTCCGTCACTTTTTCCTCGCTGCAATCTTTCAAATCCAGCTCGAAGACCCCATCTTTCCCCCTCCTGAATAATTCTCAACAGCTCATCCCATTGCAGTATGAACTAAAATGACTATTAGTGAGTGAGTGAGTTTTGATACTTTCAGAATTTGTTGGTTGTATTTTTCATTGTGTACTATTTACGATTGTGTGCTATGACTTGTGTGTGCGTGCGCGTATGCTTGTGTGTATTGTGTGTGTGTGTGTGTGGGCGTAGGGGGTTGATGAATAATCTTTAATAATGTTGGGTATCTTGTGTTCAATTTTTCCTATTTGACATTTATTTGTTCTATTTGTAAACACCTAGGGCTTATTTTCAAGTTAGGTGTAAATGCTCATAATAATACTACTTCTGATATTGAATTGAGTGTGCGGCGGTGAATCTTGAGGAGACAACTTAGCGACTTTCGTGCATATGAGCGAACGTTTGACTGAGTTGTATCCAGTGCTTGAACTCTCCAATGAAGAAGCAGACAGTGTGGTACAGTCAGGGCTTTCCCCTCTGTCTGAACCCGCTTTTTGCGTTGTCTTTGATCTCGTGATGTTGAAAGCATGCCAAGGTCAATCCTGGTCAGTCAAACACTTTCGTTAGATACTGTGTTAATCCACCAGACCTACGCTAAACGCACCAAGACGCTGAAAACGTTTTTCTTCAAGTTCAATTGACATTTTCAAGACTTACTCAAAAGAATCATCCGTACTGAGCCCAACGACATCGAATATGGTTGGCGGCTCGTGCGAAATCATTGCCCACACACACACGCGCGCGCGCGCGCACGCACGCACACGCACATACACACACACACATGTGACATGTCTATCATAATTTTTTTTCTAAACTCCTAATAACTGAAAAACAAAACTGTCCAATCGAGAACTCTGACTGTGCATAGGAATTTTTTTTTTTTTTTAATTTTTTTTTTTTTTTTACAAAATCATACTTTACAGACTGCGCGACACAGTATCCCTGAATATAGCAGAAATTGTGTATCTGAAAGTGATTGTGAATACACAAACGCACGCACGCGTGCGCGCGCGCGGTCACACACACACACACGCGCGCGCGTGCACAAACACATCAAAGGTCTGATATCCACGTGCTCTTTTTGATTAGTTGCACACGCAAGCTTGAAACTGAATTAGGAATAGACAAATCTACAGAGAAGATATAACCTTTATCATAAATGAATGCATTTGGAGATGAGTTTCACTCTTGAATATCTGAAAATATTCTTATCTTGAAAATCTCTCAACTTTGAACACAAACACGACTCTCTCTCTCTCTTAAATCTGAACGTGTGTGTGTGTGTGTGTGTGTGTTGTGTGTGGAGAGAGTTGAGAGGAGACTCAATCGAGACAGACAAGAGTAAAACACGGAGATAAAACGCAGGCAGCTGTGAGGAGGGCACGCCCACATCAGAATGAATGCATGCCAATGTGCGAGCGTGTGTGTGTGCATGGTGTGTTACAGTCTAGTCTAGTATACAATAGTGAGTGTGTGTGTGTGTGTGTGTGTGTGTGTGTGTGTGTGTGTGTGTGTGTGTGTGTGTGCGCGCGCGCGCAAGCGAGCACGCGTGAGCGTAGGTATATACGTGCGACGGGTTACATATGATACTTTTAGGGTTTTTTTCCCCCATTTTACCCGGATAGCGGAATAACGTGCAGGCAGAGTGACCAAAATCTAAAGTAGTGCTGGAAAAGGTTGTGCAGGAAGGCCGAGCCAAGTCAAGGGACCCCGATAAGCAAATATTTGGAAGACGGATTTCTTTCTTTTTCTTCCCTTTTCTCTTTTTTTCCTTCTCTCTCTCTCTCTCTCTCTCTCTGGGAGTGAGTTCGAGTTCACAAATGTGGAAGCAGCTTTTTCAAAACAATTGTTGATCGGAGAGCATTTTTTCTTAATTACTCCTGCAGGATCATCTGTGTCTAATTAATTCTTATATGTGCTGAAAGGTGATGACATGCTTGAAACAACGATGTAAGTTTCATATGTCAATTTTTTTTCCCAAGGCCTGACTAAGCGCGTTGGGTTACGCTGCTGGTCAGGCATCTGCTTGGCAGATGTGGTGTAGCGTATATGGATTTGTCCGAACGCAGTGACGCCTCCTTGAGCTACTGAAACTGAAAACTGAAACTGAATATATCGATTTTCTGTACTTTATCTTTATTTCCTTCATAATGGGCAACGACATTGCATCATTCGGAAACGCGATCGGTACATTTGCACCGAAGTTGTCGAACTTGTTGAATAAAGCAAGCCGAAGAAATTCCGTGCAAACCGTGAACCTTTCAACATCAAAGTTCACAACGGCCTGGAAGCCACGGCGTTTGTCATCTTGGTCAGTCTCATCACACTGATCACAAACAGTGCCCCGTTCTGCATTTACAGTTCAGCGTGCACAGGAGTTCACGAGCTGCGTACAATTGACAGTCTTTGTGTGTGAAGAAAGGTATCATTCCGAATCATGAAATCTATTGGCCGGACCAGCAACCATTTCCTTTCGTGACAGTGCCTTTCCTTCCAACTAACAGCCTGTCGTTGCATCCACCGCCAGATCTGCGATTCCTGCTGCTGTTGTCTGGGCAAGTTGAGTCCAATCCAGGGCCTGGTTCCATGGAGAATTCACAGCGGACCCCTGCTGACAACCAGTTCGAACAATCGCAGCCGATGGTAACCAAACTGAACAAATTGCTTGAAACGATGCACGATAGGCCTACGAGTTCTCAGTTCACTTCAACGTTTAGAGGACGATATCAACGAGAAGTATGACCGTTTACAGGATCAACTTATTTATCTCCAGGACGCTGTGACGACGCTCCGGACATCCTTGCAGAAGACTGATGTGCATCTTCACCACGTAACAGAAGGTCAGAAATATCTTGACTCCCGACTAAGACAACTGGAGGGGGAAGCTGAGAGGCAGGAACGCTTCTCCAGTCGATCCAACCTATTGTTGCATGGCATGCCTGAAGAAAACGGTGACTCGTGAGAGGTGTGTGGAGAGAGTGATCCAGTACCTGAATGAATATTTCTCTCAGAAACAGTGGACTGAAAACTATATTGACCGTGGACATCGGCTTGGCTCACCATCTGCCAACCCCAGTAGATCACACCCAGGCATGGTGAGGTCCACAGATGGAGAGACTATATGAAAGTCCTGACAGACCGTGAAGGCAAAAACCGGATGCGGACCGCCGACGGCTTACGTGTGGCAGCAGACCTGACCAGACAGCAGAGGGGCACCGTATTATCATAAATATGGATAAATCCAATGATGTTATTTTCCGTAATGGTGGTTATCATGCCTTGACAGAAAAATGTTTTTTTGATGGAAATGAGCTGAAAATTGTAAATATGTATAAATACCTTGGTATCTTTTTGTCAACAAAATTGACTTTTGCACACACTATGTCTGACCTTGCAGAAAAGAAAAAAAAAAAAAAAAAAAGAAAGAAAAAAAAAAGGAACGACAGCAATCATTGGGATGTTTTGGCCAATTGGTGGACATTCGCCAGCTATCTTTTTAAGCTCTTTGATTGCCAAATACAGCCAATCTTGACATATCGGGCTGAAATCTGGGGTCTAACACAAAATCAAGACCAAATCGAAAGAGTTCACTTGTTTGCTCTAAAACGATTCATAGGCGTAAATAATAAAGCTCCAAAACACTTGATATACGTGGAAACAGGAAGATACCCTTTATATATTGCAACACATGTAAAATGTGTAAAATTCTGGTTACGAATTGCACAGATGGAAAAAAGTAGATATCCAAAGAAAGCTTTTGATATGCTTCTGAACCTGCAGAACCAGAATTATGTGACTTGGGCATGTAAAATTAGACATCTTTTATACAAATTTTTAAAAAATTTGGTTTTGGAGAAGTTTGGGAATTTCAAGGGGTTGGTAACTCGGAAATGTTTCTAACAGCTTTCAAACAGAGACTTATCGACTGTTTTAAACAAGATTGGAATGCAAGTTTAGAGTCTCGTACATTCTAT
Source organism: Babylonia areolata (assembly GCF_041734735.1). Classification (NCBI taxonomy): domain Eukaryota; kingdom Metazoa; phylum Mollusca; class Gastropoda; order Neogastropoda; family Buccinidae; genus Babylonia; species Babylonia areolata. The sequence goes on from NC_134883.1 coordinate 9,896,092, forward strand.
GATGTCTGCGCCTCTTGTAAAAATTCTTTTTCACCAAGTTGTCATTTACTTCAAACTGCCAACATCAAAATTCGTAGCGTTTTCTCAAGATTCAGGATTGGAATGTCTCCACTGAATTGTCATTTTTCACGGTACAAACGTGATGTGAACAGAAATGTTAACTATCGTTTTTGTGCCAATGTCCCAGAAACAGAACTTCACTTCTTGTTAACGTGCTGTAAATACAAAACTATCCGGAAGGAGCTGATACCAGAAAAGTTCTACAGACAACCATCCATGTTTAAACTTGCCCTTCTGTTTGCCAATGTAAACGAAAGAAATGTTTGTAATCTGTCCCTTTTTGTATTCAAAGCGTTAAAAATTAGACAAACATGTATGAATGTGATTTTATGTCGATATTCATTTTTTTCATACTATGTTCACTCCATTTTGTGGGCAAATGGCCTGACAATTAAACTGTCCTGTCTCTCTCTCTTTCTCTCTCTCTCTTTCTCTGGCGCCTCGAACTTTCGTGAATGAACGGACGGGGCCGGCAACGTCGGGAAGAAGGGTCAGTCTCCAGTAACACAGTGGCGCATGGGGCACATAACACACAACAGAGAACAATGGACTGCGAGATGATCTCGCCATCTCTTCACAGTTGATGTATGTTTATGGGAATCCTCGATCCCCTTCCTGTCTGTACCTTGTGCGTGTGTGTGGTGTGCTGTGGTGGTGGTGGTGGTGGTGGTGTGTGTGTGTGTGTGTGTGTGTGTGTGAGAGAGAGAGAGAGAGAGAGAGACTGCCAGCTGGAGGTTCTGAATAGTCTGTCGTCTCAAATCAAAAATGCTCTCAACTCTGTCTCCCTCTCGCCCTCTCGTCAAACACACACACGCGAGCGCGCGCGCGCTCGCACGCACGCACATACACACACGCGCTCTCACCTTGATCCAAAATGATTGCACAAAGGTGGTACCATGTTCCAAAGTGATTCATTCAAACTTCAAACCAAACCTTAAAAGAAAAACATTTTGATTTCCCCTGCACAGCCAAAAGGGTTATTTGCCCCTCTCCATTGAGAAAATAACAACAACAACAATAATAATAATAATAATAATACAGAAATAAGTTAAATCTAAGAAACATAAACCTCTGAAGATGAAAAACAAAAAACAAATTATACTTATCGTTCATTGTTGTTTATTTGTTTTAAACAATGTGCAGTCTGTACAAAATTATCATCTGGTACATTGTGTGGCCCAAATCAAGTTATTCTGTTCTTTAGTCTGCCGCTCTGATTTCATGGACGGCATCATTTCCTTAAATTATGCAGATATCAAATCATTACACTCTGTTTGATGCAAACAACGTATCTTTTTCTGCCCATCTGCCTCAATCTCTCTCTCCCCCTCATACATACACATGTTGTATATATAATTATGGATATAGATAACACACACACACACACACAATATGAGAAAAAACACATACATACACACACACGCAGAGAGAGAGAGATGTTGACATTCATCATTCTCGCAGTTCTACGGGGAAGGCGACATGAAGCTGAGAACATGATGACAAAGACTTATTTATTTTGAGCATCTATACAACCCACGCATGAAAAACTGACTTGTAAAAGGCAAGCAACCATTAAGCAGTGAATCCCACCTCTAAAAACAGCTGCAGGCAGATTAATTTAAAACGAAAGTGGAAGGGTGAGGGTAGTGGATGGCGGTGGGGGCTGCCTTTTGGCTTGCAACATGACCAAAAAGGTGTTGACAACAATTCGGTGTGAAAAGATTGTGCTGAGGCCGTGTCAACAAGGGGTGAGACGGCGACGTAAGGCGTCTGATGGTGAAGGTGGGATAAGGACAGCAGAAGCATGGGAGGATATAAAAGAAACAGCTTAAATAAAAAAATAAAAAAAACAACTAGAAAATCGTTTTCGTTTTATTTCGCTTGTTGTTGTTGTTGTTGTTGTTGTGTGTGTGTGTGTGTGTGTGTGCGTGCGTGCGTGCGTGCGTGCGCGCGCGCGTGAGTATGTGTGCATGCGTGTGTGTGCGTGCGTGTGTATGTCAAACAGAACCCACGAAGTGTATCAGCGACAGAAGGTCCACAGGGCCTTCACTGATGTGTGCCTCCATGACGACCGACAGTCTTTATTTATGCTTGTGCGAAGAATAATCAGGTGTTTATAAACCCGTTGCTACTTTATGTTTTATCTCCGTCGGTGGCCGTGTCTGTGTGAAACCTGTTTGTTTCATGTCAGCATGTTTATTTAAATCGGGGCTCCACGTGTCACAGTGTCTGTATGAGGCATAGTTACGGTGATATAAGAATTATAGACATAGTGCATAGTGGCATACAGACATATAGTGGCGAAGAGTCATGGTGACATACACTGATACAGACATAGGCATGACGAAATATAGACACGGAGACAGACACGGTCACATACAGACATGGTGATAATCAGACACATACATGGTGACATGGCCACGGTGACATATTGACATGTATGCTTCCTACGAAACAAGTGCTCCAGTAAATAATATTGCCAAAAAGGAGGCAGAGAGAGACTCGCAGACGCAGAGACACAGACACAGAAATAGAAAGATAGAGAACTCGGGACTCGAAACGTTTTTAATTCAAGGATTAACAGATTTCAGGCATGGCCCATTCGTCCAGTCTGTCCTTGCTAATCTACATCAGTTACAATAGCACGCATATTTAATGGAAAAGGGAGAAAGAGAGAAGGGGAAAAAAGAGAGGAAAAAAAAAACCAAGCCGTACAGAAGGACAAATATGATGAAGAATACACACACAGAGAGACTGACAGATGGATAGTAGAGTGAGAGAGAAAGGGGGCGGGGGCGGGGGTGTGTGTGTAAAAAAACAGACAAACAAGAAACAACAAAACACGAACAAACAAACCAGTGGGGATTGATCCTATGATCACATTACAAGTGACCTTTCTGTCCACAACACCTGCTGGCCAACAATCTTCCTCTTCTGTCCAACCCCATATCGGTACACCCAATCTCCATTCTTTAAGCTTCTTGTTTCTTTCCCACGTCTAGCCTCCTCGTCTTCTTCCTCCTCCTCCTTGTCTTGCTTGACCTCCACCTCTTGACATTACCACCACCACCTATACACACACACACGTACCATGCAAACACACTCTCAACTCGCCCCGCCCCCCCCCCCCCCCCCCCCCCCTCCATCCCACCGCATGCTTTATGTCACTGATTCTATTTAGGGATTGAATACAGAACGTAAACAATGATATCCTTGACTCAGCCACCCTTTAGTTAAGAAATCAGTGCGCACATCAAAGAAGTACCCAACTGACTCTGCAGGATTTTAAAACATACTTCATATGGCTGTATCGCGAGCACACATTTCCCGCCATATTATCAAATCAATGATTTTAAACAATCGTAAGGCTTTAAGTTAACTCTTTCAGCACTGCGAGGATTACCGTCCCTGCATTCGAATAAATTTGTTTTGGGCTTTATCTCTGTTGCAGTAGTCGGTTTTCTGTTGTTGTTTTGTGAGTGATTTTTTTTAAATTATTTTTTTTAACGATTTATAAACTATAGATTCGCACACATCATTCACATATTACATCAAGTGTGACTGTTTATGAAATCATTGTAAATAATGTCAGGATTAAAATAACACATAGTAGGCGCAGGAACACGCAATGGTTCTGAGCGAGGCTTGGGTGGAAATGTTATATGGAACCAGATGAAAACTCTAAAACCCTTTTTTCTTTTATTTCTTTTTAAGCTTTATTTTACACATACACTCCGCCCCATCCTCCCTTCTCCTCCACGACAGAAACCAGGCGAGTAAGAGTTATTATAACTTTTTTCCCCACCACGTATTTCACTTGTTCTATACCACCGTCTGCGTCGTAGATGTAAATCATGCACGTCCATTGTACGCTTTCTAAATCATGTTTTCATGTCCCGTACAGCAGTGAACTCAACTCCCAAAAGCACGACTTGGGAGTCCCTGAATCCAGTCCAGGCAGGGCTGACGTCTAAACGCCAACCTTCAAAGTGTTAGACCTTGCCGCCTTTTTTTTTTTTTTTTTTTTTTAAAGAGGTGCGGGGTGGTAATGGAGTCGGGGGTGGGTAGGGGGCGTTGGGGAGGGGGGAGAGAAAAAAGAAGGTGGTCATATAATTGCGTTGGGGGCTTGAGAATACCGGAGAAGGGGGTGTGGTGAGGTTAGGGGGAAGGTGGAGGGGTCTAAACAGTAGGGTATAACCTCCTGCGAACAAAAGCAGACTTGTTGGTTCGCCTGTCAATGCCGAGGTGAATGGAAGGGAGAAGGGACCGAGGGAGAGGCGGAGGGGAGGAAGACAGAAAAGAAAAAAAAAGTCGGTCAGTGGATTTGTATTACGCGATGAAAGGAAGCCAAAGACTAACGCACAGACACAAAACAAAGTAATTTTCACACAATGAGCTACAGTTGGGAGACGTGCGAGCACGCACGCACGCACGCACGCACGCACGCACACACACACACACACACACAGAGAATAATGTAAACCCATGCTCGCCTCACAAATAGATATGTATGATTTAGTTATCGTGGATCATACGTGCGTGTATGTAAGCGAGCATCTTATGCGAAAGCTGAAACGTATATGTATATGTGTATGCGCAACATCACACTAAAATGTACACAAACAAGCGGGCAGACTGGAGAGAAAGAGAGGGGGGAGAGAGAGAGAGAGAGAGAGAGAGAGAGAGCGACAGATTTCCCCGCCAGAATTACAAAACTAACTTATGAGTTACCTGTATGAAGTGCGTGTATGATCAAAACGGGCGAACATCCCAAGCTGAACAGCTCATTTGCATCACCGCGCGGAGTTCATGCGTTCACAATTAGGTGGGAATTTTGAGGGTAGTGTAAGCGTGACAGATGGAATCCTATTCAAGGATTTTCGGACCTTTTTCTTTTGATCATCATCGGCAAGGGAAGGGGTGGTCCTTCTGGCTTTTCAACGCTCAAACTAAAACTTTGGTGTATGATACTTGCCTTGCTGGGCTTAAACACTGGTATACAGAAAAAAATATCCGATGGTGAATGAATTAAAATATAAATTCAGAAATAGGAAACTAACAAGTGAAAAACAGATACAGAGAAACTGAAAAATGCAATCCTTTGACACCTGATAAGGGTTTACAATTACGAGATGGTTTAATGATAATTGAAATGTAACCGGCCACCGTGGCGAAAAGGTTAGCGTCGCGGGCTGACGACTGGGGGCACGCGGGTTCTTGTCCCAGCACTGACAGGTTTCTCTCTGCCCGTGGCCGGCTCCAACCCGGAGCTGGGTGTGCTATCTGAAGACAGGGCCACAGTCAAGTATCATTCACTTCTTGGATACGTCTGTGGGAATGTTGCACAAATTCCCTGACCAACACAGCAAATGACGGTGACTGTCTCTCTTAGGCCTGGTTGACGCCGGGTTATATTATGAAAGGATGCTCAGAGTACAGTCTTGTCTCAAACCTCAATCAACCGTAGCAGTATCATCAGCAACATCCTGTTTCAGCATCAATAATATTAATCAGGGAAAAAAATTCCCAGATTATGTATACTTTCATGTCCTACTCTCATGGTGACCTAGTTTTCGATCCCCCTCCACTCTAGATTCGGGTGGGGGTGGGGGTAGGGGGTGGGGAGACTGTCGCTGGAGGGGCGTGGTGGCCGTCTCCTCTCTGGAGGGGGACGGTCACTGTCCGGCACAGCGACTAAGCAATCATTGCCGTCAGTACGGGTCCTAGTAGGTGGTGTCCTGAGTATGCTGAATCAGAACAGGCACTACCAAAGTGACTCAGCAGCAGTGCAGAGTCCCCTCTGATGCGTGGCCTCCTGGCGACCTGGAATCAATAGTCCCCTATGGACTACCGGCGCTGAGACAGGAATGGATGTGTATGGATAATCTGAATGAACGGGTCCCTTCGGATTTGAGATTAGATAATGCTCGCATAGAAAATGAGAACTGCAGTATCATCGTGGCAAAAACACGAACGTGCTTCACATGCACTGAGACAGCGAAAACAGAACAGTGTTCTAATTAGCAAGCTACAAGCCAATTGATCTTTTGCGCTCGTAAACAATAACACCTCTAACAAAGCGGTTAGTTTTATTGCCCCTTTGTTTCCTTCATTCTTTCTTATCCTTTCCTTACTGCTTTCCTTCCATCCTCCCTTTCCTCCCATACCTACTGTCCAATAAGGTCTGAGTTCATCTCATGTCGACCGAATATATGGACTGTACAAATGCGAAAAAAAGTATTAAAAGACCCCCTCCACCTCCTTCTCTCTTACACACACACACACACACACACTGTCAAACTACTCTCGTATGTTCCACTGACCCACGCTTCCCCTCCCCAGCACACACCCCTTCTCCAAACCCCATTCCACCCTCCACCCACACCTTGTGTCCCTCCTCGATCCCCAATAAACGACAAAAGGTCTTTGTTCCCCTTTCACCTGAAATCATCCCGTGGTGTCTGAGACGCTTACACAGATCCTCCTGCCCGCTCATCAGGTTTCAGATTCAGAAACAACGGAAGAAAGACAGAGGGGAGATTAAAGGAGTAATCTTATCACTGTATTATTTAAACATTACCTGAGAAAAGCGCGTGCATATATGTGCGTGTGTGTGTGTGTGTGTGTGTGTGTTGTGTGTGTGTGTGTGTCAGGGGAGACAGAGAGACAGAGGGGGGCGTGGGGAGGAGGGAGGAGCTTTAAGACAGATTAGTGGAGAACTCGCCCTTTTTGTGTGTTTTCCTGATTTTCCTTTTCTTTTCCTTCTGCGAACTGAACCAGATAGATGTTTGCTCACCGTCTCCTTCCCTCCCTGATAATTACAACACCATAAAGAAAATAGGACTAATGAAAATAAAGAATAAACTTAGGTATAGCTAGGGGAGCACAAACGACGGCAAAGGCTAAGCAAGAGGAAAAGGGAGAAAAGAAAGTATTTTCTAGGCTTAGAAAAGATTCGAGCAAAACAAAACAAAATGAACAGTGGCGAAATCATCACAAATCAATCTGAGGCTTTAAAAAGAGCAAGCACATTCTACGCAAGTGAAGTACAAGAAAAACAGATGAAAGTGATTTCATTACATTAAAGATGAAGAATTCCAAAAGTTAGACGAACAGGAACTCGCAGCATGTGACTGTATCATGAGTGAAAAAGAAACAGGATCAGCATTATAACACATGAAAAACGGATTAGCGCCCGGTAACGATGGCCTTACGGTAGACTCTATGAAGTTTTGCTTAAAACAAATGACGAGAACTGGAGCTAAATCCCCTAATGGCACCTTGGTAAACTTGTAAATAATTATGGGAGCTTTGGACCAAAACTGTAGCTCGAAAATTCTAACACCAGACAGTAGCAAAAAGCACTTCAAACCCACTTCGACCAAAGAACAATTCTCAACGAAATCGATACAGGAAAAGATAACTTCAATAATCAACTTTCATGGAATAATTCACTTATTCAATACAAATGACACGGATTAATCTTTCTCAAGCGGAAAGAAGCAGGGGTTGAAAAAAGGAAGGATATCATCAACGAAACGAGAAAAGATTACAAAGTAATCAAGAGGTTTTTTAGTATTTTACTAGATTAGGGCAGAATAGAGCATGAGTAATATTCGAATACAATGCAATAATGAATTCAACTCCCAAGTCCTGGAAACTGTGGTCGAAAGAAAACTTTTGCTGATGTAGCCGTGTACTGAACCCCGAGTGGTATATAAGGGTACGGCGGTACAAAAGAACTAAACTAAATGATGATTTACTGTATTAAAGGATAGACCAGAATTCCCGCGCACAGGCCAGGAACATATAGAGACCAGTCACTAATGGGTTTTTCTATTGTTTTATTTACAATAGTTTTGAGAACATAAGGAAAGAAGACATAAAAAGAGAAGATATAAAAAGAGAAGACCTAAGAGAAGAACTAAGAAGAGAATATATAAAAGAGAAGACAGTGCCTGGAATGACACAAATTAATGTCATTAGCACAACATGTCGGCACAAGTGAATAATAAAGAACATGTAAACATATTACATGGAAAGACTACCACTTGGTAATGCATATGTGTGCAGACCAAACACTGACATCAAATGACATTTTTATTACATTTAAATAGTGCAGTTAAAGTGATTGAAGCTATGCTGATTTAGTGAAAGTACACTGACAGTATAGATTAGGTAAAGCTTATACTGTGTCAAAGTGACTCAAATAATCAGTTTATCATGTGGCACTATACTGGAGTAAGCCGTATAGGAGAGAGCATGATAAGTAAATTACATTTAAGAGACTGATACATATCAGGTGGTTTTAACCAATAACCAATATTAATCAAACACTATCTTATAATCACCACAACAGAATACTACACACATTTTTAGAATAATGAGAATCAGTGAAACACTGTAACCTTCATCAGTGACAGCAAATGAGAAAGAACGCGTCATATGCACTCACTAGAATTTTCTCGAACAAACTATCAGTGTCCAGAGACGTCACTGACTGTGACATTAAGAAGAATCAAATGGAATACTGCTACGAGCATATGACGACATGGCGATTTTCTAATCATAGCCGAGCTGTGACTAACATGTCAAAGCAATAACTTAACATGCTCATATGAACACAAGTACTGTGTCAAACAATACTTTTTACAAATCATCAGCACATTCTACACAATAGTACTTACAGCGATACGTAGCGAGATGTCTGCCGTTGTAGGAACACACGACACACACTCACACACTGCTTGCGACGCAGCAAGGGAGAGAGAGAGAGAGCAGCTCTGGTCAGATGACTGACCAGGTATGAAATGACCACTCATCACTCACTGTGCCAGTTTATGCAGGTTAAGCGGACCGCAAAGACAATCACGTGTGCTGTGACACAGATCAGATCAAATCTGGCCAAATCTGACAACAACAGTGTTTCTTACAAGGTGTTCAGTGACAGATTTCTAAATGATTCCTGAACCGATTTATGTTGGATAAGTTGCAAAAGAAAGAGCCCAACACCTACTTTATAATGAGTATAAAATGAAGTGTTGATTATTTAAGAGAAATTTATAATCTTAATTTAAGTCACCTGAATTGGGTCAGTTTTAACAAGCTCGTCGCTGAAAATTACAAACTGCATTAAATCAGTTTAACGAAGGCAAACATAAATGGAACAGACTTTAAGATGGAATTGCAACGATTCTGCCAGTATATAATACTTGTAGTTTACTGATCTGATAAAAGAGATATTAATTAACTATGGTGGAGCAGAAACACAAGTTTCTGCTCAGCCAATGACGTACTGTGACACTGGTCGAACAGCGAGTGTGTGGCGAGGACAGAATGACGTAAGCGGCTTTGTGTTCAAACCGCAGGGAAGGCGTCACACATAGTCTGCGCAGGCTGCTGAAGTCCAGCCGTTAGTTGCGAAAACTGACGTCATCTGCTTATACAGCTCGTGCATGAAGGAGTGTTTGAAGCAAGCAGAGCGCTTGGTCACACTGAGACGAACCACATCAAGCAGCTTTTGACTGTAAGATGTCTTATTCAAAACCGAATGACACAAGGAAAACGATGAAGGAAAAAGAAAGGGACAAAAATGATTTTTGGGCTTATGTATTTTGGTTCTTGTTTCAGAATGCTTAACTTTGGAATTGAAAAGGATGGCTGGTTAATGCCTCACATTCCCACAAAATAAGTTAGATAAAGGGAACTTTCATGGAACATCTTATATTACACATATTGTCCACTATTGCACACAATGAACGCAGCTGAAGATAACAATAGGAATGAAGTAGATTACATGGAACTTTTCTTTTCCCTGTGAAACAGTTCTGGACGGAAATTGAACGGAACATCAATGGTCAGACTGGTACATGATTAAACTTAAATCTGTGCGACATTCTGTTTGGAATGAAAAGAACAGAGCAGGTTAAAGGCAATCATGCGACATATATAATTAACTATAATTTTATCATCCTGATAGGGAAAATGTGTATTAGTAACAGTATACAGAAGAAAACAAAAGTTAAAATACCTATGCTTGATTTTCGAGCAACAAATCAGTGCAGAACACTGAAAGAAAAATTAAACAACTAGCAAAATACTTTTGTCAACTATAGTGTGAATTAGTTAATGAAAAAGTAATTTAAAATATATCGATGAACAATTTGACAAACAAGCACGCACGTGCACGCACGTACACGCACACTCACAACTGCATGAACAAACTTGGAAATGGCATTACAGCCGCTGTTTATTTAAAGAATATTCAGCGAATTAAGCATGCCTAAATTATCAGACAAAACATAATACTGCTTCAAACTGCGGCTGTAACACTGATATGCTTTTATTTACTTCCCAGTTCGTTTCGTTGATTAAGTGTATGTGCTGTAAAATATAGTGGTTATAACATGTAATGTACGTAATTGTACGTATATGTACAATAAGGACACACGCTGGCTAATATACCAGGTCATTAAAAACCCAGATATCACACCACTTTTATTATATATCGAAAGTGAATAACCAAACGTCCATCCTTAGGAATCACACAGACATGAAAAGTATAGCAATTATGTTGAAAAAATAAAAACACCAATAAAAAAAAAGAAAAAAAAAAGGCATGCTGGTGCGCCACAGGAAAAAAAAAAGATGTTCCATAACCTGCATGCGACTGAGGTGTGGAAAAAAGGACGTAAAAAATACTAAGTACCTTTTTTTCTGATAAATCTACGGATGTATATATATATATATATATATATATAAATACATATATATATATAAACTATGTTATCTATTTATTCAATTTTACGTCTTTTCACTGAAAGTGGTAAGAATTATCTGTCAATCTCTGTGTGTATATTATAGTAGCAATAGTGGTAGTGGTTGTCACGGTAGTAGTGGTACTAGTAGTAGCACTAGTAGTACTAGTAGTGGTAGTACTAGTAGTCGTTGTAGTGGTAGTGGTAGTAGTAGTACTGAGTAAAGTAAATAAGGATCACTGTGTGTGAATGCGCACGTGCGTGCGCCTGTGTGTGCCGGTGCGTGCGCCTGTGTGTGTCTGTGTGTGTGTGTGTGTGTGTGTGTGTGTGTGTGTGTGTGTGTGTGTGTGTGTGTGTGTCTGGGCGTGTGCCAGTGTCCAGCCTATGGCATTGGCTGTCCGGCCTACCAGCATGCTCGTATATATTAAGTCAACATTGTGGATTTCGTCGCTTTTTGTAACACACGATCATATAAGTTATTCTAAATTTACTTCGGACCGGAAGATCGTGTCACTACGAAAGATGGTGAAGTTGAAACTTCTGTACAAACAAAATCACTGCAGCAGAAACCAAGCAAAACTGTATGAAAGACGCATACATACAGACAAAACACAATTTCACTACCAAATGGCTAGAGCAAAACAGCACAGACAGTACATCACAGACTGCGGAAAATAGAAAAAAAAAGTGTCAAGGCTTGTTTGAAAAAACAAAAAAGGAGACAACAGCGAAGGAAGAAAAAAGGCAGAAACAAAGAGAACGATAGAAAAGAGGAAATTTCTAGCACAAAATTTCCAGGAGGGAGGGATGCAATTTATACTGAAAGACTCCCGGCATCCCCACGGGGATATGCCCCTACCTTCAACTGACTTTTAAAGTACATCTTCTTGTATACATTTATTCAGATAGTATATCAAATGGTAAACATCGCCTTCAGTATTTCCCTCCCCAACACAGAAAGGGGACGAATAGGCAGACGGTTGGTAGCACCTGTTAAGCAAACAGGGCAGTTCACTGTGCCAGCAAAAGCGTCGGAGTTGGATGTAAACTGCTGCGGTGGACGGAAACGACAAGACAGGTCAACACTCTCCAACACAACGTTCCATCCCCCCTCCCCCACCTCCTCCTCCTCCAACCCTTCACCCCCATCGCCCCTCCTATTCCCCTCTCGTCCTGTCTTCCTATTCCCCTCCAGCCCCAATGATCTTCCTCCACCTTCCCACCCCTTCCCTAACCCCATTCCCTAGTCAGCACAGCCTTCAACTTCGTGTCGGCGAGGGAGGTGAGCTGTGCAAAACAACGGTTTTTCCGGAATTAACCAAAATAAAAGGGCCTTTTCTTTCTTTCTTTAGGAGGGTGTAGGCGTGTAGGTGTTCCCATTTCCAGCTGGCCTCATTCATTAAGTAGCGAAGATAAATGTGTAAAGGAAAAGTGAGTTGTATCTGAAGGAGAGAAGGTGCACATGGGGGTTTGGGGGACAGGGGTGGAGAGTAATAGGAAGAAGAGAGAGAATGGGGAGTCAGAGAGGTGAGTGGAAGAGAGAGACAACGCCGCGAGATAGATATCGATAGCGAGAGTCTATCAGACAGACATATGGACAGTCAGAAAGATGGACAGACAGACAAAGGAGGGGCGACAAAAAAGATACACTGACGCCGATGGACGGGCAGACTGACCAAAAATAAGAGACAGAGAGAAACGGAGAGAGTAAAAGAAAAAGAGAGATAGACACTGGTTTTGCCTGCAACCGTAAGACTGTTCTGGCCTGTCTATATACTGAAACAATTTTGCAGGCTCTTGCCAGTGAGCCAACGATACAACGCAAAATAAAATGATTGTGTAATCCAGTCTGACATAAGCTATAGGCCTTCCCCCACCTACACAGCATGACAGGAACCTAATAAATCAACCATGACCGGATGTATCATGACAACAACAACAAAAAGAAGCTAAATCGCATAAATTTAGCGTTTATGCTAACAAACGTGCACCCCCCTTCCCCCGACACCCAAACTGTCGTTTTTGACGACTTTTGTTTATGGTGACGGTTTATGGAGAGAAAAAAAAATCACGTTCCGTTTGTTACTGTAAACGGACGATCCTTCAACTGAAAGATTACACCGACAAACACCTATCCCAACAGGACTCACACACACACACACACGCGCGCGCGCGCGCGCACGCACGCACGCACGCACACAATCTATTCCAGGTAGCCGGACAAAACAGTTACTCATCATCAACAGGTGTTACGCAAAAGCCACCTGTTCAACAGACCACAAAGCACGCGTTCGTGAGACAGCTCACACGTTCACAACTCTCTGAAGAACTTTTTACAGATATGACCGATACAGCACCGTTTTAGCACAAGAAATAAACTTTTTTTGCCTTTGTCTTTTAGAAAGGTTTAAGGTAGCCACGTTCCGTTTTCGGGAGACAGTGACAACGACAGGCAGAGACAAAGAGGGGGAGAAAGGGGAGTGGGGATGGGGGGCACGTCCCACTAGAAACGTGATGAGACTTCGCGTTACCTGTTAAAACTCTATTGTGCTTTCGACCAAGATGGAAATCAGGTGCCGCGTGGGCGGTGTGAAAAGCCGCCGACATTTCTCCGTCTCTTGACTTCTTCTTCTTCTTCTTCTCTCTCTCTCTTTCTCTTTGTGAACTTGCACGCCGGGGAATGGAGGGAGGAGGGAAGATGTGTGCGCGCAGTGTCTGTGCAGTGTGTGTGCGCGCAGTGTGTGTGTGTATGTGTATGTGTGTGTGTGTGTGTGTGTGTGTGTGTGATCTTCAGGACACTAGCGACCCTGACACAGATTCGTCACAGAAGGGAAAACCGAAACGTGAGTAATCATGACAGCACATCTGAAGAGTCACGAAATTTGAGACAAGTAAGTTTTACGATTTCTGGTGATAGGGAGGGTGACAGCAATAATACCGACTTCTAGTCTGCAATGCATGGCAAGACCGAATTCTGCGTTTCTTTCCTTTCAGTCACACTGTATTCGGTAAGTACATTCACTTCAGCCAAACCCGATAGATGCGTTCATACAGACACCAAACAAGTGTTTGGTAATCAATCTTGAGCACTGGCTCCTGGCAATTACAGAAAAGGTATTTGTTAACGTACTATCGTGGAGATCGCGTTGTCACACACACACACACACACACACACACACTCGCGCGCGCACACACACACACACTCGCGCGCGCGCACGCACGCACACATAGAGGTGTGGCACTGCCAGGTGTTAATACTGAGTCTGTTAAATTCCCACCAGTGATACATCAGATGTACATGTGTTTGGCTTTGTGTGTGTGTGTGTGGGGGGGGGGGTGGTGGGGGGGGGGGGGGGGTAAGCAATCAAGCCGCCGATGTTTCAGTGCTGGTTTTCGTGTGT
>NC_134883.1:9917809-10007809 GCF_041734735.1 Babylonia areolata
ACTGACACCGCATGGAAAACACTATGTTGTGCTATCGACATATACATTGTTGCGCAACAGGAATATCCGGCCATTGAAAACTAGTTTTAAGTGGCATCGCCCCGCCATGGAATGCGGTGGACAAAAGCATGTTAAGTGCCCACGAAACAGAAAGTTACCGGTACGCGCGCGCGTATGCATGCAGATGGAACCGTCGATCCTTACGTCAAAGTAATAAAAGAATGTTTTATAAGCACGATAAGATGGACTCGGGAAAGCAAAAGAAATTATCTGTCGAATGGCAAGTGAACACATAATATCCTTATTCAATATTGATGTACTAACCACTGCATTTTACCAACTAAAACAGGACGGGTGTTTAGAATTCCAAGAGGAATACATCATGTGACTGATACCATAATATGTCATTTACAAAGCTGATGAAATCCACTTCAGTTACTGATCATTACTGATGATAGTTCGTGGATAGTGTTCCTATTTTCTGAACTTCGTAAGTAAAAGATTGTAACCTGATAAATATTCATGTTCATAATCTGCGTTATCATTTTGTAAAGTTGTTTTTTACGAGTGCACTGAGACAAAGGCACCGGATTCAAGCAAGACTCGGCTAATTCGCAAAAACGGTATATGCAATGTTGCAGTAACACCGAATTTCACTGTGACATAGATATACAGTAAAGGAATGATAACACGTACTTACGCGGGTTGAGCTCTCTTTTCAAGTTCACTTGATGCTATATGATGCAAACGTTCTGAACTGTGAGTAATTCCTGTTGTGTTTTTGAATATTTCTGCTGAAACCGGCTGACCCTCCCCGCAACACAACAGTGATATGACGGGTCACCAGGGTTAATCAAAACCTCAAATTTTGAAGTGTGTGTGTGTGTGTGTGTGTGTGTGTGTGTGTGTGTGTGTGTGTGTGCCGGCTCAGTGGCGTCAGTTAGTCACCGTGAGTGTATGACGGTGTTCAGTTGTGTGGTGTGTGAGTGTGCCAGTGCGTGAGACTCAGTGTGTGTGCGTGCGTGTGCGCCGGCGTCAGCCTGTATGTCAGTGTGTGTGTGGCTGTGAGAGAGAGAGAGAGAGAGAGAGAGAGAGAGAGAGAGAGAGAGTGTGTGTGTGTGTGTGTGTGTGTGTGTGTGTGTGTGTGTGTGTGCCGGCTCAGTGGCGTCAGTTAGTCACAGTGTATGACGGTGTTCAGTTGTGTGGTGTGTGTGTGCCAGTGCGTGAGACTCAGTGTGTGTGCGTGCGTGTGCGCCGGCGTCAGCCTGTGTGTCAGTGTGTGTGTGTGTGTGTGTGTGTGTGTGTGTGTGTGTGTGTGTGTGTGAGAGAGAGAGAGAGACTGGAGAGAGAGAGAGTGAGTGTGTGTGTGTGTGTGTCAGTGTGTGTGTGTTTGTGTGTGTAGAGTGTGTGCGTGCGTGCATGCACTGACTCGACGCGCTGCGCGCATGCGTTTGTCTGCCATATATGATATATGTATGTGTGCGCGACTGGACGGAAGGGTGTGAGAAAAATAATTCAAATTCCAACCAAATTAAACATAAGTGGCTCCACTACTACCGGTGCATTGACTAACAAAAGAATACGGAATCAACAACAACTATTAGTCCAAAACTGAGGCGCTGACGCGTAAGTCTGGCTCTTCATAAACGAAATTGTGGATGGAATACATCTGGATTTGGCCCAAGGTTGCCTGCTCCAAATTCCGTGGATTCTTGGGCTATTTATTTGTGGCAAACACGCTGAACTTGGAAGCAGATTGCCGCACTCCTTTAACCGCCGAATGTCGACCTTCCCCCAAAATTCTGTTTTTAGACAACCAACTCCCACCTGCTCCCCCACCCCCATCCCTGCAAATCCTCTCCTCTTCCCCTCTTTCTTTCTCTCTCTCTTTGCCCGCGCATCGAACCCAATCGCACTGTCTAAAAATATAACTGGTATGCTTATCAACTATAAACGAATAGAAAGGAATGCACGAAATTAGAAGCGAAGTAGAATCTGGCATTCCTCTGAAATAATAATCCTCAGTGGCTGCTCTCCTCCCACCTCTGTCCCCCCCTCTCCCACTGACCCAGAGTTCCCCTTCCCCACCCCATTTGGCAGACTCCCAGACCGGGCAACCCACCTTCCTCACCCCTTTTCCAAATCACGTCATCGCATGAAATAGTTCTGTCGCATCACACTGATAATTGTTCGAATCAATCTTCAACTTTCATGCACACAATAATTGACTGCACAGCATATAACGTGGAATTTTATGTCATTCATTTCCATATCAATAAAACTAGTAATAAATATAGCATGCTACATTGAAGTCAGTCAATCGTGAATGAAATCAATTCTAAATAAATTTAGGCTACTAAATGTAAAAAAATCTGTGCGTGTGTGTGTGTGTGAGAGTGTGTGTGTGTGAGTGAGAGAGAGAGAGAGAGAGAGAGTGTGTGTGTGTGTGCGCGCGCACGCGTGTGCGTGTATGCGTATACTGGTGTGTACGATGTGTGAGTGTGCACAAGTTTGCTGAATGTGGCCATGTTTCATTCTAATATTATGTTACTGACTTGTTTTCTACATATCTTTGATCATTTTTTGGTGTGTTTTTTTTTTATTCCATTTTCATTTATTTACGTCTCTGGATGCTTGGTTTATTTATTTTATTTCATTTTTGTTCAGTGTTCATACACATCCATATGTATGTATTAGAAGTTAAGAACTTAAAATGTTTCATTTTAAGAATTTGGCTGGCTCTCACAGTCTGACCAGCACATTGTGTCTATTGATAGGTAAGGCATCTGCTTCTTAAAATGTTCAAAGCAGTTATGGTGTCGCTTATATTCGTGAATCAGCGCTTTGACGTTTTCTTGAAAGTGTAGTTTCAGTTTCAAAGAAGTGCTTTGTCGCTTCAATGAAACAGAAACTGCAGTGAGCGTTACATCAGATGCATTCTGATTAGGAATGTATATTGTTCACTACCACTATAATGTATCTGTCTCAAATTTCCTCTTAATTTTGGCAGTTTGTTATTGTTCTAATGGTTTAAACAAAACTTTATTCAGTAAACATGTTATACTTGAAGCTATACACAAAGACAGCGGAGCAACAACAAGCTAGCTAACAGCTTATATCGTGTTTGTTGTTATTGTTCGATCTTTGTCTGATCTGGAGACAAAATTTGTAGACGACGGGCGCAATAGCCTGTAGACATAATCTGAAGTGAGATAAAGAGACTTATCATCTTGAAAATAGCTTAAGGCTCAATCTACCCCACCCTCCACGCTTCTAGTTTCTGACATAGTCATTACAATCCCCTCTTTTCTGTTGGTCACACACACGCGCGCGCATGCATGCATGCACGCACGCACACACACACACACACGCATGTGCGCACGCATGCACACACACACACACACACGCACACACACTCACGATATATACATATATATATGTGTGTGTGTGTGTGTGTGTGTGTGTGTGTGTGTGTGTGTGTGTACAGAGAGAGAGAGAGAGAGCTCTCAATTATTTCCCCTCCCTCCGTGTTTCCATCAGTCGTACTCGTTTCAACTAACCCCCCTTTTCTGTCATCACACACACACACACACACACACACACACACACACACACACACACACACAGTTTTTACTTTTAGTAGCCTAAATTTATTTAGAATTGATTTCATTCACATGCACCAACTTGCAGTCCCATAAATGACTTCAAAACTTATCCAGGTCCCATCCTCTATCCACATCCACAGGTAAATCATGCATTCACACACACACACACACACACACACACACACACACACACACACTGAGACACATACTCACACACACACAGAGTCACACACATGCACTCAAGGTGCAGTCTAATTAAGATATAGCAGATTAAGGTACTTGCATACATTTGTACATCTGCTATCACACCCAGGTCCCAACTCTACACACACACACACACACACACACACACCATACATTCACATGCATGCACTCAGACACAGGCACACACACCAGCTTCCACTACTCTCACACATAAATATACCCAAACCTATGAATTACACCCCTTCACACCCACACACATGTATAAACTGACAGTCTTACAGGCACTCAGACCTAACCCTCCCCCAACACACAATACATCTGTATATTCATTATGTGTGGGATCAATAAAGCTCTAATCATTTCTCCATTGTCATGGTGCAGATGTGGAAACACAGAACCTGTATATGTTGCAAAATATATATTCACGCATGCGCAAAGCCCATCTAGAATAATGGTGAAAATAAACAACAGTCTTGTCATCTGAACTCTGGTGTTTGTGTGTGTGATTTCATTATAAATCAAATCAAAATGTAATCATTGTTTAAAATTACCAGACAAACAGGTTCTTATAAGAATTTCCTAAAACTTGCAATGTTGCAAAGAACACTTTCACACAAAGTAATGACAACACTTATGTAAACTTTTATGCAAATGTTCTGATAACTACATTTTACAGTTGAGTTTTGGATTCTGTTCTTTTATGAAATCATGCATGCCCCTATAAAAGTCACAAATTAGTTAAAATTTTGAATGTGTGTGTGTGTGGGGGGGTGGGGGGGGGGGGGGGGTGCTATTTCAATCCATGTTTCCTCATACTTAAAAAGTGAATAAATGTGTGTATATGCATATGCATGTGAATGTGTGTGTGTGTGGACTTTTTTGTTTTCATTATAATAATAATAATGTACATTTATATAGCACCCTTTCTCTCTATGAGCTCAGGGCGTTTTACATGAAAGAAAAATATTACAAGTTACATAAAACATTCATGACCACTCTTTCTCAAAAAACCCTTCCCCCCTCCCCCCACTCACACTCTCCCCCTCCCACTCTAAATACATCCAAAGTGAGCTGACACAGGTGGTGTTGGAGAACAAGGAAGCTGAGACTGAGAGTGCTTATAGATAGGTTTCAAAAAGTTGAGTTTTTAGTGATGAGCGAAAAGCAGAAACAGAATCAGATGCATGGATATGATGAAGAAGGTTGTTCCAGATGTGAAGAGCAGCAAAGAAGAAAAAACATTCACCATAGGTTCTTATATTGACAGAGGAAGTTTCAAAAGGTAACTGTCAGAGGAAGAGCAGAGATTTCTTGCGGGAGTGTAAACACTGATAAAGTCAGAAAGATATGTAGGTCCTGCAGAATGGAAAGCCGAATAGCAGAGACACGCAACTTTGTATTTAATTCTCACTTCAATGGTGAGTCAATGTAGAGTGCGGAGGTGAGGAGAAATGTGATCAGTACGTGGGACTCTGAGAGTCAGACAGGCAGCATTGTTTTGAAGGTTTTGAATTCGCTGAAGAATATTATATGGACAGCCTATGAGAAGAGAATTAGAGTAGTCAATTTGTAACAGCACAAAAGCAGAAATAAGATTATTTGATTATTAACTGAAATTATTTTCATGAAATTAAGTTATCATCTGTGTAACAATCTTAACCAGTTGAAAGCTCATTGTACACAGCATATTATCTCTTTACTACACACACACACACACACACACACACACACACACACACTTCCTAGTTCACATGGCGCTTTCTACCATCTCAAAGTGCTTTACAACTGCAAAACATGCACACTTGGCAGTGAGACACAAAACATCCATGACCCCCTCCCTCTCTCCACACACACACACACACACACACACACACACACACACAAATAACATTAACAGATTTAAACAGTCTCTATATTTGATTTTTACTTCACACGGGTGTATGAAGGAGAGATGTCTAACTCCAAGTGAGTGCTGTGATGATAATCCATAATAATTAACAGACACAGTAATGATATAAAGAAAAGAAATTATATGATGTGTGCACTCAAATACACACTATTTGACTATGTCTTGTGTGTGAGTGTGTGTGTTGTGTGTGTGTGTGTGTGTGTGTGTGTGTGTGTGTGTGTGTGTGTGTGTGTGTGAATTTCCACAAATGGCAACATCAAAAAACATGTAATTGTATCCACTAACAAATACCACAATGTAAAATGTTCACAATCACAAAAAGAAACTCAAATGTCCAATACATTTTCTGGTTCTAACAATTCAAAAGTACACCAAACAGCTTTGTGATATGTCCCCATCTCTCTCTGTCTGTCTGTCTGCCTGTCTGTCTGTCTCTCTCTCTCAGTCATAGAATCCACATTATAATACAATAAATGTCATGAAACAGTATCCTCCTGGTAAACTATTTTTTTCTTCTAATAAACGTCTAGATTATTATTATTCTTTGACTTAAGTTATGCCATGCCAGCTGTTTCATTACTGCATATCTTATGTAAATGTGCAAATGCAACCAAGGCTTCAAAAGTGAAATAAAAATAAAAACATGCACAGAACTTATTAGAAGCAAGTGTAACTGTACCTGCTGGAGTGTTGTTGTTGTTGTTGTTGTTGTTGTTGTTGTTGTTGTTGTTGTGTGTGTGTGTGTATGTGTGTGTGTGTGTGTGTGTGTGTGTGTGTGTGTGTGTGTGTGTTCTTTTTTTCCATTTCATAGTACAAATATAAATCAGTTATGTTTATCTACACATGATTTTTTTGTTTGCACAGTGTGTGTGTGTGTGTGTGTGTGTGTGTGTGTGTGTGTGTGTGTGTGTGTGTGTAAGAAAGGGACTAAGAGAGGGAAAGAGTGAGACAGTGAGAGAAATGGAGAGTGAGAGACAAAGAAGAAGAAGAAGTAATGTTAGTGTATTCATAGACATGTGCATTTACCACACCCAAGTGTGTGGTGTGGTGTGGTGTGTGTGTGTGTGTGTGTGTGTGTGTGTGTGTGTGTGTGTAATGATGATGATGATGATATTTATACAATTTATTGGCAGATCTGTCAGTCAGTAACTGGTCTATAAATATGTCACTTATTTACACTTATTTACCTGTATCCATTTACTTGGTCTTTTTTATTTTTTATTTTTTGTCTTTTTGTTTTAAAAGAAGGGCTTATATTATTGCACATCATTTAAACATGTCATCAAACCAAGCAAACCTTTGCATTTAACAAATGAAGAATTGACATAGCAAAACATAGTGACAATTGATTAATAATGAAACAAAAAAACATTAGTGACAGAGTATATAAAAGCTTTATGTGAAAAAATAATACAAACTAATAAAGTATATATATATATATATATATATATATATATGACTGAAATTAAAGAACCTTTATATATATTCTCTGCAGATACTCTCCAAAACAAAACTGTCAAAAAGTTATTCCCCTATTTTTCCTTTTTTCTCTTTTGAGTACTGGTTATTACTTTAAATTCTGCACACACACACACACACACACACACACACACACACACAGAGTCATTCAAACATCTCATCAATGATTATACATAAAAAAATAATAAAGAAAACAAACCAATAAACTGTCACAATAAGGAGTAAATTATCACAAACACGGCCTCTGTATACATTGCTGGCACATGCCACATCAGCAACCACCACTCAAACATTCCGGACATGCCTTCCATATTCCCATGTATTCCTGTGTCAAAGGTCAATCACACAGCGTCGATCTGGAAGCTCTTAATCGACTGCGGTTAGCAATCCATTACGCTTCTTTGCATGATTATTTTCAAACAAAACTGCCCCACACAGTCTGACTGCTTAAACTTTCTCCGTGGCACCATATCAACCTACTATTATCGTTTCTAATACGATCGATTTTCTTTTTCTTCCCTAAATTAGGATATGATGTGGGCGGAGCTACAAAGATGATTTCGATGACAAGACATGAACTTTTTTTTTTTTTTAATTTCAAAGAGACAGAAAAATTACTCACATAAACCTAAATCAAAACATTGCTCGCTATTGTGATGCATGTTTCAGAAAGCTTTTCCACAAACAACATGTACTGCGTCCCTGCCTCTTTTTCTTTTCTTTTCCTTTTTTTCTTCTTTCCCAGCAGCACAATGGCAACCGCATGGGAACCACTGCCGGGAAACTCAGAATGTGCGACAGTGAGCGTAACGAAAAGACGAAATAAACAAAAACTGTATCTATAACTAAGTCTTACCTGTCTTTTCTGTATTTTCAACCATGGAAGCTGCCAGAGTCGATAGTACATCCAGTGGCGTCTCCATGGTTGGCGTGTGACCGTTGAGTCGGCAACGGAACTGAGTTACAGTTGTCGTCTGCCTCTGAACACTTGTTTGTCTGCGACCTGTTACGCCGATAATCAAAATCACAACATAACTGTCATGATGTGAACGTATCGATTGAAAGAAATATGTCACTGATTGTCTCTGCTTTCTGTTTTATACAATTGTTTGGTATTACACAGTGTCCGTTCAAATGTTTTTGAACAAAATGCGAGAAAATCGGTCCAACAACATCGGCCCGGAATGACAGGAATTTCTCACATAGGTCACATGACCAGCGCGTTCACGTGACCTCCATATTTGACGAAGAAAGCAGTCACGTGAATCGACTGTGAATGGAATGAGTGCCACATTCTCACAAAAGATCGAGTGCCGTCAACTGGAATGCATCGACGTACTGCCTGTGCCGTACAGAACAAAGAGTAGAAGCGCGCGCACTCAACATTCTGATCCGTTTGACGTCAAACAGGCTACCCGCTTTATTTGAAAGGCGTTCTTTTTTTCTTTTTTTTAAATTATGCACACATTTTTGCAATATTTTACCTTATGCGGCTGATCCTGTTAACTGACATGAACGAAAAAGGATCGAGCAGACTGTTGATTCAAGTTATTCTGGTCAGTTTATCTATTTAATTCAGTCTTAAGTTGGTAGATAGATCGATACGGGTCGATGGTTTGGGGTTAGTGGTGACCAGGAGCCGATATTCTGACTTTCTTTGTCTATGTCACCTGAGTTGACAAAAACGAAATGTTGCTGGTTTCGCCGGGCAGTGCCGTACTATATTCGTCCCAGGCTACGTTCCTTTACTGAAGTTCACTGAACTGAACGATAGGCCTATCGTTCGTGAG
This sequence comes from Babylonia areolata, assembly GCF_041734735.1. Classification (NCBI taxonomy): domain Eukaryota; kingdom Metazoa; phylum Mollusca; class Gastropoda; order Neogastropoda; family Buccinidae; genus Babylonia; species Babylonia areolata. Next base: position 9,926,797 of record NC_134883.1, read on the forward strand.
AGAGAGCCTAGAGAGAGAGCGTGTGTGTCAGTGTGTGTGAACGCGCGCGTGCCGCCGCGGCGTCCGAGTCATGCCGGCCGTCAGCCAGTGTGTGAGTGCGTAGCAGGCTGCAAATATTTCACAACGATAAAGTTTGCTATCCATCAAATCCGGCCGGCCTGTTCTACAAAGCTCGACCACTGAACTTGAACAGGAAAGGGATGCAGCCTGTTGACTCGGAATTGAAACACTGAGCTCAGCTGTAACAATCACTATTGAATTAACTTCACAAAGTCCTGTGCGTCCGGCGTCGCCGCGGCCGGGACAACTGAATGCGGCGCATTACCGATTCGGCCCATCGAGCTCAATAGTCCCATTCAGCTCGATGTTCTGGCCGCGGCCACAGATGTAGGCCTACCGGCCTAACAAACGCACATTCCCGGGGCCGAAATTCACCGCAGCTGGTGCAGAATCCTTGTATGTCCGTGGAGCGAAGTCTCGAATTAATACAACTATGTATGCAGGGCCGGAGAGATAGAGGAGACTGCAGAGAGAGAGAGAGGGGGTGGGGGAGGGGGGGAGAGATAGACACTGAGACAAGACAGACGGAGGCAGAGACATGTGATGCAATACTCACCGAATGTAATTTCCATTTGATTGTTATCTTCCGATCACCACAGATGGTATTATTTTATCTGCGCATACATATCTGATGGACCAGGAAAGAATTATGTATACAGTTGTCTCTTGTGTTGTTTTTTCGGCCACTGAGTTGCATAGTCACATGGTCTGGGGGGAAACGTATTATGGTAGATTGACCAGGTCCGTTGTCGCGTGTTCCATATACAAAAAATTTAGCGAGCCGGCAGAAAATTCAACTGATGTCATCGATCCACTCTCTGACACGAACGTTATTTCATTTTGTACTGTGCTGCAAAGCGCTTGAAAAGTGTACGGAAACGAGTATACCACATAACTGAATCACTAATTGTTTTGCCATAAAAGACTCAATGGGTCGATAGTATGTTACATATACCTTAATCTGCATCCGTCCTATTATAGTAAGGATCAATGAATGGTTGGCTGTTAATATACATGAAAAACATGTATAAATATAAATTAAGTATCTGGCAGTTACCATTCACAAAATTACAAATGACGTTATAGTTAAAAACAAACAACTAAAACAAATAAGCGAGCTGACCGTATTTTTGGATATGCCCTTTCGCACACACACACACAAATACGCGCTCGCAAACATGTGCACACACGCACACACAGACGTCGCATTGACGCACACAATAGACACACTTTCAGATGTGTGCAAGTGCTTGCATGAGCTCACGCACTGCATGGCACGCGCAGAAATGCATGTGGCAGATAACTCGCATAGGTGTTGCGGCTATGTGTTTACTTTGTGTGTGCGCGAGTCATCTTTCCCCGGCTCCAATCAAGGTTAAAATATTGACATTCAAAAGGCCGTTATGTATGTGCATACACATTAACCAGATCCAATCACAGTTTTTATTTTTAGTTGTATATGTAATTACCGTGTGCCCCCTGATACAGGCAACCTACACACGGTGGACCTGATCGATGCTCTTACGCGATGCCGGAAGAATCTGGTGAATTTCGGGAAAATGTCCTTGGTGTCTACAAAATAAACCATGTGGTGTTATTTTTCAAAAATGTCTTTATAATTGTTGTTGCTGTTGGTGTGTGTGTGTGCGCGCGCACACACACGTGTTCATGCACACACGGAAGTGTGTTTCTCATTCAGGTGTTCCAATTTACATAGATGGTGATGGACTGACTATAAAGCTATTTAGCTGAACCATGTAATCAAAGAGTGTGTGTGTGTGTATGCGCACAAGTGTGTGTGTGACAGAGAGAGAGGGGGTTGGGGGGGCGTTTAAACAAGAAATAAGTACCGGTACTGTTACTCTTGCTAAGTCTTGTCAAAAGAGAAAAACATTACAATGCATTTGGTTGACATGTATGTTCTGTGTGTGGCATATCCCAAACTAAATGACCCTGTACAGTATTCAGTAAATGCTGTCAATGTTTCACAATGGTTTTAATTATGTGTCTTTCTGTCTGTCTTTCCAATGGAAACAGTACTTATTTCTTGTTTAATACTGTGCACAAATAAACACACAACAATCACACATTTAGAAGATTATTTCTACACTTTATTTTATTTGTAATAAAACAAGACAGGAGGGAATCGTAGAGAGGTATCCAGAAAAGAAATGATTAAAAAAAAAAAAAAAAAAAAAAAAAAGCAAAACAAAGCAATGGCCACTGTAAGCACTTTGCTTTGTGTACAAGAATAAAATATCTGTGTCACATTACAAAGCAACCTGGGAAGATGCAATATGTACCAGTGAATCAAATGATACAAACATGTACCTGCTATGTATGTGTGGAGTTAGTTTGATGCAGACAGAGAGAGAGAGAGACCGGGAAGGATCTGATTTTTGGAATGCTATGATACTTAAACACTGCTATTGTTCCTTTTAAAATGATAAGTTTGAAAATTACACTAATGTCTGTAGTTATTTCAATTGTGTTTATTCAGTTTTAATCTGACTGCAAGCCACTGTGTAGTCACTGTGTACAAGCAAGCATGTGAGAAAGTGGGACCAGGGAAGAGTACAAGGCAAATGCAAGCATGCATGCATGCATGTTTTTGTTGTTGTAAGTTTGGATAAGATGAATAACAATCCTAAATCACCCCTGTTTTTTTTCTTCTTTTCAGTCTAAATACAAAAATATGCAGTCACAAATCATCTTCAACTTTACAATAGATGACAAACATTAAGTATCACATGGACTCAATTCTCCAGTTTTTATGGTAACAGAAGGGTTATTTCATTTGAGAACTAACAAAAAATTCACATAGCCTGATACAGTGAGCTCCTGCAAGAAGTGTTCAATAATCCCGAATCTCTGAGGGATTTTTCCTTCTCTAAATCACAAGAAAAGGACAGTGTTGTTCGAAAAACTTTGTATTAATCAAGTTTCAATATGTACAAATTTTTTTTTTTTTATCAGAAGTCTGTTTCTCTCCAATGTAGTTATTGGTTTGGTTTTTTTGTTGTTGTTTTTTTTTTTTTAGTCTCCACATCAAAATGAACTGTTTATTCTTTACACACTGACACAATGTGGAGGAGGTTAAAAACAATGTTCTGTTCCTCCCCAGTTTTTAATAAAACAAGTGTTCGATAGACAATGTTTTGCTTCTCTCAACAAAAAAGAATTTTGCACAATAGAGCAGGAAGAATATTTTTTTCTCTTGTTTAAAAAAGTGTTTTACCAGTTCCAGTTTACTGTTTCTCCAACATAAAAATAGCTTCATTTAAAAATAATTTATTGTTCTTCAACTCTCAGTTTCATTCCCACACGATAATTCCAAGTATATACTTATAATGACATAGAAATGGAACCATATATCATATCAAATCCATAGCTGTCACTCAAACATATCCACATAAACTAAAAACCACAGATGTAACTCATCGCTTGTTCTACCTATTGTTACAACTGTTACCATTACAAAGGAAAAGGGCAGAAAGCATGTCAAAAAGAGTGCAGAACATTCACAATTCTTTTTCAGCTTGGATAAAACAGGATAAAACAGAACCTGTCAACATCCATTGATCAACTGCTGCCTGAAAGAAAACATTCCTTTCTCTGTACAGTGACTTCCCCAAGTATGGGACAGACACATCAGCTAAATCATGGGACCCTGCATACACTTTAAGCACCTGTAATAATCAACTCAAAAGCAAAGAAGTCAATCATGCTGTTTATGGCACAGTCAACCATGAGGGCTGTCTCTGGGCTGTATGTCATCCTGAAAACTTTAGAGAGAAGTCTGTTGTGACAAGGAGATACAATAAAACACATCAGCTTACAACACAACAAACTTGCACTGGTTACAGTTTAACATAGGAACAGTCAGCTGACAAATTTCGCTAACCTGTGATAGTTTAGAATAAATCAAACACATGGAATCATCTCTTTTTTCATGTCAAAAGTGAAAGAGATATATTGAAGAGTGCTCAGTAATCTTGATCATCTGATGCTTTTTCTAATCTGTGCCAAGTTAGAAAAAAATGGACATGTTAAAATCATTCCACATACACCACCCTTGTCTTGTCATTTATAAAGAAAGAAAACTGAGGGAATCAAAGCAGAGTACTTGCTTAACACTGGTATCAAGTGAGCTTTGACTCCATCACAGAATCTTCATCAAGAAGAATTCTGGCAAGGTGTTGTTCACCCAAAACCTGTTGCCATGACATGAGATGTGATGGCACATAGAAGACTGCATCCAACATCTCTCTTCAAAGACCTGATCCTTCTGCATTATTTTCAAGTTACTCTGATTTCATTAAAAATCTAAAGCTGACAACACAACCACACACACAAAATGTATGGGTGCTGGGCTGTAGCAACGTGATCTCTCCATGGAGAGCAGACTGAAGTTCATGCACAGAAGTATATGGTGACAAAAAGAAATACTGGTAAAATACAAATAAAACAAAAACAGCAAAAAAGAACAAACATCCCACCAAAACAAAAGACTGAAAAAAAACCCCCAAAAATAATAAAATAAATGCTTTTTCATCATCTAAAGTAAACCACCACCCTGAATATTCCATAACGCACAGTTGACTTAAGTTCATCAATGTCTGCAATCACCAGTATGTGTGACAGGACACTAAATCCATATTCTTCCTTAAGTTTGCAGAACCAATAACCTCTGTCGTGACACAATCTTCTCTTGCCCACCTGGGCTGTACTCTCTGTGACACTCCTGAACACACACGCTTGAGCAGTGTCCAGGATGAAAAGGTCCCACGTTCAACAAGTTCATTCTGGCAAGGGGCTCCAGCACGGACCTGGTACAAACAAAATACTTGTATCTGCTGACAAAGGTGGCCTGCAGTCATGATCCTACCTTTTTTTTTTTTCAAATACATTATTAACCTAGTTCATACCTGTCAACTTTTAAGCTTCTCCCTACCTGCCCTATGTTCTCTCCCACCCCCTCCTCCTTTTCAGCACCAATCTGGGACTTCAGCAAAGAGGCCTTCAGAGGGCATTGACCTTTAAGGCTTTATTTCCTACTTGCTTATGTGCTGCAAGCAGGTCACACATCAAGTGATCAAGGTACACATCTCAAAAGCTACCCTACCTGAATTAATGTATATTACAGAAAGCAGTGCATAAACAAATCAACACATATATGTTTATGAATTACATAAGCATTTAATGTGTGACATTTGATAACAGTCTAAGGCAGTTTATTTTACTGAAACTTCACTAACACATACAGATAAGGAATTTATTTACACACGAGAAAGTCAAGACTGGTATTACTGTATGTCCATGTACATGAAGCAAAATCATCACATTTAAGATCAGAGTATCTAATTCAAACAAACAGAATGATTTGATAACTAAGTATGTAACAAAAGTAACATTTGTTCTCAATTGTTCAACAGCCTCCTCTTATTTCATATGGTGCAGAGCATGAGTGTGAGTCAGAGTGTGTGTGTGTCAAAGAGAGAGACTGAGACTGAGAGAGAGAGAGAGAGAGAGAGAGAGAGAGAGAGAGAGAGAGAGAATGTGTGTGTGTGTGTATGCATGAGCATATCTGTTCAATCTGTAGGTAAGCATATGTGCAGTCAAAACTTGTGGGCATGCAGCAGTAATGTAAGCCTGTGCATACATGTGGGTGCACAAGCAGGAATTATGCTGCATTAAAACGGCCAAAAAAACAAAACAAAACATGTACACACTATGACAAACATGAAAGTTATCAAGGTGACAAATATCTGCCAAATGCAAAAACCCATGATGCTATACAAAATATATACAAAATGATCAATAAATAAAACAGCACTGAAAGACAATTTTCATTCACTCAAAGACACACTCACCAATTCTGATCAAAACATACTGAAAACCTGAATTCTTCTTTCTATGCACCACTCAAAATAAACCTCTCCAGCAATCATTCAAATGAATCAAAGTAATAAATCGTAAGATCAAGGATTGTACAAGACACAATCAATGTTTCCATTACATTTTAACTAAGACAAATCAATTGGCAGTAGCTGACACTGACATTATCTAAAACAAATGAAATGGTAAGGCCATTATGTGTCGTTCTAGTTAATGTAACAAAATAATATAAATTGTAACTTTCCAATGTAAGCTGTAAATCAAACACAGCACATATACTTCAGAGATCTATACTTTACATGGAGATGTCACAAACAAAATCTCACCAATGTCAAGAACTGTGCCAGGTCTCTATGAATTTCACAATAAGCTTATGAGCAAAACCATACAGAAGGCTATCCTCTGATCTGGACTTGTAGTCCATTTGACCTGGTACATAAACATATTTCCTGTTGTTAAAAACTCTCTAGGCTAAACTGATGTTGCCTTCGTATGTAAAGTCAACTGACTTCAATTTGAATGATTTCAAAGGGGAGCTAAAAAAAAAAAAAAAAAAAAAAAAAGCATTCTATAAATTGACTAACTGTTGAAGGTCACTTATGTCTGCAGTAATTTTTCATGTCTCAGCATCAGTATCTTAAATTTCATCAGTGTCTGTCAAACAATGAGAAAACTGGATATGGATACAAAATCATTTGCTTTGACCTTGCACCATGGTCAAGGTTAAAAAACAAAAATTAAAAAAAAGTAAATGTTCTAAACTTTGATATTCATTATCTGAAGCAACACTAAAACTGGTCGATGCAGGTATGTGTCATGGACATATGTCCATATTCCTTATGTGTAGCTGCACTGAAGTCAATCCAAATAATTCACATCTTTGCATTGGTGACCAAATTAAACAAATTAACGCAGACGGCTTGACTGCAACTGTTTCGCCATGTTTCTGTATAGCCATGCCAAATTCCTGCAGTGTCCAAGAAAAACCTACATAACAAGCTTCAAGCATAGCACAAATTCAAAAATAAAAAACAAAACAAAACAAAACAACAAAAAACCTACAGCTAGTTTTTTTAAGTGTAACATTTTACTCCTTTCCAGAATCAATTTGAACAATAAATTGAAAAATGCGAGTGTGTGTGAACATGTGAGTGTAAGTGTGAGACGGTGAATGTGTGTGAAAAAGCGAGCGATTATGTGCGCACAAAAAGGCACAGTGTGTAAGACTTTCATGCATGCATATATATGTTCAAAGTGTGTGTTATATGTATGTTGGTCTTTGTCCGTCATCTCTGTGTGTGTGTGTGTGTGTGTGTGTGTGCGTGCGTGTTCGAGTGTGAATTTGAGTGTGTGTATCATTGTATGGCTGTACCAATGAAAGCAATAAAAGAGACATGCTTTTGAAGATTCACCTTTCTTATCACAGGGTTAAGAGAATTATTTCTACTTTTCTGGCTAACATATTCTTTCATGCTGATGAGAGGTCCACGCTGACATCTCTGCAGAAACATTTGAAGCATAGGAATCACTTGTCCATCTTTCAAAAAGGAAGGTGAATACAGAACCAATCACAGACGGAAAATCAAAATAAAATGAACACTTGAAAACTGGTGCTCGTGGGATCCAAAACCTTTGCCTCATGAATGTTCAGATGGCAGTACTTTCTTCAATAATAAACAACAAGACCAAATGTAAATCCATGTCATCAAAGTGATTTGTTCTGGGAGTGAGTTTTCTTTCAGTAAATGGTCTGCCTGAGTTTAATACAACCACTGAAATCCAGCTTCTAGCATACCTGAATGCATCCATGTTGATACAGAGCACACAGACTATGGAATAACATGAATCACAATCACCTCACACAAAAAGATGAGGGCTATTTTCATAAAATACCATAATAAAACACAAAAAAGATAAAATACTTAATCACAATGAATATACTACAGATTGAATCACAAAGCATCAATGCAGACTATCATCTTTTGATGACACAGCAGATTCAAACTCACTGCATCAAAACAAGCAATGTCACATACATGTAAGGGTATATGGAAACATTTAAGTATGTCTGTAACCTTGTGTGTATTCATGTATGAATGCATGCAAGCCCGTTATCAGTTTGTATGTATGCATCAATATGGTGTCTAACTTACTCCTGTAGGTCTGGGTTACACACTCATCTGGTTCACACAATTTCCACTTCTTTGTAAACATGTTATAATAAACACCAATTTTAGTTTTGTTTGGAACAAATTACAATTAAATGAGGCCCTGTGTGGGCACAACAATCAATTCTCTCATCTTTTCAAACTGACGGCGATATGGAGTGGTGGCCATGTGGAAATACGTCCATCTAGGAAGTGAGAGTATCTGAAGGTACATGATTGAATTCCACATTCGCCAGAATTTTCTCACCCTCCACTAAACCTTGAGTAAGTGGTCTGGACACTACTTATACAGATGAGATAATATTATTAATATTCTTGCTGCTTATAGTCCAGCCAACCGCACAGGGCCATATCAGGACTGTCAAACCATACAAATGTTCAACCGCGTCAACACTAAAACTATCACATCTAGAACACAAAAAGTTCATGACACAGTATCCCTACCATTTAGCTCCTTATGGCAAAGAAGACTAGGTCATGCTGAGGATGCCAGCCATTCCGTTTATCATCCCCAGATTACAAATAATTGTAAAAAAAAGAAAAAAAACAATACTTCAAAGCCAAACAAAAAACTACATAAAAAAGGACATATTGGCAAATAACACTGCAGAATGGGCAGCTAGTGCCCATCCCAGTGTTTACATCTCATTACCTCATCACCAGAGCAAAACAGCACAGATAGTACATCACAGGCTGCGGAAAAGAGAAAAAAGTGTCAAGACTTGCTTGAAAAAAAAAAGGGGAATGAACTGGGAAGGCAGAAAAAGGAGACAACAGTGAAGGAAGAAAAAAGGCAGAAAGAGAGTGATAGAAAAGAGGAAATTTCTAGCACAGAATTTCCAGAAGGCGGGGATGCTATTTATTCTGCAAGACCCCCGGCATCCCCATGGGGGAAGATGAGATGATAAACTGACGTCTCATGTCAGTCATGGCAACAAAAGGATTGTTCCTGGCAAAATTCTGAAGAAAAGTCCACTCTAGTAATTACACATGTGGGTATGCACGAGGCTGAAGCTTGACTGAAAGACACAGGAAATAACTAATCAGTGCCTCAAGGCATCAGCCAGTTGATCAGCCAGGTAGGCAGCGTATTGTAGAAATGAAGTGCTTGAGGGTGTGGTCTCTTACGAAAGATGGGCATAATAATATCAAGCCATTTCCATTGTACACATATGTCACAACAGGTGTATGATGTATTCGAATAGGTATACATCTGTATCTGAATCGGTGAAAGTGTGGAAATAAGTGCTGGTCCAGTGTTTCATGCTAATTCATTTTTCTATGTTATGGGAAACAAACAAAAAAGGTTTAACAAAAAGAATATTAACAAGAAAACAAAACAGCTATCCATTAAGAAAAAAAGAAAGAAAAAAAAGAAAGAAAAGAAAACCCCAAAACAACTCAATGTGGACAGGGTATTGATACAAACATTTAGTCTGAAACCTGGTGATGATCTTGCTTCCTGTCCCATCCGAACTGGATGTCTGTGGACAAACTACAGAGAGTGTGTAAAGACTGAAAGTAAACAAGTGTGTTAATTCACAAAAGTCCTTGCACTGTCAAGTGTTATTCACCCAGCCTGATCTATACATCTCCAGAATTTCAATGATGCCAGTCATATGAAGATCATGTGATTTATCTTGGAAAAGATAGATCTCCACTACGGATTCAGTGCTGCACACTGCACAAGCCTAACCACAAGGTTCAGTATCTAATGACAATGCAAAATTATCAGCTAATGTTGCGACTAACATATCACGATGCAAATAAACCAAAACAACAACAACAATCACCCCCCCTTACTCCCCCCCCCAAAAAAAAATAGAATAAAGAAAATGAAAATTCCAAGACAGAGTGATAAGAATGAGAACAGAGCAACATGTTAAACTCAACCGCTGTAATATTCCATGTTTTACACTGTACACACACATATATCATATATTATATACACACATTATTGCAGTGTGAAACAATGGAGACTCACCTGAAAGCAGTTTGAAATATGCACAAATCATGAAACTACAAATTGTAACATTCAACCATTTAGTATAATGGGGGAAAGCCAACAATAAAATAAATATTTCTCTTTCTCTGTTTCAGACAAGATTCTGCTGCCAATTCAAGAATACAACACAATATATATACTGTACAAAATTACATGACAATGACCAGGCAAAGGATTCGTGTTCAATCAGCTGAATCCTGGTAACACAAAGTTTTTTCTTCCCAAAATGCATTTGAAACACTACAAATCATCATCTGGATGCATTTTGTGAGAAGAGCCTGTGTCCTCAAAAGAGATGTCCATTTTCTCTTCTGACTCAGAAGTCATCTCTCTCTCCACTTCACTTATGTTGTCTGTTGTAGCAGAGCCTGAAGTGTTTTTATTCTGAGACAGACTGTCCTCCACTGACGAGAAAGATTTAAAGTATTCAGAGCCATGCGATGACGCCTGTCCCTCTCTGTGGGACTTGGACTCTCCTGTAACGAAGGATTCATCAGTGACAGGTGGCTGATCCTCTGCCTCTGATGTCAGCTTCTGGTGTGTGGGAATGGGAGAAGTGCCATCACTCACAGTGGCGGGAATGTCACCAGCGTCTCCTGAAGCATCCAGTGTGGTAGGAGTGCTGCTCCTCTGTGTCTGGATGGCACCCTCTGCATTTTGCATCACAGGAGATACTTCCGTTAGTTCTGAGCTCATCCTCTCTGACTGTAAAGAACTGTCCCCTGATGCCGATTCTTCCACTGATGATGTACTCATCGCATCAGGTTCTTGTGTCATTTCTGGGTTGGGATTTGAGTCTCCAGCCTGTTCTGATTCCTGCACAGGTGCTGCAATGGCACGATCGCATTTTGAAGATTCTCCCTCTGAAGTGGCATAAACTGCTTGTGCAGATTCTTCCACTGGATCTTGACTTACTTCACCAGTTTGTGCAAAATCTTCTGTGCATCCTGTAGTTTCAGTCACAGGTTCTGAAGATCTTTTTACAGGCAGCAGACAACTGCCTTGGGAGTGTGCACGCTCCTTTAAATCATATTTTGTGTCTGCAGTTTCAGCTTGGGCAGATTCATCCACTGGTGCTGCTTCAGAAGTGTCAGGTTCATCAAAGACAGTCTTTACCTCATACTCATCATCTTTGTTTTCCTGCTTTACAGCAGTCTGTTCCATGCTGTGCTGTGGCTGTGGCCTTGGCTCAGGCACAGGGACTGTAGACACCACAGGACCACTTTCTGCTGCAGTATTTGTCTGAGAACCACATTTACCACCACCCTCATTTTGGGAAACAACAAGTGTGTCATCTTTGACGTCAAAATCTGCCTGGACTGGAATGAAGTCTGTCTTTGCTTTCACTTCAGCCCCATCATCACGTTTCTGTTGTTCAGAGCTGCTAGATTCAGCTGTCTTACAGCTCTGTTTTGACGACTTTGAATCTTTCACTGGCAGTTTTTCCTCTCTTCCATGGGAGGGCCCATGTCTCTGTTTATCCTGAACCCCCTTCTGGTGGCTGGATTTGCTGTGGCCTGAGGAACTCTTGCTGCCAGAATGTCCATGGCTTGTTGCCTTTGACTTGTCAGTGGATCCTCTGCTGGAATGGCTGGATGAAACTCTCTGTGAGTGATGTTCATGAGAAGGCTTCTTGGAATGATGACTGGGTACACGTTTGTCAGATCTACTCTGTGTTGTATTTGGGGAGGGTCCATCAGACGGAGAATGTGACAATGAGGATTTCAGCTGAGATTTGTCTGAGTGTGATGAAGAACGAACTGCCTGGGATGAAAGCTGACCTGAAGATGTCTTTGACAATGAAGGCTTCTTTGATTTGGAACTGTCATCCATACCACCCTTGTGAAAATGAGACGAGCTGCCTTTAGCAGTTTGAACGTCATCTTTTCTATGAGATTTGATTGATTTTGAGCGTTGTGAATGAGTCTTTTTGTTTCTATCATGTCCCGTAGTACTGTCATTTTTGGATTCCTTTGGCTCACTTCGGGCTTTCTTCACTTGAGAATGATCAGTTTCAACAGACGTGCTTTCAGTTTCCATGATCTCCTCAACACCCTTTTCCTTATCGTCGCTCTCTTCCATAACATCTGAGGAGCTTGAAGATTCAGGGTAATATCTCTTCAGTCGAACATGCCAGGCGATGCTGGTGACTGCGGCAACTGTCTTGAACTGGTGGATGATGTTACGAGGGATAAAGTAGATGTCATTGTGCCGCAGCTGGATACGGGCATAGCGGACACCCTCTCTGCGCAGCTGGTTTAGCTTGGCATCTTCCACCCACATCACACACTGAAACAGAAAAGGAAAAAGTTAACTCTGTCAATTAATGAAATCTAATCCAAATCCACACTGTCCATAGCTGTGCAAACCCCAGATGCCATGCAAACTGAAAGCAGATAATTAAAAAATCTTAACTGAAAACACAAAATAAAACAGCAACCACATTAAAACAAACACACAGAAATATGACGACCAGGTCTAAGTGAATTAACACAATAATCATAAAATCACATCTCTTTCTTCAACTTTCCCCACCCCTTACTCCTTTTATCTTAGGTATTTCTTCTTCTTCACCAGTGGTAATTATCCTGCCTTTGTTCAGTCATGCAGTTTCAATGTGCGCATTTTTCAAGATTTTTTTTCCAGCAAAAGTGCATCAGTTCCCACTTTAAAATACTGACATCTTGTACCTATGATAGTCTGTCGTGTTCGACTATGATCATCAGAAAAACAGGAGGTAACTGCCGTCCTGACTATTTGGGCTAGAATTTGATTATAGTGGACAGTGTCTAACCCAAATGACACCACCACTCTCTTGGCCAAGGAGTTTTAGGACAGTCGGCATTGGGATGGTTCCCAAAGGCCAACTAGCCCCCAGGGCTGCAACACTAAGAACCAGAGCAATTTTGCCTTCAAGTTTGAGAGCCATAGTCCTTCACAAAAGACTAAGCTGTAAATGATTTCCCATTGCATTGGAGAAACCATTGATAATACAGCTCTAACTTTGCTGTCGGCCCAACTGTAAAACTTATGTCAATCTGTGATATGTGCTCATACATACTGGCCAAATATAGGCCGATCTTGCAATGTATACAGACTCTTCTGTCAATGTCTGTTGTCTGTAAAGTGATATTAGACAGGTGCAATGTACAGTATTTTGCTGAATCTTCCCAAATTTGAGACATATCATTTTTAAATATAGTGAACTTAATTGTGCGTCGACTAGTAGACTTGTGTACTTAATAATGGGGCATTCTGTGAATGGAAGTTGCTGGCAAGAGTTAAAAAGTCTCTCCCTATCAGAATAATCCATATAGTATTCTTGAATAAGTTGTCAAACACCACTACTGTGAAGATTCTAGATACAAGATATTTTGATTTATTGATTAATTCTGTTTAACCTCTTCAGTGCCAAGTATTATTTCACCTTGTACGTTGTATTTGCCAGGTGATTTTTTTGTTGCAGAGGGTAATGACTAACAAACAAACAAACAAAAAAAATCCTAGCATGCAAACAATTGCAAGAAAGTATACATAACCCATACTTTTCTTAAAGGAAAATGAACAGACCATCAATTTATGATAGTCTGAAGGGTATTTTACAATGAGTGAACTATAAATGTGACAAACAAATTTCACATACTTTCAGAATATAAGTTATAAGATGCTAGAAAAAGCCACCAAATGAATGTAGAAAATACATGAATACTAAAAACTAAATGAGCCGCCATACCTTATGTACATATAGTCATGAACTATGATCCAAAGTTATGATATTCTACACTGTACACATTTTCAGCCTATCAATTCAATCAGAAGTTTTTGGAAACTGCAGTAGGAATGTAGTCAGCTGACTTTCTCTAATTGGAGACGCTTGTTCCTTCCTTGCACTCTATAGCTTAATCCACCTGGCACTGACGCTGTTTGACCGAGACGCAACTTGATTTAGCCATGTCCTCTCTTGTTCAGGCAAATGATTAAGGTGATCGGTCCACTCAATGTTGTTACAATACAAACACGCACACGATTAGTTGAACATCATTATGTGAGACCCAAGGTTAGTAGTAACTGCCTTGGCCTCGTGATCAGCAAGTCTCGAGCATCTGGGATATGTTTCAACAGGAAAGCAAGTGACCAAGCTATGTTGTCAAAATGAACTCATCGGAACAATTTTGATGTTGGCATAAAGTCGGAACAAGCTGCAATTGAATGTAACAAAATACCACCAAATCCTAACAGATGGCATCTCTGTGCTCCTTGCGGATAATGAAAGTAGACATATCAAGCCTTCTCTCTGGTGGCAATTGGGATTCACCTACTTTAAAACAGAACTAATGTATTTTAATTGTATGTATCTAAAAGGAGGAGTTTGTATTATACTCCATGTTTGGTGTTAAATATACTTACCATGTCAAACTGATGCAAACTATCCAAATCTTTGGTCAGTACAGACCTTTTTCAAGGATAAAATCTAGATATGGTAAAATAAACAAACAAAAGAAATGAAAAAAGAAACTATGGCAGTGAGAATAAAGGGGAATTCATTTTACCTGTGACACAGGGGCTTTGTAGAAATGAATTAAGAAACCAAGGCAATAAGAACAAAGGGAAATTCATTTTACCTGTGACACAGGGGCTTTGTAGAAATGAATTAAGAAACCAAGGCTGTAAGAACAAAGGGGATTTCATTTTACCTGTGACACAGGGGCTTTGTAGAAATGAATTAAGAAACTAAGGCAGTAAGAACAAAGGGGATTTCATTTTACCTGTGAAACAGGGGCTTTGTAGAAATGAATTAAGAAACTAAGGCAGTAAGAACAAAGGGAAATTCATTTTACCTGTGACACAGGGGCTTTGTAGAAATGAATTAAGAAACCAGGGCAGTAAGAACAAAAGGAAATTCATTTTACCTGTGACACAGGGGCTTTGTAGAAATGAATTAAGAAACCAAGGCAGTAAGAACAAAGGGGATTTCATTTTACCTGTGACACAGGGGCTTCATAGAAAAGAAGAAAGTAACTAAAGCAGTGAGAATAAAGAGGATTTCATTTTACCTGCGACACAGGGGCCTCGTGCAGGTCCAGCTGAAGCTTCTCAACCAGCGTATGGAAATCAGCAGCATCAAAACAGATCACATCCTTGAGCACTCGTGCCTTTTCTTTTCTGTAAAATTTGAAGATGGAGAGGGGTTAAAAAAACAAACAAAAAAACAAAATAAAACAAAACAAAACCCACAGTGCGTTCATACTCCATTTACTCATGTTTCAACATACCTACTGGTAGTGATGGAGAGAGGTAAAAAAAAAACAAAAAACAAAAACAATGCGCTCATACTCCACTTACTCTCGTGTTTCGATATACCTACTGGTATTTTTCTGTACAATGTCAGAATATAAAAAAAAAACCCAACAACTTGTCTACCAATATAGAAAAAACAAAAACAAACAAACAAGAAAACCACCCTAGTGAAATCCACTTGGTCAGCTGGACTCTTAGTGTTGAATGAGTTATGTGTGAATGAATGAATTCCTGAATGAAAAAATAAAAATAGAACATAAACAAGAGAGGCAAGGCCTTCAAGACTCACTTGTGATACACTTAAAAAAAATCCAAGTTTTTTATGTATTGAGTATAATTTCAAAATGTCATGTTTAAGATGAGAAAGATCAGTTTAAAGCAAATTAACTCCCCTAGCATTAATTACAGAGTAATTTCCCTTTTTTACTATCTGCACCAAAACGTTTGCAAAATAAATAAAACTTCCATGCTTAGCAAAAGAAGTTCCTGTTTGAACAGAAAATGATAATAATGACTGCTCTTGTTGTTGGGTCAGAATATCAGATCAAAGTGCCAAGTTTAGAGAATACAAAAAATATAAATATAACAGTAAATGCAGTTTGCATATAATTAGGCTTCATTTAAAAAAAAAAATTTTGTGCCCATCCCAGAGGTGCAATATTGTTTTAAACAAGATGACTGGAAAGAACTGAATTTTTCCTATTTTTATGCCTAATTTGGTGTCAACTGACAAAGTATTTGCAGAGAAAATGTCAATGTTAAAGTTTACCACGGACACACAGACACACACACACACAGACAACCGAACACCGGGTTAAAACATAGACTCACTTTGTTTACACAAGTGAGTCAAAAATGACACACACACACACACATACACACACACACTCAGAAAGTTAAGCAAACTTCCCAAAGGAATTCTATGTTTTATAAATTTCACTTACTTGGCATGTAACCACTTTTGCCAGTTTATCCATAACACCACACCACTGAGTAAATCTGCTAAAACCAATAATCTTTTTTGATAAACATACTTTCACCTCCACAAAGCCAACTCATACCCCACTCATCATACAAAACGAGTGTGAATCTGACATGTGGAAAATGGTCCTTTAAAAAGTTTTTTTCAACAACTATTCTGGAATAATCAGCCTTTTTTTTTTTTTTGATCAAACAAGCAATGTTTATTCATGCTTAAAACTTTTAAGGAGACAAATGCACACACACAACTAAGTCACAGACATCATTTAGCATTTCCATTCAGATTGAAACTGAAAAATTTGATACTTAATGCTCATTCAGATGATTCTGTCTCAGGGTAAGCTTACACAGATTTATGAAAACGCTTAAATGAATCACATTTTGACAGAGTATACATGTGCAAGTGTTCCTGTAATATTTTTCAGCCTAAAACACAAACACTACAGGTGTTCCTGCCACAACTTTTGCTTTTCAATAGCAAAATCAATGGAAACAAAGAAAACTGACTGCAAAGTGGGCATTGTGCTGCAACAGTATGGTAACACACCAGCTCAACCATGTAGTGTGTAATGTAACTTCTTCAACGGGAGTTACCAACACTCTCAATATAACTGTGGAGATGAACTTTGAGGGTAAAACAGTATTTTCTGGTTTATGACACAGGAAGTTTAAAATATATATATATATATATATATATATAGAGAGAGAGAGAGAGAGAGAGAGAGAGAGAGAGAGAGAGAGAAACAGTAGCTGTGAACAGATAAAATGAGATGCATACTATGCATGTATACTTGATGTGCATGCTCACACATTTGTAAAATGTAAAAGAATACACAGTGCATCATATTAATGAGTGAATAAATGTGTGTCCGTTACTGTATACAAATAAATATCATCATATGTTTGTGTGTGTTGGTATGCTGGAAAAAAAGAAGACAAAAAAACAACAACAAAAAAGGGACCAAAAAACAGGGAATGCATGCATTGATGTGTGCATTATACATGCCTGTACGCGATGTATGCATAAGATGTGTACATGTGATGTGTGCATAGGAGCATGTGCAAGCTGAGACAGGTTGGGGTGTGTGTGTGTGTGTGTGTGTGTGTGTGTGTGTGTGTGTGTGTGTGTGTGAGTGTGTGTATGTACAAGCATGCTAAAAATTTTTTTTTAAATTATATGAATAAATCCACAAAGTTCTTTTTGTGATCACTTACTCCTCAGGGTCATTAATGCCCTTCAGCACACCCACTGCAGCAGTGGTAAAGCGGTCAGGGCCATGACCAACATGGTCTGCATGACAGCGAGTTCGATCCTCCACCAATACTTCTCGTGGTCCTGAGGATCGTGGCAGGTACTGTAAATTCCTGATCTCATTCATTCCCCTGTGAACAAGAAGTGTAAGGAAGGAATGACTATCTCAACTGCTTCAATCTACACACAAAGTATAGATCAGAATGTGTTTGTGTTAGAAATCTGTAGTGTTGTGACAACATTGTCTGATGCAACTATTTTGCAGTTATCTTTATATTACTGATGTGTGTGTGTGTGTGTGTGTGTGTGTGACCTGTGTGAGTGACCTGTGTGTGTGTGTGTGTGTGTGTGTGTGTGTGCACATGCATGCATGTGTGTCCATCTAGATGTGTGCATGCATGCAATCTTATGCACAAGTGTAACTTACTGTTAAGCTCATTTCATGCATGCGAAAGCACAAAACATCGACTTCTAATTATAATCAAATGTCCTTCATTATCAAAAACCAATCAATCTTACATCAAATGTCATCCTAACATCTTAAATGTGGACTTAAACACGGCATAACTTGATAGTATGTTCCTTTCTTCTCAATCACAAATTAAAACACCAAGTGACAAATGCATGTACTGATACAGCATGTTGGTCCAATATTCCATAAAATTTCAACATTATACCATCCAATCCTGAAAGACTGAGCAAGGGCGACAGACAGGGTGGGATGGGGGACACAAGGAGTGGGGCACAGAGAGAGAGATAGAGAGAGAGAGAGAGAGGGATTATGGAATGATTGAATAATTTTTTTTTTTTTTTAATATGGAACGAATTAGAAAATCAAGCATTTCTGACAAGTATCCAGTCCTCAAGGAAAAGAAAGGGTGAGATAGAGATAGAGAGAGAGAGAGAGAGAGAGAGAGAGAGAGAGAGAGAGATTTGTCTTCATAAAATTTTGCCTCTATAAAATTTTGCCTTTAGGTCTGTATTTATTTTTGAATGGATCTATAGTATAACCCCCCAAAATGGAGTATGCCTGCATGGCATGGTAAAAACGGTCATAGTACACAGCCCACTTATTTACATATGAGTGAACATGGGAGTTGCAGCCCACAAATGCAGAAGTATGGATCTTTAGGAAAATCATGCATTTTTTACATGTACCCAGCCCTCCAGGAAAAGAAAGAGCAAGATCAAGAGAGAGAGAGAGAGGAAAAGTTTTATATTAGCTTTTACAAAATTTTGCCTAGTTTAGGTCTTTATTTTTGTACGGATCTTCATTTTCTCAGCATGTTTCTGAATGTTTTACCTCTACTGATCCCATAAAAAAAAACCCAAAAAACATAAAGATTAAAAACTTTTTTTTTTTTTTAACCATAAATACAACACAGACCTTTTCCTTTGTTTCAAAGGTGACTTGGGGGAGTTTGGCATGTCGGCTGTGGGTACCATCTGCTCCCCTGGGCGGGCCCACAAGATGGGACCATCGTTGCTTTCTTTTCGACTGATCTTCCCACACAGCAAGGACTCACTGCCCCATGGCATGGCCGCTCGCAGAAATGGATCTTTTTCCAGCATGTCAAGGAACTCAGGAAGGTATTTTCCAGCCTAAAAAAAAATATAAAAAGAGGATGCAATAAATAAGGGGCACATCTAATATTTAGATAGTATCAAAAACACACTGTATCAATGTATGGAAGCACTCATAATATGTCCATCTGATACCCATCAGTTCAGGCATTATATAATTTATATTCACTGGAAAAAAAAAAAGGAAAGAAAAAAATAGTGCTGATTGTAATCTGTTTTGATGTTTGTATTTGAGCTCTAGTCTAATATCAAAGTCTGGTGTATACAAGTTTACAACAAATTAGATTTAAATTCAAGACATCCGAATTTTACTTACTGGTTACAAACACCGAAACAAATCACATCCCCCCCACCCCCTCCCTCCCCCCAAAAAAGTCAACCTGAAGTTAGTAACAAGTCAGTTACACTCAAGAAAACAGAAACAAAGACCTTGAGTTGGATTGGTTGAGACAGAGATATAACGGGGAGGGTAGAGAGGAAGATGGAAGAGGGGGAGAGAGAGAGAGAGAGAGAGAGAGAGAGAGAGAGAGAGAGAGAGAGAGAGAGAGACAGAGAGAGCACAGCCGTTACGATTATAGCACGTTTTAAAATAAATATTAACAATATCAGGCCAAGCACAGAAAAATGCCCCTGGAGGTCTTGTCTGTTTACTGGTGGAGTTCTGTACTGGTGGTGTGTAACCACATGGAAGAAGACACTGACAGGATGAAAGCATCCAGTTCTTGGGAGGGTGATTCATTACTGGTCACTTCAGGAGAACCACGACAGGCTCTGTTGACTCTTCTTCAAGATAAAGGTCAAGATACCAATAGCACTGCCTGCTTACCAGTTACAGATCTCACAATCAGTGTGTTGTTCTACTTCTATTTCTAATGTCAAACTGGTCAACAAACATTTAACTTCTTCACAATTATCAAATACTAACAGCTTTTCCAGAAATAATACCAGGAGTCAATAATGTAAAACAATTCAGATGTGTGAGTTTAATACTAAAAAACCCCCACCTTATGTTAAAATTGTAGTTTACCGGAACTCGGCTCATTGGACACAATCGTAAACCAACATCAAGAACTTTCAGTTTCACATTAAAGACTCAAATGCTGACCTCTTAAGTAACTTCCAGGTTTAAAATGTACAATATCTTCAGTGGTAAAAAAGAGAAAGACAGACAGAAAGTAAGGTTAACATCTGATTAATTCAAAACATGCAACTACCCCTCATGAATGGGTGCAGTGAATATTATTATATACAAAACCACAGGTGCATAAGAATATATAAGAATAAAAGACGAAAAAAAAATCAGCAAAATGACATCATGATCATGAGAGGGAGGTGGGTGAGAGAAGAGAGAGAGAGAGAGAGAGAGAGAGAGAGAGAGAGAGAAACAGAGACTGAGAGGCAGAGTCTACACAGTAACAAAGACAGTGAAAGACAGGAGAGTCAATTATTCGTTATATATTTTAAATCTCTATCTTGGTTGTGTTTAACACTACACCCATAATATTTAAAATCGTATAATTCTATTCATGAAATAAAGTGAGGGAACCCATTTAAAAGTCAACAAAACTAAAAGATTTCATGACAGCATAAAAAAGATGTGATTGCTCATCAGCTTACCTCCTCCTGCACAGTACCAACAAGGCTGATCTGCAGCAATGGTCCCCATCGAAAGGTTCCATTCTTGTAGCTCTTTAGCATGGAATCACGGTACTTTTCTATTGTAGTCGTCTGAATGTCTGACTTGCCCAGGATACCCATCTTCACCGTCATGCCCTTGTGGTTGATGCTGAGGTGGTCAATGAAATCCTCCATGTCCGCAGCAGCACCATGGACAATCCCCATCACACAGTGGGACACCTGGTAAGGTTTCTCCCCATAGACCAGCTCCAGAAACTCATCTGCAAACTCCTCTTGCTCTTGGGCAGACAACTCCTGAAGCTCATGCTGGTAAGCATGGGCCACGAGAGCCCCTCCGTTCACATACCTTTCAAGGTGGACATATTTCCTGAAGCGAGAGTGTGCCAGACGCACACAGTCAGGCATTGCTTCATTCTCTGACAGTAAACGGGAGTTTGACAGGCTGCCAGAGATATGTGCTGTTGCATCAGACTGCCCATGCTGGGACGCAGAGGTGTGAGGTTTGTCTTTGTTTCTAGTTTGTGTTCCATGGTTTTTCTTTTCACTTTTTGTTCCCTTGTGAACTGAAGACACAACTGTGTCTGAATCAGACTTTGCAGGTGTCATCATCTGCGCGGATGAGGCCATGGCTGAAGTTGAAGTCTGAGTTCTTTTGCTGTCTGTGCGGCGCTTCAGACTGACCTGCACACCACAATGACCCACAGACTTCTTTTTCACTGCAGATTTTACTGGGTCACGAATCACAATCTTGGTTGGACCCAGGACCAGCAGTTCTCTTGGGGTATCAGAGTTTTCAACATCCTCTGGCTGATTCACTTCAGATTTGCCATTTCCTGATTTGGCAGACACTTCAGCATGCTTGTGTTGGTGATGACTTGCACTGTGCTTGTCGTGGTGATGATGGTGACCAGGAGGGCTGTGCTGCTTGTCAGGAGACTGACCCTGTGGCTGCTCCATCTTGGACACTGATGACGATGATGATGGGGACAACTGGGCATTCAGATCTTTCTGCTGCAGAGCTGACTGTTCATCTACAGTTTCTGTTTTCTCCTTTGCAGATGTTTCCAAGAACGAAGAACTGATTTCTGCAAAATAAAACAAAGTTTTTTTGTGTGTGTAAAAAACATTGATAAGACTAAGAGTGATAGAATGTTAAAAACAAGACAGCAACTGAAGCAAGGCCTTCATGACTTATATGACATACCCACTTAATCAAATACTAAAAAGAGATAGGAATTATGGAACAGAAAATGGACACTGTACAGCTTAAATATCATCTTCCAATGTGTTATACATATATATACTAATATAGTCTTCTTTTTTGTTATATTATAACCAAATAAAACAAAAGCTTTACCACACTCTATATTTTTAGTAATTTTACACTGATGATATGTGGTGACACTGAACTCCATCTTGACGATAGTCAAAATTCAGCTATGTATAAAATACTGTGACTGAGTTGGTCATGACTGAAAAAAAGAAGTTTATCTGAAATTTCATTTTTGGGTACTTATAACTTCACATATGATAATACAAAACCCTGAAGAAAAAATCCAATATTATCCTCTGACAACTGGTGAGATGCACTGGAAGTGGGAACAAAAATTTGCAAGAGAGTAGTTAAATACTCCTTATAATTTTCCTGTTTGGCAGGCAGGGTCAGAAAGCATAATACACATGTATTAAATCTTAAATATTTTCCCTGGGTTATTGCAACTGTTAAAACTTAAACTGAAACAGGAGGGGAACAAATCTGCATTCTAATTTGTATTGTATCCATAAAAATGTTTTGTTTTGTTTTACCTCACAACTGGTGAAACCAAAAAAATATGTTGCAGAACACCCACTCACTGTGAATCTGGCACTTTGAATGTGTGACCTCCTCTTGTTCAGCTAAGCCATAAAAGAACAGGTTAAAAGTACTCATACAGAATGATTGAAAGTGTTCATGCAGAGTGAATGATTTTGTGTTCACTGGCACAGTGATTGAGGTAAACCAAGGCATGGATAAAAAGACAAAAACAACAACAAAAACTGTGCAAACTGCAACAAGGAATTTAACAGAACAAGTTTCATCAGTTTGTATGAACATTCGTGCACACTGTATACAACAATGTGCACTTGGGAAAACATGTACCAGTCTGTCAGGTGACTTGAACCAGCTGAATTTTTTCTTATCACTAATTCTTATACTAATACCATAAAATAACTGCTTTTTCATTAGAATATATTCCTTATTTAGTAAAATTAATATCTTATTCTAATTTCCAAATTTCATTATGATAATACTAATGACATTTTTTAAAATTCCACATTGGCACATTGTGGGAAAAAAGGTCTTGGCCTTGTTTTTCACTTAATCGGATATTTCACATTTGAAATGAACTGAGACACTGGCAAGGACACCCATACTAGTGTAACATTTATAAAAGGTTATTGAGAATAACAAAAAACAAACCAACCTAAAGCACCTGGCCAAAATAATAATGCATATACTACAATTAAAAAATAAACCACAAAGGCAATGAAACATAAAAAAATGAGAGAGAGAGAAAAAAAGAAAAAATTCCTGAATCTGCTAAAGACAAAAATATAAATTTCCTCGAAATTCTTACCAGATTCAGCTTCACAGTTTGTGATTCAGCTAACAGCTGGTGAGTTCCTACATTTTCATTGGTGATTTTTTTTTTTATTTACCCCCCCGAAGTACGATAAAGCGATGACCATCAATATCAAAATCTTCACAATGATGAAGGCAGTAGCCAAGGGAAAGAAAATCAATAATGTTTCTTCACTGTGATTACTGTTCAATGCTTTCTTCTGCTACCATTTTAAAAATATTTTTCCTGTGTTTATATCAAGTTGCAAGTATTAACAAATAATGGTATATGTCATACGACTCATGGTATTCATATATCTTATTCTGGTTATATGTCAGTCAATTAATATCAACTTAATTTTAAGACTCAATTAAAATATGCACTTCTCTCTCTCTCTCTCCCTTAACACTGTAATTTGTTTTTATAACCAATATTGTGCAGCTACGCTCCCAGATAAAAGTGTCCGTGTCAAAGCACATCACATCAACTTCCCACAGTTCCAACACTGGAATTGTAAATTAATGTGATGGCTGCACAAGCTGTACTGTTAGTGTCTAATTATTTAATACTCAATTATGTTACAGTACACATTCATACATAATGATCTGACACATTATATACTTGATTTGACACTTGGTACCTGCTGAGTATGATCTTTGGTAATTCTGACCATTTTCAAGCCAAGGAAACTCGTGACTCATTCTCACTGATCATGAACTTGATGAAGTCTTGTTTTTAGAACTATACCCACCTGATGTTGGTTTTTCAGCCACTGGCAGTTTCAGTCCCACAAATGGATTTGGTGACTTTGTTTTAGGTGACGAGTTATTGCTCTTTGGCTTTGGTGTAATGGGAGATGTATCACCATCACTTGAAAGTGAAAATCTACTGTCTTTACCTTTCTCATAGTCATCCACATAGCCTGAACTGGAAAGACGTCGATAGTCATGTTGAACTCTTCGTCGTTTGCCAGATTCTGGACTTTGACAGGCATCATTGTTACTGCAGTTCTGTGTATTGGCTGTTGGCATTAGCAATTTCGGTCTTTTCGGTTCGGATGGTGAGCTGTCACTGCTGATATCTTCACCAGGCATATCTGGCGATAAATCCGGCCCCTCCATGTCCGTCATCTGCTGCAATGACTGCACAGGAAACTGCAACCCAGGTAAATTTCGATTTTCTGCCTGTATATCTGTAGTAGATTTACACGGACAAACGTTATCAACTTCTGCAGTAACTCTTGAATCATCAGCCTGAGTTATCGAAGGTGTTTGCTTTTGTAGAATTTCGAAAATGTTTTCATCAGAACGTGGTTCCATCGTCTCTTCGTCAGCCATCTTGATTCTATTTCAGTCGATAACAAACAATCGAAACTAGGTAAGACGTGCGATTTGATTGGATTGAGGATCATTGACGTCATTGAATTTCCAGCATTCGACCAATGACAAGCTTTTTACGATATGAATTAGGCGGAAGCCAACGCGCGTGCTGTGAGGGAACTGCACTACTGAGAAGACAGAGCGATCGCTTTTGAAACGTGCCAAATAGGTACTCGTGCTTAGTCCAGTTGTACACAACCGATCGGAATTTGCTTGATCCAAAATGGCATCAGAAGGACCACCAAAGGCAAAAAAGCAGAAGGTTGACCTTCCTACTGAGAGTGGCGATGCTAGCGACAGCGAAGACGGGAATGACAAGGAAACACAGACTGCTCTTGAAGCCATTGATGGCATCCAAAACGAAATTGACGTGCTCAACGAAAAAGCAAGCGTAGAGATACTGGAAGTGGAACAAAAGTACAACAAACTTAGAAAACCATATTATGACAAAAGGAATGTAATCATCGAACGTATTCCGAATTTTTGGCTCTTATCTGTATCCTTTCGACCATTTTTATTAATCATCATTGGTGCCTTGTTGTTTATTCATAATATATATTTCAGAAATATCTCGATGGAATGGTAAACACTAATATCTCAGCATGTCAAGAGTTGTTAGTGTCTATGATGGAGGCTAAGTTTGTCTTTAAAAAAAATATTTAAAAAAGAGGGGGTGTGGGGGGGCATGCTGTTCTGCCCGTATCACACTTAGAATTTATTACTGATTTGTAGAAGTGGTAATTGGTACAGTGGTAGCAAGACTCCTTATTAGTGATAGTAGCAGCAAATGTAAACGAAGAAAAGAAAAAAAATCTTTATAACAGAACTACACCTTAGAGAAATATGTTTAAAAAAAAAAAGAAGAAAAAAAAAGAAAGACCAAGTGTTGAGACCAAGTGTGCACATGAGTATACTTGCATAATTATAGTGCTTCCAGAGAAAATGAGAGTTTTGTCAGTTGTGTAAAACTATCATCAATGTGCTTAGTGTTGCATGGTCTTGAAAAGACTGGAGAATGCCAATGGGAAGAAGACAGATTACAAGAAAAAGAAAAAAACAAAAGACTGTAAAAAGACAAACATAAATTTTTAAAAATATAACAGGAGGAAAATTATGGTGTAAAAGAGGGAGGAAAAAGTCTTCTGTGGATGCTGAGACTGTCATAAATTTGTAGAACTTATAAGCATCCTCTGATATCTTCTAAAAATTAAAAAAAATCCTCAGATTTCTAAATAAATTTAAAAAATTAAAAAATTAAAAAACAAAAAAACAAAAAAAACATCTTCAGTGATCATGTTTTGGGGAGTTCCAACAAAGCTTTCAACTCTAAATCTGACCAGAGTTGTGAAAATCATAATGCTTGCACTTACTTGGGGCAGTCGAACAATGATTAAGCTTATGCATAGGAATTTGTAATACAAATTACATTCAGCTGATTGTTTTCTGTTATATATATATATATATATATATATTTGTATAGATACATATATATATATATATATATTTATATGTATACATATATATATATAATATGCTGGTATTTGTGTTCAGCATTGTAGCAAGAACAGTACAAGTCTGTAAACAGTTATTGGGTTATGTCCCTTGACTTGTCAGTTGTTGAACCACCCTCAGGTTTCAACTGTTGTGAAGCAGGAGGACAAAGAGTGCCTTAAATCTCTCAACAAGGTGAGGAGTTAAACAGTTCCAAAACTTGTATAAATCTGTCATGCATGTCTTAATTTCTGCTTGTTCTTGAATGTCAGTGATTATCATAATATAATGATATTATTTACATGTTTTTTTAGTTTCAAATTGAATCTATGTATGATGATTTACATATTTGTGATAGTCTTTTATCATGAGTACAGAATGAAGTCAGATTAGTTTTTTGCTTATTGATATATCATCTGTTTATTATTAAACCCCATTCTGTATGATTATGATTTGTGACTGGGATGGTGGATCAGGCTGGAATGATACAGATTAATTGGGCTTTAAATATCCACTGATTTGTTAGGTTGAGCAGAACTTCTTGTGGATCAGTGCCAGTATAACCAGCACTTATCTGCTAGACCACTTTATTTTTTCATAGAATCAATGAGAAAAGTCAGTATTTTTTTGTGATGACTACCAGAATATTTGAGAAACGATAACATTAGTGCTGTTCACACTATATCACAGACAAATTCTTATCACCATGAAACAGGTAAAGGAAGTTAATCCCTGATTCCATGATTGGTCAGATACAGACACTTTCATCATTAATTTTGTTGAAATCTGCTCTATATTAACCTTTTTTTTTCTTTTTTTTTTCAGCAGAACACAAACGTATTGATGGTTAATATTTTATGTCATGGTGTACATTTGTACTGTAGGGCAGGTGGGAATTTATCAATGTTTGTCCACAGGTGGAAGTGGAAGAGTTTGACGACATCAAGTCAGGTTATAAACTGAGCTTCAGTTTCAAGCCAAATCCATATTTCACCAATGACGTCTTGTGTAAGGAGTTTCATCTGGCTCAAACAGGTAAGGAAATTTCTTGTCGCTATTTACTTATATAGGTTTATCTGTTTTTATTCTATATTCTTTGATGAATTCTCGTTATTTAAAAAAAAAAAGAAATCTCCCTGGTATTATGCTGAGATTATTCAGCCATAAAATTCATTTAGGTTTTCCCAGACTACATTGAAATTTTGACATTCACACACACACACACACACACACACACACACACGCACACAACACACACATGTATGAACACAAGCACGCAAGCGTACACACACACACACACACAAAGTGTACTCAAAGCAGATTGAGCAAACTTTTTTAAACAGATGCTTTCATTATTGGTCATGGATTAGTAGTTCATTGTTAATTTTTGTTGAGACCCAGGGTGATAATGGTTTACATATTTGGCTCCAGGGCCAGTACATTGAGATGGTCTGATGTAGCAGCTCTTGAAGTTGAACTCAGAACAGGCAACAAATAAGTGGTAACAGGAAAAGCAAGGGTCTTGAAGATTGACTCAGTCAATCATAACTTACTAGTCATTTATAGTTTAAAAAGGAGAGCAAACTTTGTTGAGTGAATTTGTGCCAGGGCTTTTTGCAGCTTCCTCTTTTTTTCTTCTTTTTTCTTTTTTTTATATAAACATTTGGCCTGCTGTTTGAGCAGCAGCCTACCACCACAGTTTCATACTGCTGTGTGTCTTTTGATATCAGATACACATGTGTACATCTGATGAATACATGCATACTTTTTGGAGTTAGTTGTTAAGAAATGATTCAGGCTGGTACGCAATGCACTTCTTGAGATTGAAGGGTGGATTACCTTCCTTGAATTTTTATTTATTTTATTTTATTTTATTTATTTTTATTCTGCAGTTTTTTCTACACCACTGAGAGGAAAGGAAATGTCATGATTTTTATCTTCTTTCAATTTTTGTTAAGCATTTTTACTGTTCTTCCCAACCAGGACTGATTCTTGGATAATCGAAATGGATGTGTTGGCCAAATCATGGCTTATTTATTTTATAATTGTCTCTTTATCAGTTTATGTACATTACTGGCATAATTCAGTACATGTATATTATTGCATGTTAGCACACACCACATTATCAATCCATCAATCAATCAGTCACTTTATTGCCTGATACAGAGTACAGAAATTCGCCTTTAGGCTCGTCGTAAAGAAAATAAACCCTTATTTTAACTTTTAAAAATGAAAACATATATTCTATGATTTAAATTAAAACACACACACGAACATGGCGAGAGATGGTTGGGAGTGAGGGATGGAAGGGCATTGCACCATCATCACAGTAGACTTGTTAACAATATATATATGAAGGTTCGACATACAAATACATTAGTAAATAAGTCTTTATCATAAATTAAACTTGGTTATAAATACATATATAACAAGGAACCTTTAAAAAATGTACTCTCACTCAGTCACACACACAGACATACACGCACATGCACGCACGCGCACACACACACACACACACACACACACACACACACATCCAGGGCCACAATGCAAGTTTAAGGACAAATCGCAAATTAAGACCATTTCATATGTAGAATAGTAAATTATTCATATGATTCAATGCTAAAATAAATGAATAAATCACTTCATTTATTGGATAATCCGATTAAGGCACACAAAATCTAGATACAGATCACAGGCATGCAAATAAAAGATTAATTTTTTAGGTAATAAGATAATCAAATATAAATCACACTGTACGACAGTTGAGTATAGTCAGTGCAAAGAGGTGTCTAAAAGAGATACCACTGTAGGAATGAAAGATTTTTTAAATATGTTTTTCTTTGCTAGCGGCATTTTATATCACCGACCAGAGGGAAGCATTTCAAAACAGGGGTACAGGGGGTGAGAGCAGTCATTTGTAATTTGGGCAGCCTTCCGCCTCATTGCCTGGTGGGAAAGATCATCTAAGGACAGTTGTTTAGTTCCGGTAATTTTGCCAGCCATGTTCACAGTTCAAGCTAGCCGTCTTCTGTTTTTCATACTGATACTTCCATACCAAGAAACAACATTAAAGATTAAAATGCTTTCGATAAGACTTCTGTAGATGTTATGTAGTGTATCTGGACTAACATCAAAAGCTCAAAGCTTCCTCAACAGATACACATGTTGATTGGCTTTCTTTTAATGAGCACATAACATGGTAGTAAACTTTACTATCATATCTATGTGCTCATTAAAACTAAAAGAAAGTTTGTTGTCAATTATTGTATTTAAGTATTTGAAAGATTGTACAACTTCCACATGATCATCGTTTAATGTCAAGGGTGCAAAACTGTTATCTGACTTCCTTCTATGACTAATTCCTTTGTTTTACCAAAATTCATTTCTAAGTAGCTGTCTCGCCACCATGTACTAAGAACAGAAATTTGAGTAAATTATGTAGCTAAGGAGTCCTCTGCAAATTTAAAAAGTGATGTAAAAACAGTTTGACATCTCATAGTCATATGGTCAGTGTAGATGAAAAATAGTGTGGGAGACAGGACGCACTCCTGTGGAGCCCCTGCGTTGAGTACAATCTCATCTGACAAGCAGCCATCACACACACGCTGTGGTCTATCCTTTAAAAAAATCAAGCAAAAGTCACAGAAAGCAAGTCACAGAACACACAGAAAACGATGACAGCGAAAATGCAATGTCCTGCCATGTTCACACAACTCCTTGTACACTCACAGGAATAAAGAGCAGCTACATCCACTGAAAAACGACAAAAAAATAAGACGACACAACAAGCCTGGGGTTGATGAACAGAGTTGCGCCCCCTTATTCTGTAAATGCATTGATTAATGACAATATCTAATCTGTTATGTTCCATCTCTCCGATAAATTGATTGATAATGATATTATTATGCAATCTTCTGTTGTGTTATTTCCCATTTGTCCTATATATACTGATTAATAACAGTGTCTCATCTTCTGTGATGTCATTTTCCATTAACTATCTGTGATACAATGCTGGTTTGCAGGGGACCCCAAATCAAAGTCAACAGCGATTGACTGGAAAGATGGAATGGACCTCACAGAAGAGGACAGAAAAGCTGGGTCTGCCCAGGCAATGAAAAAGAGAGGAGCTGCAAAGGCCAGTTTCTTCACATGGTTCCTTGACAATAAAAACCCTTCTTTGGACGGTATTGCAGAAGTAGGTGTTCCTTTTTTCTATTTTCTTAATTTTTAAAGATATATTTTACCAGCTGGTCCTTTGGAATGAGTTATTGGCTTTTGTGTTAATTTGTTTTTGTTTATTTGTCTGTGTAGAAACAGCTTCTTCTCTGGGAACAAGAACTGAAGAAGGGCTGCATTTGTAGTGTACTATAGTTTTGTCTATTTGTCAAATGATGTTATTTTGAAATTTTATTTATTATAATGGGAAATTTCTGTGTTTAACCCATTTAGTGCTGCAAGGAATACTGCCTGTGCAATTTTCCCTGCCTGGCAGGTTTTAACTCTATAGCAGTAATTTGAAAAAATAATTTTCAAACGAAAAAAATTACCTCACCTATCAGTTGTCACCATGACTGCAAGATTGTTCTGAATATCATCAGTATCTAAATCACTGTATTTGCCTTGGGACAGCGAACCCATTGCTGAATAGTGAAACATGACTTTCTCACCATGATTACAAACAAAACTTGCAAAATGTGCTTGAAACTTTTGCAAACTTCCCTTAAAACCTTGTCAGTGACTGAGTTATGTCCCTTCCCTACTTTTTTTTTCCACATTATTGTTTTGGAACCAATTTGATTAATTGGGATTTGATCCCTAAGCATTACCTAGGGGTTTGGGCAAAAATATGCACAAAAATGCCCATGCAGTGCAGTTATTGTATCCACATTTTGTTTCCTGTATGTCCTGTTTATTTAGAGTTTTGAAAGTTCAGTTGATTGGGATTTGATGCTGGGACATTACTCAGTGATATGGGCGAAAATATGTGCAAGGCTGCCCGAACAGTGTAGAACTGATATCCACATTTTGTTTCCTGTGTGTCTGTCATTTCATGTTGAGTTTTAAACACTTAGCTTGGCTGCAGGGACTGAGTGATAGTGATTAGTGCGTTAGATTTCCATGTCAGTGACAACTGCATGGTGAGTAACGGGTAAAGATTTTTCCTGTGTAAGTATACACACATCTTGTAAGATCAGGAAGAAGAAGGATATGAATAAAGTCAAGTTTCCAACATACTGACATAGATTTCCATGTCAGTGACAACTGCATGGTGAGTAACAGGTAAAGATTTTTCCTGTGTCAAGCATACACACATCTTGTAAGATAAAGAAGAAAAAGGAAATAAATAAAGTCAAGTTTCCAGCATACTGACATGGAAGCTTTTACATTGATCCAGGAAATGTGGGCACATATAATCAGGCAGGTGATCTGCATTTTGCATCCACAAATAAGGCATAATTCAATTGTTCTTGAATTTTTCACTCTTAGAGTTTTTTGTACCAAAATTTTCTTGTATTTCACTACATGTAACAAGAGTAGAAGACAGAACATCGAATATTTGTTTATGTTATGTATCTCTATTTTGATCTTTTATTTTCCAGATGATTAAAGATGACTTGTGGCCAAACCCCCTTGCCTACTACTTGGGAGAGAAAGATTATAAGAACGGCATGGAGTAAGTACTGATTTTAGTTATTGTCTGAATAATAATGTAGCAAATATTGTGATAGTTTATTACATGATTTCATAGAATTAAATTAGTTGACTAAGCATTTGACTTTGAGAAAAAACTTTCTTGAATGCCAGCATTTGTAAGTTCAACACCGCTAAATTCTAATTGTGGGCTAGTGGATTACTAGGCTTGAGGAAGCCCAGAACAATGCTGCTTGTCTTGTTTTTCATTCCTCTAAATTTGATCATGTCTCTCTTCTCCTTCATGCTTTACACTGGCTCCCAGTACAAGAAAGAATTACTTACAAAGTTGTCTCTTTGTTTCAAGTCCATTTGAGGCTTCTGGTCCTCAGTATCTTTCTGATCTCATTCATCTTTACATACCCTCTCACCAACTCCGCTCTTCGTCTGACACCCGTATGCTTAGGACCCCCCCAGCTCGAACCAAAACATGGCCAATGCGATTTTT
This sequence comes from Babylonia areolata, assembly GCF_041734735.1. Classification (NCBI taxonomy): domain Eukaryota; kingdom Metazoa; phylum Mollusca; class Gastropoda; order Neogastropoda; family Buccinidae; genus Babylonia; species Babylonia areolata. Next base: position 9,959,296 of record NC_134883.1, read on the forward strand.
CATACCAAACCCCCTTTCTTTGGAATCAACTTCCTCAGCCTCTCTGTCACTCATCTACGCTGCAGTCTTTCAAATCCAGTCTGAAGACCCACTTTCACCCCTCCTGAATAATTCTCAACAGCTCATCCCTTTCCAGTATGAACTAAAATGACTATTAGTGAGTGAGTTTTGATAGTTTCAATGATTGTGTACTACTTACGATTGTGTGCTATGACGTGTGTGTGTGTGTGTGCATGTGCTTGTGTGTGAGGGAGGGATGGATAATTTTTAATAATGTTTGGTATCTTGTGTTCAATATTTCTTTTTTGATATTTACATTTGTATTCTATTTGTAAACGCCTAGGGCTTATTTTCAAGATTAGGCGTAAATGCTCATAATAATAATAAGAATAAGAATAATAAAGCACCAGTCTGTAGAGCGACAAGATCTTATTTCTGTGTTTCAGGTTTTACCTGCCCAAGTTTTTTCACTCCCCCAGCTAGACTTTATGTAGGATTATGGGTGTTTGTAATTTGGATCATAAAATAAAATGATGCCTCCATGCACCATGCACTTTGCACAGTTGAACTTGAAAGAACCAGTGGTAACAATCTTCATGTTTGGTATATATTAAAAAAAAATCTTAGTATGTCAAATTTTAGGTAGTATTGTGTCAAATGATAAATGTTTGACTTTCCATGTACCCCTAGCTGTTTCGCTTCATATGAATTCTATTTCTTGTCTTGATTAAACCATGTTTGTGTAGCTGAAATGAAATACTTGATAGGAATCAGTTTCCAAGGTTGTCTTCTTTGTTGTCTTTGCTGTCTTGCTATATGTGGAGCACAGGGCTTTCACAGTCATCATCCTTGGTTTTCATATGGATGTGAACAAAATGTCAGTGAATTCAGTAGGTGTAAATACATTATCATTTAATAATGATGATAATGATATATAGAAGTTATGTGGCGTAAACTCCCAGGGCTCTAAACACCTCACATGAAACATCTACATCTACCGTAGTACACAGTAACATAACACAGCACATGAAAGAAAACCAAAAAAAAACCCCACATGTATACTATACACACCAGGACAGTACTACAAATTACACATGAACAATTGCATACACACGCATGCATGCAGGCAATGTGCCTAGCACACACGCACACAACCACTCACAAGCACACACACACTACATGGTGATATCAATAGAGAAAGAAAAAATGGCATGAGTGTATTAAAGAACATAGTTTTACTTATTACTTGGCAGAACAATATGTTTGAATTACCTACTTCTCACTGGTCACTGCTGTACTGTCAAAAAATAGCAGGACAAGAAAATATTTGAGAATAATTTATTGGTCAAATAAACGGCAGCATGTCATTCATTGAGGAGGAAGGGGGTAGTTCCTTGTTTATGGACTTCAGTTTAGCTTAGAGTTAGACACTTTTTGTATGACTTGAAATTGATTTTAATTTTTGAAAAGAACGTTGGAAATAATTTCAAGAATAAGCATGAGGCTGAGGGAAAATACTCCAGTGGTAATAAAATGCTTCCTATGGTCATGGAAAAGTCATACCTGAAAATTATGGAATTGTGTGTTTTGGGGTTGTTTTTTTTTTTGTTTGTTTTTTTGTGGGGGGTTGTTTTTTGTTTGTTCAGAATTTTTTTTTTTTAATCCTTTTTTTTTTCTTTTGTTCAGAATTTTAAAAAAAAATTGAAGTTGGCAAATGTATGAAATATTTGGTGTTTAAAAAAAGAAAAAAATACTGAACTGAAACAAAAATGTTTTGTCCATTTCCAGTGACAGTGATGACGACGACGATGAGCTTGATGAATCTGTTGTGGTGGTAGAAGATGATGACGATGAAGGTCAGTCACATGTATTGAAAATCATGTATACACATGTGTACAGGCTTTTTTTTCTAAAATTTTTTGTTTCTGATTGTCACCCAGTGTATTTCATATTAGCACATATTGACATGTCTCAATTAATAGATCAAGAGCAGTGCATTTTGGTTACGCTTTTTTTACAGTTTTGTGCCTGATCATGTGAGAGAATGTGCAGATGTGATAGATGTTAATTCATACCCCCACTCCTCCCCCTCCCTTCCCCCACTTCCCCTAAAAAAAGCAAAATGATGGGGTGAAAAAAGCGCAGATTAAAGGGAGAGAATTCTTCAATGATTGACTGGGAGAATGAATGTGTTGGTTTGTTATGCTGTGTGATGATCTTGATTCAGTGTGTCCGTGCGGGTGTAAGTGTGTGTATGCATGTTAGAATTTGGTGGTCTTTTTTTTTTTTTTTTTGCTGCCCCCTCATCTGCACCATTTCAGTGGCATACCCACACCGCTCATTCTGATCCCCAATACACGACGGCTGCAGTGATTGAATGGTTAGAGCGCTGGATTTTCACCTGAGTTTCCTGAGTTCAGTCCCTGGTTTCGGTGCACCTGGTGGGTTAAGGGTGGAGATTTTTCCAATCTCCCAGGTCAGTAAATGTGCAGACCTGCTGGTGTCTGAATCCCACATGCTGAAGATCAAATACACACGTTTAATATCCTGTAATCCATGTCAGTGTTCATCAATTATAGAAACAAGAACATACCTAGCATGCACACCCCGTAAAACGGAATATGGCTGCCTAAATGGTGGGATAGGTATGGTTATATATAACACGTAAAAGCCCACTTGTACATGTACAAGTAAAGGTGGGAGTTGTGACCTACAAATGCAGAAGAATCCCCCTTACTCGGCTGCATCCAGGTTTGTCTGTTGCTGTCTTAGTGTTGGAAGTCCTCAGGGTGCTATGGCTCTTATAAAAAAATTTTTCCACATTTGGACTGTTCAATACCAACAGCAATTTCACATACAGACACACAAACAGTAGTTATACTTTTTGGTATATCAATTTTTCAGTGATGTCCCTGTAATGAATTTGGTCACTTTGTTTTTGTGATGATTATTTTTCAGCCACTGTGACTTTGCACAGTGTGTATACAATATAATGACATTGTTCAGCAAAAATAAAAACAATTTCATTTTTATTTTCAAATATGTTTCAGACGAGGATGAAGAAGTCTATGAAGTTGAAGATGAAGATGATGAAGAACTGGATACAACTGGTATGTATCTTGTATCAAGATGTGTGTATGTATGTTGGTATGTGTGTGTGTGTGTGTATGTATGTGAGACAACTTCATTTTAATGGGAACTTTTAGAAATATTTTTTTATTTGTAAACGGAGATAACTTTTGCAACAATATTGTGATAACAGTAGGCTCAATGTCCTGGTTCACCTAAATCTAAAACAGCATATACTACATGAGAAGTTGTGGAGAATGACATTTGTACTCTTGACTCCGTATGAAATTGGGCCCAAACAAACAGAAACAAGTGTGTGACATGAGCAACTGTACTGGGTAAGGAAACTAAATTTATCTGTGTGCCATTCATCTCCTCTGTTCTCCTTCCCTCTGTTGTGTTTTCATGATTCTTGCAACAGCAGGAAGAATATGACATTTTGCTAATTGAATATTGAATGTGCAGTGATTCCTAGTCCCTCTGATATTTATGAAAATTCATAATCTGGTAGGATTCTTTTTTTTTTTTTTTTTTTTTTTCATAATTAAAAAAGAAATATTGTGCCTCAACTGTTCTTTTGAAAGGATATCTTAGAGAAAAAACATTCTATGTTCAGTTTATTTTATTTGTTGTTTATAATCGGAAGTATTGATGATCAGTGTATTGATCTGTCTGGCAGGGGATGTGGAAGTGATTGAGGAAGATGAAGTGGAAGCTGAGGATGAGGATGATGAAGAAGATGTGGAGGAGATTGAGGGTTCCAGAGAAGAGGAGGGTGATGACGATGCCGGTGGCAAGGACAAAAGCATGGAGGATGAGGATGAAGACAGCCTTCTGAAAGACGATGAGACTGAAGCTGTGTGAGGCTATACAGTAAAGAGTGACAGGTCATGTTTGTTCATCAGTTTTCAGATTCACAGTCGTTCCTCCTCTGTGCTCATTTGAACAGGTTTTCAAGAGAGGTGTTTTGGGTGATCATGGAGTCTGTATATCGCTGTGTGAGGGTGGGTTTTTTTGTTGTTTTTTTGTGGGTTTTTTTAATGACTTAATCACGTTTCATGTTTTCTATTATCCAAGGACCTGTAATTTCATTTCCATGACCTAAATTAAGAGATCAGCAGAAACAAAGAGGCAGCAGACAAAGGCCCCGTTTGTCTCTGTGGTGCTGTAGTGAGCAGGCCAGTTTATCATCCCTTTCTTTGATGCCGCTCACCCAGCTGCTTTTCTGTGCGTGCCAGTCCCGGTGGAACAGTCTGTCCACGGTGCCTTTGGGCTTGTTTTGGTGATACAGCTGAGCCAGACCAACTTGCATGGCGAGAAGTTGATTTTTTGGGAGGGGAGGTTTGTGGGTAAGGGATCTCTTCCTCCTGTGATCATACTGACCATGGCATCGTAGTGAGCATGCACATGCTGGTTTTGTTTGTCATGTGTATGAACTGTGTTGAGTCTGTGTTGGGAAGGCATCTGGGAGGTTTCCTGTATCTTAATTCGAATGGCCATCCTGGCTGTTTTTCTTTTTGTTCCCCCCAAATCCAGCAGTGTGCTTTGTTCTCATGTCACAGCATACATTTAACATTTGGTGTGAAAGACAGGGAAATGGACTTTGTGAATTATCAGTAACTTTTGATTTTAACATGTGAAAAAGCAGTAAATTTCCTTTCTAAAGTTGTGAAGTGATTTCTCTCTCTCTCTTTCTCACCCCCATTGATTTATGTGCTTTATGTGTTCATTTATTATGATTTTACATTAATTTCATTAGTGAAACCATTTTGATTCTGTGTGAAAGAGTAAGTATAAAAGGGGAGTAGGAAGAAAAAACCAGAGGAAGAGGTTTTAGGTGAAACACACAGCAAAAAAAAAAAAAAAAAGAAAAAGAAAAAAGTCCTATTCTTCTCTTCATGTGTGGCTAAGCAAATCTGCCAGCAGAGTGGCAAATGGTGTTGGTTTAACTGAAATGGCAGCTGTTGCTGGTTCTGTTTTGTATTTCCATGTCAGTTTGGATGTTAAGTTTTGTTTAATTAAACAAAGAAGGGTTGTCAGGCACTTGTTGCAATATGTTCACTAATTATCATTTCAGTTTTTTTTTTGGTGTGTTTGTGTCATCCAGCAGTTTAGTATAATATTGTGCTTACAGTTTTATGTACCTAGTCTTCAGAGGCAGCTAAAATGCTTTGTGCGTGGCTGTGTGTTTGTGTGCATGGTATGTGTGTAAGGTCTCAACGTGTGTGTGTACCTTTTCACAGTGTTTGTAGTGTGAGTGTGGATGTGTTTGTGAATAAATGTTTTTGTGACCATATGGTTTTATCAATGTTCAAGCAACTGTACATTTGCTTGGAGACATATCTCCATTTGTGGCATGAAGTCTCTGTGTTTACTGGTGATCTTCTATTAATTGATGTATCACCATCTTTACAAATAGAAAATCTAACATTACAAAGAAAACTTCATGGCAGCTGGAAAAAAATAGTGTGTTGTCATTAGAGCAGAAGGTTTGTATTCATTACAGTTTACATATTTAAAAAAAAGTAATGCTTGATAAAGTTTCTTCGGATTATTAATGTTTTCAAAACACAGTTCTAATTGTGTGATGGGCAGGACCATTCACACGTTGTTTTTTTCCTAACTGGGCTCAGTGGTTGAAAAGAGAAAAGCTGGTTTTGTTTTTGTCATGCTGGGCATTTTTATGTTGGATAAAGAAACACAAAATTAACAGAATAATGCAAAATGACAGCATTATGATTCTTACATTTCAAGAGTATTTTGTATCCTTGATATGTCATAGATGGTTGTGTTGGTGTGAAAAGGCTCCTGGGAAAAGAAAAAAAGAAAATGTTCTTGTTGAGTGGGGGATTTGATGACTTATCCATTGAGTTATAGATCTGTTTGATGGTATGCTTTTGGTATCATTTTTGTTTTTTTGTCAAGTTTATTCATCCTCTGAATGGAGAGAGGAGGAAAAATGAACTTAAATGAATCCAGGTTTGATTGTGGACTTAAGATAGCATCTTGATTTTCAGCTTTATTGCTTGGAGATCACACTGAAACTGGATGTGCTCATCTGTTCTGGTCATTCAAATACTTACAAATCAAAACTGATTTGATGGATGATGGTCGGGTACTCGTAAATGTCATGTGTGTGTGGGTATGGTAAATCAGCATAAGGTCTCTATATGGTTTGACAACATTTGCAGAATGGCTCAGAAAGTAACAGGCAAGCACACACACATATACTGATACACACTCACATTTGAAAATGAAACATTATTAAAGTCATGCACATGCAGCATGAGCATGCATATACTTATAAATCAAAACTATTTCCAAAAAGTCTAATGTGACTTGCAGAAGTATTTATAGAACTTAGGCATTTTGAATGGTGTCTCTCTGAAGATGGAATATCTTCATGGCATGAAATCACACAATCATGTTTAGTTATGTGTAATGTTGACTGTTTTCATGTTTGGCATACAGAGGTTATTGCTCATATGTATGAGAGATTCTTTCTTCTTGTATCTTAATATCCTCAAATACCAACTATGTTTATTACATTACTATGAATCTATCTCTCTCTTGGACATGCCACCTGCTCTGTTTTAAATAAAATTTGCTATGGTCAAACGAATTTCGTTACACTGTTACACTTATGTTGAAAAAGTTAGAAAAAATAGTTGCCATAATATTTCTCTACAAACTAGATACCACTCAGTGCAGTGGACAATTCTGGAAAGTTGTTTTAGCAAATATTTGTGATGAGCAGCACTGCCACACAATACAGCTGTTTCAGAATGAAGAGGACAGCGACAGTGAAATATTTGGCATGAGCTCCTTGGATCAGAAGCAGAACAAATGATAAATAGCCCTTTCAGTATGACCACGTCTGTGTCTTTTGCACAGAATATATTAGTGTGCTTCTGACTAATGAGATTTACTACTGACACTCTGTCCAGAATATTACAAGTCTTGTGGGGTTGGTAGGTCTACTCTTTCGTAGCTTCTCTCTTTGTTTTCTTGTGTGTGTGTATGTGTGGTTTGCCCCTTAAATGTTATGATCATAACACATTTGTCAAGGACAAATCTTCAGTTTTCATCAAGACTCTGTACTTAATTCATATCTTTATTAAAACTGGAGCTAGACTTCACATATGTATGATTATGTCCTCAAGATATTAGCAGAAGAAAGTTGAATTATATACACTTTTCAAACTCAAGATATTGGGAGAAGAAAGTTGTATACACTCTTCCAAAAAAAATTTTTTTTTTCAGTTGGTTTGAACAATAAACATTTGAAAAATCATATCTTATTAGTATAATATCAGTGACTTTGATTTGAGATTTCCAACAAGTGGCTTTGTGTGTGTGTGCCTCAAGGTGTGTGCATGCACAGGTACATGTGTACATATGGGTATGTGTTGTGGCTATCAAAGATGTGTAATAGATTAATACTGTTGTCAGTTAAATGCTAATGCTTGCTGCTTTTTTTTTGTGTGTGTGTGTGTGTGTTTGTTGGGGGGGGGGGGGGTTGTGGTTTGTTTTTTGATAAATTTCAAAGCATAAAGTTGTTAAATATAATTATCTTCTGTTTTAATTTTATCTTAAAATTAGATTATCATAGCCCAGTAAATATGAAAATAGCAACTTAAATTGCTATGAAATGACAGTTGTCATTTTAAACTGAGTGATACAAATTGTGCAGATTCATGCCTAATTATCGAGCAATACTTTTTATTCTATTTACTGTTATTTATTTATTATTCTTTTGTACAAGCTCTTGTAGTCAGTTATAACTGCGGGAGGCAGTGAACACAAATTTTGAAATTTTGACACAAAGTTTGCGAAATGCTTAATCAAATACACTTCTTAATCTTATCAGTTTTACCGAGTAAAAGATGACTAAAAGTAAATCCTGACCAGTTGTATTACACATAATTATGTCTTCAAAACATATCTAGGGTCCAGAAAATAGTTACAGGTAACACTGGTATAAGATACGTCACCTTTCATAGTTATGTATTGTCTTGCCTGAATTGTTTTTTTCTTTTCTGTTTATATCAGCATGTTTGATGATAAAAAAAAGTTTATGTTTTAACATGAACACATTTTAGAAAGTTTGATTTATTCATAATTTAACATATTAAAAAAAAAGAGATGTAAATATGGACTCAAGTATTCAGCAATGAAAATAATATTCATAGAACTCGACATTTCAGGAGCTAGAACTTGCTGCCATGTCCATAGCCCTTCCCTCCCCCTCCATACCACCTTTATACTCCTTCCCCTCCCTACCCCCCAGCCCATCACATTTTTTGACACCCACATCATCATTCATCTCACTCCATATAAACCCAATGTGAGCCTGAAATGTACAGACATTTACTTATTTAACCTGGATGTCTGTAGGTAAGGAATTTTCCTCACCCTGGTATGGTTTTAAGAATTTTCAATGATTTGCTGTATAAATAAAGCTTTGTTGGCTGAAAGATGTGATGTGAAATCAGCTGTGAATATGATGCAGAATCCTTACACTGGATTGTCTTATGGATCGTCATTGAAGAAACAGGACAGTCATCACTGATCTGGTGGTGTTTCATTGTCACTGAGAAAAACAAATTTAAACACAAAAAAAGAATTTCAGCACACAGGCAGTTTTGACCATTGAAGAAGCAACTCCGTACATTCCACTTTTTGCACACAACACTCTGCAAGACTGGCATAGAAAAACATGTTTAATATTTTTGTATTTCAAGGCAAACGTATACACATCTCCAAAAACAAATTTTCTGTCAAAAATATCAAACAACAAAAGCATGATTATTGTCACAATCATCGATACACACTCTAATACATTCACACACAAAATCATAATGAGTGGTGGTAGTTTGTATGATGAAAAAAAAAAATCAGTTTTGATAGGCATTTAGTTCATTCAAGCAGACCTAGTTTCATGCCAATTCATTTATTCAGTGCAAAGCAGTTCGAACTCGACACTGAAATATGGCAAGAATACTGTGCGGTACAAAGGGAATAAACCTATACTTGGACCTGTTTATCACACACACACGCATGCTTTTGTATGCCAACCCACTACCTCGCATTTAATACCTCAAACACAAAATGTACAGTGAAAAATCTCTTCCAACAGACCGCCTGTCTTCAAAGTGTTTGTGTCTGAAAACGAGTTGATAAAAAGTAGAGTACAAGTGGACAACAAAGCATACATATAACATCGATGTCGGGCACACATGAGCAAATCTAGAACTCATTTTTATTTTTATTTATTTATTTTTTTTTAGAAACTTTACTCTTTTTTGTCGTCGTCGTTGTTTTTTTTGTGTGTGTATTATTGTCTCATTTTGTTTTGATGCCTTATTAACAGGTGACCTGCCCGTTCAGGCCACAGACTTTCAACAGTTAAAATACAAAAAGAACCGGTCTTGACGTTTCCTCGACGGAGGTGCACACACACACACACACACACACACACACTGTTGCAGATTAGCAGTTCTGATTCTGACCTTATTTCTGCAGGTGTCCTTGGACGTATCCCTTTTCTAAATGATTTCTTTTCAGCACAGCCTGTTCATTGTGAAAGGAAGACAAAGTGGGATTTAAATAAAGCTTGAAAAGGGAAGTTTGCCGAAAATTAATAGTATCCATCCACAAAAAGAAAAGAAAAAAGCTTTCAGCAATTAACCCTTGGGTGAAAAAAAGGCCTCGAAAATTAGCCAGAATCCACTAAAACATGGATTGGAAACAGGTGACGCTTGGAAAATTAAAGTCCAATCGAGTGTTCTCGGAAACGTCCGCTGTTCCACAAAACCACTCACAAAAGAACAGCACTTTCACACAAACATGTAAGGTTTCTTGACTGTCGGGCCATGAAATTTTTTTTATTTTATTGTCTATCCTAATGATAATGCTATAAGTTGTCCTGAAAAAACAACCCACGGATACGCAAGTGGTCACATATGCGAGTGGTTTAAGCGTTGGACTTTAAATCCGAGGGTCCCGGGTTCGAATCACGGCAACGGCGCCTGGTGGGTAAAGGGTGGAGATTTTTCCAATCTCCCAGGTCAACATATGTGCAGAGCTACTAGTGCCAGAACCCCCTTCGTGTGTATACGTACGCAGAACATCAAATACGCACGTTAAAGATCCTGTAACCCATGTCAGTGTTCGGTGGGTTACGGAGACACGAAAATACCCAGCATGCATGAACCACGACAGTCATCGGCAAGTCGATAAACAAAAAAAAAAAAAAAAAAAAAGACTTCCACAAGGGAAGGGTTGACTTGATTCAGCCACTCTCAGTCGTGATAATTAATGGGATGGAAATCACTATCGTCGGGCATATCGGGACTGCTGGGACGGAAAACGGCAGTGGGTAATTACAACTTGAACTGGAACTCAACGCGCATGTTCTACACGCACCATTGCATACAGCAACAAAACAACACATTTCAAACTGAGGTTGAGCTTCTTTTTTTTTCTTTTCTTTTTTTTCCTCCGTTTATTCTTTTCTCTTTTTTGTCCCCAAGCGCTTTTAGGTTGATCTGAATTTGCGTCCAACAGCAAAACTTAGTCGTTTGATTCAGGATAGAGAGGAAGATGAACAAGTCACGTATGTACTGAATTCAATTAACTGAAATGCGCACGTACGAACACGCACGTACGTATGTATGCGCACGTGCGCGCACATACAGAGAGAGAGAGAGGGGGAGAGCATTAAAATAGATCTAAAAAATAAATCAGAGAAAGAATAATCAGACCAAAGGTATCAATATCGGTACACGGAGTTCACTGTATGAACAAATTACGCCAACAACTTTCAATGCAAACCGTCGATGTTAACTGATACAACTATGTATGTATACACAAGATAGAAAAACACAAGTCTGTTATAAATGGATAACAGTACAATCATAACACTAACACAGGTCAATCCTACGGTAAAGATATCAAAAGCCCCAAGTAAAATCACAGGCCTGTAAATGACCCATGCGACTGTGTACTCCAGCAAGAGTATTGAGATCGACAAACCTGATGCAGAATTGTACAGCAGTAGTACTGAAATCTACAACAGTGGTATAAACACGTACGACAACAATATTCTAGTGCACAATAGACAGGATCACGTACAAGTAACGTAACACTCGGGCTAAAACTAAGGGTATGATTAGCCTATACACAAATCCCATTCTGAGGCCTGCAGCAATGCATATGTAGCTCACTCAGAATATATACATGCATTGCTAATTTCACTATATTCTTCACAATTCAATTCATCAGTCATAAGTATGGGTACAGATAGAATACACAAGGTGTGGATGTAAGCTGGGGTGTGGTAAGGTGGAAAGTCATCGGGCTTTTTTCCTTCTTCTTTCTTTCTGTTTTTTTCTTAACCATTGTGTAACTTGCTGATGTGCTGATCATCATTATCTTGATGGTGAGTGTCTTTGCCTTGCAATGAATTTCTTTTCAGCACAGACATACGCACACACCCATATACACAGATATGCAATAATTTATATCCACGTGCGTACACACGCGCACGTACACGCACACACCTGAAGCCATACGCAACTCGCCCTCCCCCAACTACCCATGCACATAGACAGTATGGATCTGAACTGTAAAAACATCACAAAAACCCACTTCACTTTTGTAGCGACAGTTATAAGTGACTGCTTGCGTATTATGGCTGTGTTAAGATCAGCTGCATCTTCCATGTCGAGAACTATTTCCTCATAAATCCTATCGGATGACACCACAACCTTTAAGCCATACCGGAGAGCAAGATACGGCAGCTGAAACACAAGTGAAAAACTTGTGATGACACCATAACCTAATGAGCAAGACGTAGCAGCTCACCATTGTTCGCTCACAAGTACCTCTCCCCATAAATCCGATGATGACAACTCAGCCTCAGCCGGTATATGCCGTAGTGGAGCAGCTGCAGCAGCGGAATGCCCACAGTCGCCAGACCCAGCACCACCCCGAACGTTTGACCCGGGTAGTTCCAGTCCAGGACATTGTGGTACAACACGTTGTTGACGTGGTCCTGGGACCAGTAGATGACGCTGAAGATGACGTAGAGAACCCCGTAAAGCACGGGATACAGCGCGTGCGCCAGGCGGACCGGGCGGGCGGACACCAGTACGTCAATGACGATCATGATGGAACTGACGCCGTGCATGTTCATGTCCATCAAGGTGACGCCCTCACTTGCTGAGTACAGGGCGCCGAAGTAGATGATGGTGACGGTGATGGCCATGTCCTGGATCACGTTGCTGAGCAGCCAGTATACCTGCACGTACCACGGCAAGGACTCCCCGGCATCACCGGTACTAGAACCCCCGACGTCTCCAACAACCACCGTGGTCTCCTGCGGCGACAAAGACTGCGTTTGCGGCACTGCAGGCCTCCCAGCGTCTTTCCCAGCGATCTTGTTACCGCCCACCCTAAAAGCAGGGTTATCAGCCCCCACTTTTACCTCCGCTGGTTTCTTCTTCAGTTCACCCAGATCTTTCCCCAAGGGAGGGTGGTGGCAGGTCTTCAGGACCCGGTGGGGCCAGAGGAAGAAGCAGACGGCCAGCACGGCCCCCCAGAAGAAGAAGAAAACGAGGACAAGGTAGGTCCAGTTGGTGAGGAAGGCCATGAAGTGGTGGTGGCTGTCAGGCACGTCCAAGGTCACAGCCATGTGCGTGAAGGCGAACAGCGAGTAGGCCGACATCAGCAGTCGGTACAGCACGAACACTGCCCGAGGCCCGCGCCACTGCAACACGTAGGTTAATATTGCTATAGTCTGTCAGTCGTGTCCGACCTAGAATAGAATAGAATAGAATAGAATAGAATATGTCTTTATTACCGTGTCTACCGGGGTCAGAAGGAATATTGGGAGGGATAGTACATAACAAGATACGAACATAAATCGAAAATCATACACAAACACAGATACAGTAGAAATTATGATACATACAAGTGCATATCGATGTAAAACTTGTGCGTACTCACACACACACACACACACACACATATATATATATATATATATATATATATATATGCACGCACGTACACACACACGCACAAACTCACACACACACACATACATACACACACACACACACACACACACACACACACGTTTGAACAGAAGCTGTATATTACATGTGGATGGGGCTGATGACTAGATCTCTAGGTAGATAGTTGTTGATTGCACAATTCTATTTATCATACTGGATTTGTTCGAGAGACAGGGCATTGACTGCTTTCGGGAAAAAAAAAACTATTGGCGAAGCAATTGGTTTTCGTCCTTATACTTCTGTACCGTCGACCAGAGGGGAACATCTGGAAAATCCCAAAAGCTAGATGTGATTCGTCCTGGCTGACTTATTTTGCTTTTTTGAGTAGCTGCTTATAATATATGTCTTCTAGAGAAGGTAGATCAACCCCGGTAATCTTGGTGGCAGTTTTTACGATTCTGTTAAGGGCTGCAACTTCTGCCTTGGAAATGTTTCCGTACCAAACAGTAATAGCGAAGGTTAGCACACTTTCAATGACTGCTCGGTAGAAATCAACCATGATTTGTTTTTTAATTCCGAACATTTTGAGGTGCCAGAGAAAGTGCAAGCGCTGTTGTGCTTTCTTAACAATTTTTTTCCGTATTTTTCTCCCATTTCAAATCGTTGGAAATGACCAGTCCGAGAAATTTAAAGTCGCTGATGATCTCTACTTGTTTGTCTTTAATGACAAGTGGTAAGGGGTCAGATCTAGTCTTCCTGAAATCTAAAATCAATTCTTTGGTTTTTGATACGTTGAGTTCTAAGTTGTTTTGATCACACCAGCTGACTCGTTTCAGTACTTCTTCCCTATATTTTGACTCATCACTGTTCGTAATCAATCCTACTAGAGTAGTATCATCCGCAAACTTGACCATTGTGTTACATTCATTTTGAGTTGCACAGTCATGTGTGAATAGTGAGTACCGTAAAGTTCGGTCTATTGAGCGCACTGGTATATAAGCCGCACCCAGCTTATAGACCGAACTTTACGGTACAACAGTGGGGATAGAACACATCCCTGTGGGGTGCCTATGTTGAGAATGCATGTGGAGGAGGTGAGGTCACCAACTTTAACAACTTGCGGTCTGCATCTTAGAAAATTTAGGATCCATGCACAAACTGATTCAGGCAGCGAGAGGGCTTTCAGTTTAAAATATAGTTTTGATGCCACTATTGTGTTGAACGCAGAGCTGTAGTCAATGACCATCAATACAGCAGAGGTGAGGCAACTGCTGTCTTAGCTATCTGGACTAGAACTTAAAATCATAGTGGAGAATGTCGTGCCAAAGTTAGGTTGTATTCCCACTCTCTCGGCCAACAGGGCTGGGACGGTCCCCAAAGGCCAACTAATCCCTATGGTTGCAGCACGAAGAGCCCGTGCAGTCTTGCCTCCTAGTCTGACAATCGTAGTCCTTTACAAAAAATACAAAACAAAACAAAACAAAAAAACAAAAAACAAATCCTATTGCAGTAAACAGTCGGCGGTGGGAAGGTCGGCAAAGGCTAACTGGGCCCAAAGGTTGTAGCTCTAGTTACCATGTGTGAAAGGGCAGGAGTCACAAGGTGAGGCGGTAGGGAGGTATGAGCGTGGCAGGCCAATGTGGTTGGATGTTTTCTTCTTTTCGTGTCTGTGTACATTGTCATATGTCATTTTGACGTTTGTTTGTGGATTGGAATTTGATATGTTGTCGTGTATTACTCCCTCCCCCGGACCCCCTCCATCTCCCCGCCCCCACCCCATGTACCCTCTGAGGTTAACTCTCTCCATACGAACAGCGAAAGAGACGACGTTAACAGCGTTTCATCCCAATTACCATCATCAAAATATTGCAAGCGGAACGCTTTTATACTGAAGAGGTGAATGTTGACAAAGAATACCACAGTTCTGACGACAGAAGCTAAAGGTTGGGTCATTCAGACACCCACCGGACATCCGAGGGGTCTGTGTAGAGGAGAAGAGAGGACTGGCCGTACTGAGTGAGTTAAAAAAAACAACACACCATAAATCTTTTCATGTTAGTTTGAACATAGACCTGCAAGGAGGGGCATGCCTGTAAAATACGTCAAAACTTTGAACATGAAGGATGAACCCATGTGTGTGTGTGTGTGTGTGTGTGTGTGTGTGTGTGTGTGTGTGTGTGTAGTGGAGAGGGGGGTGGAGTCACTTATTGCATTTGGGAATAGAAGTCAATGAGTTAATCTGATTATTCATCCTTATATTGTGGAGCATAGGCCCACATTCTGTAGAAGGCAGGAAGGCAGAAAGGCAGACAGACAGGCATATATAGACACGGGAACAGACAGACAGAGAGACAGACATCTATACTCTCACTCACACACACACACACACACACACACACGCACACGCATATCACAAACAAATTAAAACAAACAGAAATAAACATGTGAAAAATACCTGGCTGTGTAAACACCAAACTTTCACTCCAACCGGAGCACCTAATCAAAAAAATAAAATAAAAAAACCAACAAAAAACCAACAAAACAAAACAAAACAAAACTGTATCCTTTTCATTTAGTGACACACATAGACGTGGACACGTGTGTGTGTGTGTGTGTGTGTGTGTGTGTTTTCCAACACAACGGACACAAGTGGTGTGATAATGTATTAACTGAAATTCCAAAGTATTAGTCAACGCTATTCTCTCTCTCTCTCTCTCTCTCTCTCTCTCAGAGAGAGAGAGAGAGAGAGAGAGAGAGAGAGAGAGAGAGAGACAACAACAACCAAAATTCGTTCTGGAATCCTTACCTGAGCTTCACAAAAGGCTTCGGTTTTGTGGAACCGTAAGGCGAAACATCTCCAAGAAAACTCCTTTTTAATCGCAGTGCCCATGTCTTATCTATAGAAACAATCCACACCGAAACCACTAATAAAACAGTGGTTTATTTCTAATGAAAGAAAAAAAAACAAAAAACAATGGAACGAATGTCGCTGGTAATGCTTTAAAAACAACAACCACCGCTGGTTGAATGTAGGCCTACACCTCAGAAAATAAAAGTTGTATGTGTGAAAGCATGTAGAAAAGTTCCGGTTAACGTTTCGACAAACCCACTATAGATGTCCACCAAAAACTAATGTACTGGGCCTTACCCCCATTCAGTAAAGTGTTTTATAACGCGTTGGCGACCCGCTGGGGCTTTTAACCGACATACGGGTGGTAAATCGTTTTCTGAGTTAAGGACAAACCGTGCTTTCGTCTGTTCTTTTTTTTCTCTTCTTCTTCTTCTTCTTTTCCGGCCTCTCAATCTCCCTCACACAAACTTCGTGCAGTTTTTTCACTGACGTTTGAACACCGCTGGTGCAATGTCACTGTTATCAGCCATCCGGACGAACAACGCTCTCCACATGGTGACATGCAGATGTATGGGGAAACAAGCGGTGGCTTATCGTCGACGCTTTTAGTGAACGCCACAGTCCATACACTTGCAGTTTGTTGTACAACAGTACTATCAAGACTGCAGACTAACCCCCGGAGAGAGGCTTTATAGGGCACCAGCCATTTATTTTATGTAAGTCGGAGCACAAGTCATGGTCAGGGCACGGCTGAGAATCTATGAGTGGGCCGATGTGTTTGAGTTAGCATACTGACCTTCAAGATTAGATATAGGGACCTGAGAACTGGGGGGAAAGGTGGACATCTCTGTCCCTGTCGAGACGCCTGTCTTTCTCCGTCTGTCACACACACACACACACACACACACACACACACACACACACACACACAGACTGAATGACTGATTGACCTTTAGAAAACAATCTCGACGTTCGATGGTATCTTTAGTGTTATGCATTTTCATTTCTTCTGGACCAGTTGTCACTACAAATTATCTTTTACAAAACGATTCCTCTCTCTCAGAGAGAGAGACATAGAGAGAGCATACTGGCGAAATTAGATTATTTGTCAATTTGATTAATTCCAGCCACACTAAAAGCATCTCTCCTCTCTCTCTTCATTTGTTTTAATAACACCAATAGCCTATTAATTTTGTCTTCGCTCATATCTGGAAGAAGACGGAATACAAAGGTATCCGTTGACGATTATTGCAGTGGACAAATTATCATCTCCTAAAAGTGCAACTGCAAGTATACTATACTTGAACAGCTCTGAAGATGCAACACAAGTGATGCTGGAGAAGGCCGACGTTCACGTAGCACAACGTCAAAGCTAGCATGATATTTACATACTAAAGACCGCGTTAAGAATCGACCGTGTTATGCAGTTGATTTTTGACTCACTTGTGTAAACAAGATGACTGGAAAGAACTGAATGTTTCCTATTTTTATGCCTAATTTGGTGTCAACTGACAAAGTATTTGCAGAGAAAATGTCAGTGTTAAAGTTTACCACGGACACACAGACACACACACACACACACACACACAGACAACCGAACACTGGTTTAAAACATAGACTACCTTTGTTTACACAAGTGAGTCAAAAATGAAGCCTTATTATATGCAAACTGCATTTTGCTGAGCATGGAAGTTTTATTTATTTTGCAAACGTTTTGGTGCAGATAGTAAAGAAGGGAAATTACTCTGTAATTAATGCTAGGGGACTTAATTTGCTTTAAACTGATCTTTCTCATCTGAAACATTACATTTTGAAATTATACTCAATGCATAAAAAGCTTGTGTGTTTTACTCTCAGTGTACAGGGCTTTCACTATGTTCATTCGCCCAAGTGGTCTTTTTCGGAAAATACTAAAATCAATACGACGAGTGGACTTTACACATCTGTTGGCTGAGCCCTGAAGGTCATGGGCAAAAATCAATTATTGCGTACACATATTTATACACATTCAAAGCGCGCGCTCATATTCTTCGCGAACGACGCCATTTTGTTTCAAGTTGTTGACCTGCCCGTTCAATCCTATATTCAATGGACAATACACGATAACATGTGATGGAAAGTTGGAGAAGGAGACCGTTAAATATTTATTCTGAGAAAGATTTGTGAACGCCTCATCACTTACTGGATTATGCCACAAACTGCCATAAAGATATCCACAGAATCAGTCGGAATTCACAGTTAAAAATTGTAAACCATGCGAGTTAGGCCTAATACCCTTGAACTGATCACGATGAAACGAAAAAATTTCCACTT
The DNA here is from genome assembly GCF_041734735.1 of Babylonia areolata. NCBI lineage: Eukaryota > Metazoa > Mollusca > Gastropoda > Neogastropoda > Buccinidae > Babylonia > Babylonia areolata. Next base: position 9,977,551 of record NC_134883.1, read on the forward strand.
GACTTTTCTCAAAATGAAGTCCTTTTCACTTCTTACGACGTTTAGAAGTACTTGTACTTGGCTCTACATGTTATTAGTTTAACAAAATACTCAATTTTCATAACAACTTTAAAACTATAAAACTAGAATGAACATAAAAGAGAAATTGAATCGACCGTGTCGTACTACATCCCCGGCGGGTGTAACTAAACTTGTACATATATCTAGATCTAGTGAAAACGGCTAAATGTTGCAGTGTGATTGCGGCGATAGCCATTAAAAAGAATTTTTTTATTGCCCTTAAAGATTTTTTGAATGCCCAAGATACACCAGAATAATATGATTTAAACAGCGTTCTCTGTTCTTAACTACATGCATGTATATGAATGTGTATTGTGTGCGCGTGCGTTTATGTAAGGTTGTGCCTGCCTATGTGTGCGTATGTGTTAGGGTAGCTGTTAGATATACATGTATTGTTAAAACGTATGTACGCAGTGTGTGTGTGTGTCACGGGTGTGTGTGTGTGTGTGTGTGTGTGCAGTGTGTGTGTGTGTGTGCGTGTGTGTGTGTAGTCATATTTTGGTGTGTGTATTTAACATAGATGTAATGTTTTATGTTAACAAAGCGTTTTTGTAAAGCACCTAGAGCAGATTTCTGGATAGTGTGCTATATAAGTATTCATTATTATTATTCTCACTGCGAATACCGCAATTGATTTATCGCCCTTTAAAAAAGTATGTTCAAAGTTTAATGTTAAATTTTAGAACGTCGGGTAAGGAGACACGACAGTGTAATGGATAAGGCAGTTTCTTCTAACCCGAACAGCGGGGTTCGAATCTGGTTAGGACTTTAAAAAAAAAAAATTTTTAATACTTTTTTAAACGCGAAGCTTTATAATAACAAATACAGAACACATTTTAACGATTAGATTTTTTTAAAAAGTGTATCACAAGTGAGTCTTGAAGGCCTTGCCTCTCTTGTTTTTATTGGTTGTGAACAGTGGGCTTACTGTTGGTGCACATGCGAAGGTGAAACCAACGTGATCGACAGTCGATCGGCTGTGGGCAGAACGCGCGAAGACGTATCGTATGACGACGCTTGAGTACTCATCTGACCTTCGGTTGGCAGACAGCTGGGAAAGGGGCGGCGGGGGTGTTCGTCTTATCACTCCATACAACGTCCCTTGCCCAAGGCCTACGTCTCGTAAGTTCTTATCCGGGTGGGAGTGTGAATGCGGTCACTACGACTTACTGACCGGTCGTTAGCCTCTTCTGTTCGTGTGTGCGCACGTTTTTGCTTCTTTGCTACAGAGATGTGTCCATTAAGCAGTCCATGTTCCACTGTGCAAAAGTGCAAAATGCCACAGCTATTTTGACCGCACAGCTTAGCTAGCTGCCAATATTCCCCCACTTTACTTCTTCACGATTGTGGTTTATACGTCACGGACATTTGACGTCCTCAAGTGCTTTCGTTTGTTTTCGTCAAAATGGAGTTTGCATGCATTCATTAAAATGTATTATTAACACAATTTATTGAAACATACCTTTCCAAACGAGTACTGGGCCTAATCATAGAACTGACTCAAGTTGTCACAGGCAATGTTGTGCGTCCATATCGACAATTCTTCCGATTGGTGGCCAGTTGACTTTATTACGTCAACAATTTCATACTAACTTTACACATGAATTGAGAAAAACACACACACACACAAAAAAAAAAAAAGAAAAAAAAAGAGAGGCAAGGCCTTCAAGACTCACTTGTGATACATGTAAAAAAAAAATCCAAGCCAAGTTTAGAGAATACAAAAAATATAAATATAACAGTAAATGCAGTTTGCATATAATTAGGCTTCTTTTTTTTTTTTTTTGGTGCCCATCCCAGAGGTGCAATATTGTTTTAAACAAGATGACTGGAAAGAACTGAATTTTCCCTATTTTTATGCCTAATTTGGTGTCAACTGACAAAGTATTTGCAGAGAAAATGTCAATGTTAAAGTTTACCACGGACAGACAGACAGACACACACACACACACACACACACACAGACAACCGAACACTGGGTTAAAACATAGACTCACTTTGTTTACACAAGTGAGTCAAAAAAGAAAAAAGAAAAAGAATTAAAAAAGGGGGAAAAAAGATCGAGTTTACAAATGGTTTTAACTCCTGTTGAAATGTATTGCCTAAATATGAATTGCATATGAGCATGCTTCCAACATTTCCACAATCAGTCTCAGTTTTTCCCGTTTACAAAGGCATCTTCATCATCCCTTTTTAGGCGTTCGTTTCGTCTGTGAAAGACCGCTCATGGTGCTCTTCGTGTTCACCAACAGCTTAATTGGGAGTTCAGAGTTCAGAACACTGAATGCAAATTAACTTGAGTTTGAATAATTCCCGTTGTCTTTTCATTCGTTCAGTCAATAACCAGTCTCCAGTAGATGGAATAAACAGGTGTTGTATTCGTCCAAAATGCACGACCAGATTCTGTTTTGGAAGCCGGGGTCAAGTCGAAAAAAAAATTTTTTTTTTCAGGAAATGTGATCAATGCTTCACCTGTTGGCGAAACCAACGTACGTAGTGGATGCGTAGGCCAAACGAATGTCAGTGTGTTGGCGAAATGAACCCACTGACACGATCACTGAAAAGGAGGGGCCGACTTGGTTTAAAAAAAAAATAAATAAATAAAAATAAAAATAAAAAATTGAAGGGGAAAAATGCGTAGGCGGAACGTGTGGTGGCACCCTCGACCTATCCACGGATTAGGTGTGGCAACAGTTTCGACACACATATAACACAGAGAGCACACTGCGCTGATAAAGTGGGTGTGACAGAAGTCATCGTGACTGAACGAATCATGCCCCGCCCTCCTCGCCAGTGCAACAACGAGCAAAAGTAATTAAACAAGAACTCGTTTGGAGTAGATAACAGCTTTTTATGTCATGATGTCATTGAGGGATAGGAGAACTAAGCATAAAACAAAAATAGATAAAAATCTGCATGACGCATCGATCAACTTGGGGGTTAGATCTGACAATTAGGCAGTTGGAATTAAAACAACAACACAGGGATCCAGTTTCAAAGGGAAATTGAATTCTGCACAAACTGATTATTATTAGTAGTATTTTTATGTATACGCTTTTGGCACGGATGGTCATATCTGTGTAAGGACATGAAAGAGAGCTAGAGAGAGAGAGAGAGAGAGAGAGAGGGATACAGAGAGAGACAGAGACAGTAAATGAAACAGAGAGACGTATGTAAAGAGTCTAACCAACTTGCCCTATTATTTCAGACTGCACAAACCAGGCATGAACAGATATCATGAAACATGTATACATGTAGGTCCTTACGATTGGACGCACGCGAGAGTTTGATCCTTGATGAAGAGTCGAGTGCATGCGGGGAGGGGGGGGGGGGGGGGGGGGGGGGGGAAATAAGCCAAAGGACTTGTTCTTTTTTCTTTTTCGTTTTTTTAATTTTAAATTTTTTTTGTTTTGAAACGATGAGAAATTCAGTTTCAGTGGGCAGCAAAGTTTTGAAGAAGAGTCACGTCCCCAAGGAGAGGTCAAGGTATATGACTGATAAGGCAAGGCGCATGGTGATCATTGACGAAGAACAGTGCAAAAGAACTGACCTTGACACCACATCCTGTTGTAAACAAATGTGCTCCATCCACACCCTTTTTCTGTCCCCATCCATTCATCTCATGTGGTTTTTTAATTTTAAAAAAATTATTAAAAAGAAAAAGAAAACATCATGTCCCATAAATTTAGAAGACATGTTTCACCATTTCAGCAACCTCAACGTTAATGATAATGAAAATATTGACAGTACAATGACAATGCACATTATCAATTTAGAGGGTAATGATGATATCTGAAATGCATGTATTACTGAAGATGAAATTACTTTAGCCATCAAAAGACTGAAGAAAGGCAAAAATGCCGGTGAAGACATGATTCGTAATGAATATATCATTAACAGCGTTCCTTTGCTGACAGAAACATATTGTCAATTATTTAACAAGATACTGGACGAAGGTGTTGTACCAGAAAAATGGGTATCCGGCTTGATATTGCCATTGTATAAAGGCAAAGGTGATACACTTGACTGTGATAATTATAGGGAATAATTTTGCTCAGCTGTATTGGAAAGCTATTCACTACAGTGTTAAATGCTAGATTGACTGATTCTATCAATGTAAACAATATACTTTCAGGGGCCCAAGCAGGATTTAGACAGTTCCATTCTACATTAGATCAAATGTTTGTTTTGAAATCACTAATTGATATTTTTTCCATTAAAAGAAGAAACTTTACTGTGCTTTTGTTGATTTAAAAAAAAAAAGCCTTTGATTCAGTTTGGAGAAGTGGGTTATGGCAAAAGCTTGTTCATGAAGGCGTGAATGGTAAAATTTTGCGTGTCATAATGAACATGTATGATAGAATTAAGTCATGTGTGTTTTTAAATGGTGAAAAATCTTATTTGTTTTGCATTTGTTAAGGTGTGCGACAAGGAGAAAATCACTCGCCCTTGCTTTTTTCTCTGTATCTCAATGATTTAGAGTCGTATTTGACTGAGCATAAGAGTCCACCTGTTGATCTTTTATTGAATTTTAACATTTCAGACTTAGATAGTCACATGCGATTATTTGTACTGTTGTATGCAGATGACACAATTTTACTTTCGGACACGAAAGAAGGATTACAACAGTCCCTCAATGTTTTTCACAAATATTGTTTAAAATGGAAACTAGTGGTTAATTTAAAGAAAACTAAAATGGTGATATTTAATTCTACAAACAAGCTAAAGCCTGTTTTTAAGTTTGGTGATGCATGTTTGGATGTTGTCGATTCTTTTGAATATCTTGATATCGAATTTAGTAGAAACGGAGCTTTTTACAAAGCTAAAAAAATGATTTACGAACAGGCCCAAAAAGCTATGTTTTCTTTACTCCAGTCAGCCAGAAATCAAGATTTACCTTTACATATTGTTCTGGACATGTACCAGTCTATGATTGTTCCTGTTTTGTTGTATAGTGCAGAAATATGGGCTTGTGAAAATGTAGATATACTTGAAAAATTAGAATTGAAATTTTTGAAACTCTTGTTCAAACTGAACAGAAATACTATGACACAAATTGTTTATGGGGAAACTGGCATTTATCCGTTAGTGTGTTAGTGAAAAGGAGATTAGTGATATCAAACACAGAAAAATAATTTGGGAAAATATATTTGATATTACTTGATTTATATCGAAATGGTATTTATTCTTCAAAATGGATGAGTTGTATCAGACAAATTTTAATAGAAACAGGGTGTGACTGTGTTTGGGATGCTCAATTCTTCTTAGGGAATGTTTCTGCAAGAATGTCAACATTGCTTTGAGAGATAGTTTTCAAAATCTATGGAGACATGCTCTAGAGGCGAGTAGTAAATGTTTGTTTTATCGAAATTTCAAAAGTGACTTTGGTAGAGAAAAATATATAAGTCAAATGCCTGATAATTACGTTATCAGCATCTTCAGATTTCGAAGTGGTTATTCGGATATCTCTAACTGAGATTTTGTCATAATACCCTTTAAAAAAAACCCCAAAACCCCACTGATGTCACACTTCGTGTGTGTGGAAAATTCCAACCCACTGGATGCATTCTGTTGTTTTCCACGACAATGATCGCAGGTATGTATCTAGATGTGTATGTAAGCTGCATACATTATATGTCGACCTAGACCTCTGTGTGTGTGTGTGTGTGTGTGTGTGTGTTCCATTTCATACATTTCATATTACACATAACAAACAGTGAAACATAAAGAATCAGAAAGTTATTTTCTGTGAAAATGACGACTCGGATGACGTCAACTTTTTCTGACGCAGTCAACACGACAAAAACGTCACTCTTGAAGCGCTCACGGGTACCTATGAAGACTGAACTCTTTCAAGCTTCAAATGCACAGCAAGTGTGTTTGCACTGAGATCTGCAAGAAGTTTGACGTGGAGAGATGGGAGTCTTCACACTGGTGTTCAGCCAGGAATGAACAGTGAGAGCACGCCTGGACGCCACGGTGGTCGAGGAACCCACGACGGGTCCGGAATGTCTTATAAACTGAAACAGTCACTACCCAATGGTCTGTGTCTAGATCATCATTCCCCGAGAGGCAGACTTGACAGACCAAAGTATACACCAGCGGAACATGGCTTGGAAAACTCTCGCTACGGACGCCGCCGAACAGAATCGGCCCCTGACGCTCTGTTAGACTGTTTGCACTGCGGTAAAGATCTTATTCACACGAGAGAGGAGAGGTCAGCGCATAGACCGAAGAAACGGCATTCCAGAAGATACACTGTGGCCTCTGAGACGGTGTGGTCACCGACAAAATCCACCTCATCTGTAAGAATTCACGCTGCTCAACCCCAGAGACGCGAAGAAAGGAACATATGTGAATGCTGTGAGCGCAGCTGCCTGGAGGGTACAAGAAAAAATGGAAGGTGTGCGGGAGTCAGACGTCAACGCTCCAGAGAAAATAAAGCTTGTCATTGTTGCGGCGATCAGCCCACATGTGACTGTGTCAGAAGAAATATAGGTCATGCCAGTCGTAAAAATTCACGCGAAAAGAAATGCATCTCTAAACTGGACGATAGGACCTGGGTAAGATCAACTGATCCTTGCAGACAAACGTGCACAGTGGATGATTCCTCAGGAGACGATTGCACAGAGGGTAGCGCCTTCTCTTACCAGGACCACCACCGATCAACAGCTTCATGTCGCAAGCCTCTGAAATGCAAAGGAGACATCAACGATTATGCAACGTGCGATGATGAAGATTCAGAGTTAGGTCTGATCAACCTCAATGAGAACAGACGTCGGAAAAGTACTACCAGCCTGTCGAGAAAATCCAACAGAGAAAGAGGCAGGATAGCCCGAAGAAACAGTTCCATATCCAAGCGACGCAGCAGTTCAAGGGATGTCAGCCATAAGCAGACCTGTCGTGTTTGCTTTGACCAGCATGCAGAACCACAAAAAGATGTTGCAAAGATCAGTCACAACAGCCATAATCTTTTGAAATCTGACACTGCCTTAAAATGCAAACATCGACCACCAGCATCAGAGGATGATGAAAATAACGACGAAGAAACAGAAACTGTTGACACCAAAAGCAGCGGCATCGCTCACAGCGACAGTCTTCTCATCGCCAATCTCTCAGACATGTTGCGACATCATCGCCTGTGTGATGTTACTTTACGAGCCAACGGGCAGGAGGGGGTGTCTGCGCACAAGCTGGCGCTAGCTGCGTTCAGTGACACTTTCGCCCGCACCTACTGTGAAGGAGACAGCGGGGATGTGGTGATCGACGTCCCTGACACCACCGTGGGCGGTCTGCAGGAGGTGCTGCGGTTCGTCTACTCCGGGGACATCCGTCTGACCCCGGACAACGTGGGCAGCGTCTTGGCGGCTGCATCCTTTCTCCACATCGACCACATCGTCCACTCGTGTAAACAGGTGAGAGAAATGGGCCATTTGTTTGTGGATCATAGCCTATGCAGTATCTAAGTGTGGACTACGCATTTCTTTGATGTTAACTTGCAAGATGAGTATTATGATACTGACTAAAATTAATCAGCATTTTTACCATGTTCAGGAAGAAAAACATAAAAAGGGGAGAAGTAGCTCTAAGCGAGTGTCACAGATCACTCACAATAGAGTAATAAGTTCACGTACAGAGTGGTTTACGTGAGAACACGCGCGCGCGCGCGCGGTCACACACGCACGCACGCGCACTCACAAACGCACACGTACAGCCCAAGGTACGCGCGCGCACGAGAGAGAGAGAGAGAGAGAGAGAGAGAGAGAGAGAGAGAGAGATTCATTAAAAACTACACACTTCCTCACACCACAGATGATAGTGAACCCCGATATCGAGACTGTCATCCCCTTCAGCGCCCTGGCAGAGAAGTACCACCTCTGTGAAGACCTCACCTATTTCTACGACTTCCTTTGCAAACACTTCCTTTCCGTGTCCCGCACGCGGGGATGGAAGACCTTGAACTTTCCCCAGGTCTTTGACCTCCTCAGCGAGAACAATCTCCACGTGGAACGAGAACTGGACGTCTTTCTGGCGGCGGTTGCGTGGATTGACGCGGATAGAGTCAGCAGGTAATTTTTGTTATGCCATCTGTAACACATTTGCTGAATATTTTTGCCGTATTTCGTACATGTATTTCCTCACAACCCACCTATTCTCTGACATGGATGATAGGATATTTGATTTGAGTAATCGATCATGTTTGCATATTTGCATGCACGCGGAATGGGTTACAGGCACTGGCAGGTCTGCCGATTTGTTTATTGTATTGTGTATTGAATGTATTGTAGGCGGTGATTACTTTTTGTCACAACACATTGCTCAGTGTGAAAGTCAGGTTGCTCTCCCCAGGGAGGGAACGTCGATACAGTGCAGCGCCACCCCGACCCCATTTTTGTTTTATCTATTTATTTATTTTTCCATATATATATTTACTTTGTTTTCTGTCCTCAGGTATACGTATTTGCTGTCGTATCGAAGTGGATTTTTCCACATATTTTTTTTTAATGTGTCAACCCTTTTGTAGACGTGGGTTCTTTAACGTGCACTACTTGTATGCTGCACACGGGACCTCGGTTTATCGTCTCATTCGAATGACTAGCGTCCAGACCAAGCATCAAGTTCTAATGGAGGGGAAGAAAATACTGGAGAGTGTGGGATTCGATCCCATGCACTCAGATTCTCTCGCTTCATAGGCGGCGTTTCTTCTGGACGGATCGCCACTCTACTGGGATTTTGGATAAAATTCCGACCTATGCTCGTCTGGCGCTACCGGGATTGAACCCGAGACCCCCAGACTGAAAGTCCAATGCTGTAACTCAACTCTCATTGCTGCTGATCATCGCCATTCATATTATACAGCCAACACATATTATCGGGGTTAGATTTGTCAACCGGCTTTTGTCCATACAAAAAGAAAACAACAAACAAAAAAGTCTAAGTTCAGTAACTTTGCACTTTTAATCATAATCAGAAAACAGCCTTCAGTAGGGATTTTTGTTTCTTTGAAGAAGGAATATTGTCTGTTCTTATCGCCCTGCTTTGAAACCACGGGTGCCATAGACTCTCCAAAGATTCACCAATAAACTGCGGGAAAACCCTCTCTCGATTTTTATTTCATCTATCATTTTAATAATAATAATGATTTTTGTTTGGACTGTACCAGTTTGAAAGACTTCATAAACATGCGAATGTGAACAGAAACACAATACCACTCACCACTACCACCATCAGCCACCGCCAACCAACTAAATAACCCAACTGAACGAAAAATTCCACGCAGTCGTGTGTTGAAGATTGGGTGCGTTTTGCATATTACATGTCAGTAAATTTTCATGACGTTGCAGGTTACCTTTTGCAGCAGATCTGATTGGTTGCGTGAGGTTTGCGTACGTCACCCCTGACGAGATCGCCAAACACGTTGAATCGAAACAGTTTTTGTTCCATGGAGACGAGGGCAAAGAACTCCTTTTGTGCATCTACAGGTCTGTGTGTTATGAGTGCACGTGCGTGTATAGTATGGATACATGCGTTCCTGATATTCTTATCATTTACATTCTAAGATTAAATGTCGGGTTTCCTGATCAGCGTTCTAATCTTGCGTAAACACGAAAGTGAAGCTTTTCAAAATGAGTTAGACACAGACTCGTGATCTCTCTCTCTCTCTCCTTATTTTTTTAAACGTACACATGCAAACATTGTTCACTGCGAAGAATGGCACGTACACCAAATCATAGCAAGAGATAGAAACATCAGTCAGTATCTCTACATGTACAGTGTAAAATAGGTCTGCAAAGAGAAAAAAAACACACACACAAAACACACACACAAAACAAAACAAACAAACAACAACAACAAAATAAAATAAAACTAAACACCAATGTTAGATTTGTGCATTTTCTTAGATTTAATCGCATTGGAATCATGCATCAAAAGAACTTATTGATGTGTGTAACTAGAGGTAAACACCTATGACCGCGTTCCACGTGCAGACACCACGCTCTGCAGACGTGCGGCTGTCAGCACGGACACCAAGGCCATCACCTGCCCCGCCGCCAGTATGTGGCTTTGGAAGCCATGCCAGCACAGGACCATAGCACCCCCGCCTACAGTCCACGCCGAGTATGTTTCTCTGTTTTGAATCTGCGTTCTCCTCGTCTTTCTCTCTTCCATCTTCTGAGCCCAAGTGTTCCTCCAGTGCCCTTCTGACACTGAGTCGTACTGTTAGGTTCATTATGTCGCATTCCTCTTACAGTCTTCAGGAAGCAGAGCTGACCCCTCACTGCAGCTGAGTCACTTCTGCGGTGTTCGTGGAACTGACGAGGCCAAGTATGCTTCATCACAGAGCTTGAGTGAGCGCCCCCTTTCCAAATGTATATGCATTTATATTCATGGAACCCCCAACTACCGCCACCATCCCCTGTCCACACTGCCAGAGAATCTTCAGGGGGCAGATTGGACTAACCAGCCCTCTTCGCGCACACCGACCCCAAGTACCCCAGCCCCAGGATGACTAAGATGGTCCTCGTCGTGCTGACGGACGAACAACACACACACACACACACACACACACACACACACACACACACACAGAGATATATGTATGTATAAATATTTATATGAATATATCTGACTGTCTAATGTCTTTGATCCAGCATGTTCTGTACTCCGCCCGATAACTAAACAAACTGTGTGTCGCACGACTGCTTCACAGGTAAGTCCGTAACCCCTCACCATTAGCGTTCACAGTGATGTACTTTCGGAGTGCGCAACTGTCCAGTTCTCCTTGAGTTTTTGTTATCATGTGAGACAACCACTTGTCAAGACATGATTTAAGGACAATGACATCAGGAGAAAAAAGCAACAACCCCCCCCCCCCAAAAAAAAAAAACAACAACCCTAGCAAACAAAACAAACAAACAAACAACAACAACAACAACAACAGCAACAACAACAACAAAAAACCATAAAAGAAGAAAAGCAGTGATCCAGATTGCATGATAGACTGTCACAATCTGGAAAATGCACACAGTGCCTGATAGTTCTCAGCCCCTTGCGTCTCTTGTCGATTATTCTGGATCTCACAAACACAACCAACCCACATGTTTTGTTTGTTTTTATCTTGTATCATGTTAATAATGATGGTGATGATGAAGATGCTGAGTCAGGGCGGGGCTGTTGATATAAAGGGGTACTTGTTTGACGGTGTGAACAGATGGTATTCGTAGTTCAGTTTAGTTACTCCAAAGGGCGTCACTACGTTCGGACAAATCCATATACGCTACACCACGTCTGCCAAGGAGATGCCTGACCAGCAGCATAACACAACGCGGTTAGTCAAGCAGCGAGGAAAAAACAAGCGAATAAACAAACAAAAAAAATCCAACAAACAAACAAATACAACAACAACAATATTGATAATAATTGTAAATAGATAAATTAATAATGGTGATCACGATAAAAGGTATATGTACATTGAAATGTAGTGCAGGGAAAAGTAAGTAGAAGGCAACAAACCCTATACCGTGTGCACCCACAAACGCGCATACACCAACGCAAGCGTGATAATGCACTCACAAACATGCACACACACACACACACACACACACACACACACACACACAAGCACAACAGATATGCAACAATGTACAGACTCACAGACACGAAAGCCAGAAACAAAATGTACACACAGACTAGGTATCCGTAAACCTTCACCACCTGCCATCTGTCCTGGTCCCACCAGCGACTGGTCCTGCCGTCATCGTCTCGCCAGGTCCCACGACCCCTGACCCAAGCCTGGCCTCCCTGTGACGTCATCCTGGCGGTGGGGGGCGTGAATCCTTTCCAGCCGGATGTGGATGAACAGGCACGGCTGGCGGCCGAGTTCCACCCTCGTCAGAACCACTGGACCACCCTGACCCATCTGCCTGACGGCAGGCACCACCACGGGGCCGTGCTGCTTGGGGGTTATCTGTACATCATAGGTCAGACACCTGCTTCTGATTTTTTTGTTTTTTTGGTTTTTTTCCCCATCTTCCCCCCCCCCCCTCTCGTTCCTCTTCTCTCCCTCTTCCGTCGGCGTCATCATCGTCGTCGTCTTCCTTTCCTCGTTTGGGGTGGGAGGGGGGCGGGGGGAGTGCCCCAAACAAAGAGTGTCCCAAACAAAGGGATAGAATTGGATAAGGGTTTCCTATTTAATCTTCTCATAGGTCGAAAGCCATTTCAAGCATGTCCTGTTGGATTAATAGACCGCTGCAAGCTTTATGTTGGCATTTACGAGTCTGCAGTTTATACAAAGATTTGGTTGTTCACTTTCTTTGGCAACATTTTTTCTCCCTCGTGTGTGGTTTCTCAGGGCTGTTAACCGCCCACCCCATTGCTCCAAGCGCCAGGTAGGAGACAGTCTAGTCTTGTGCTGGATATTCTTTCCTCCATTTTCTCCTGGGTCGAGTTTATGAGTACCCCGAACAGGATATTCACGGTCATATTATCATTATGACGATGATGATGATTATTATTATTATCGTTATATCAATCCTTTGATGATTTTGGTTTTGAAGGTGGCTCGATCCTGGACGACATGAACCCCGAACAGCTGTGCAACCCCACTGCCTCTTGTTACCGCTACGATCTGACCAAGAAACAGTGGAGCGCCATCGCTCCTCTGAACGTGCCCCGGATGTACCACGCCACCGCCGTCCTCAACGAGGTCATCTTCGTGATGGCTGGGCAGACCCAGCAGTCCAGGTGAGAGGGTAGTGCCACATACCATTTGAGGATGAAATAACTGAACGTCTTCAGAGCCTGTTCAAGGAATTATTCTCACCAGCTGTAACCTCATAGAGTCCCGTCTAGCACACAGCCCAAATTAAGGAGTGAAAGGAAACAGCTAAGTTTTAGTTTAGTGCATTTGTTGTTTTTTCGTGTGGGTGTTTGTTGACTTTTTCGACATCATTATTTTTTGTTTATATGGTGGATTTGTGTGTGTTTTTTTTGTTTTTGTTTTTGTTTTTTGTTTTTTTTGGGGGGGGGGGGGGTGGGGGTGGGGGGTAGAAGAACCAAAGTCCAATCATCGAGGGACAAGACAAAAATATGAAAAACAAAGCCTTGGAAAGTGATAAACCATGATTATTTTCGACAACCTCATTAGGCAGGTTTAATGTTTGGCAGCTGCCAAGGCAAGTGATGGCCACTTCACCCTCTGAAGACTCTTTAGGCCGGTGATCCCTGGTTGTGTTTGTGTTAACCACTATCTTTGTCTTTAGTTTGTCTGCAGAGAAAGTCTCCAACACAGGCAAGAAGCTGTCCCCCAAAACTGAAAAAAATCTCTCACGAGAAAGAGAAGGTTGCAAGACCACTTTGGTAATAACGGGAGGGTTGGGGGTGGGGGTGGGGGGGGGGGCTTTTGAAGGAGCGAAAAGACTGATGAACAATGAAGTGTGTTGTTTCTTTTCTTTTCTGTGACATTTACGAAATATAACCCTTTTTGTTGTTGTTCTTTTTGATGTTGTTCACACAATGTCAGAAAGAAAGGGTTTCCAAGTTTTGCATTCGGTATCTTGATCCCAGAACGCAATGTTGCTTTTCTTCATCGTGCAGCAATTAACTTATCGGAATGAGAGAATTTTATAACCGTTTTCAGAATATGAGCGACGTCTGTTCCAGACACTAGAATAGACATTCCTTGAAAACGACGGGTATGCATTTTTAGAATTTTGTAAAACGGTGTGCAAATAGTTACGATATAAAGAAAATAATACATGGCTTTCTCTTCTTATTCTTTCTTTCTGTTCTTTTCCTTCGTTCTTTCCTTCTTTCCCCCTCTCCCCCACCTCTCTATCTCTCTCTCTCTCCCCTCCATTCACCCTCCTGTCTCTGTTCATCTGTCTTCGTTCCTGTGCCTTTTTTTAAAATTTCGTTTGTTGCCTTCTTTTCGCGCCTTTGTTTCTTTTCAGAGCATGGCCAGAATGTAAACTTTTCCGCACTTGTGCTTAGCTTGCCCTACAGATAACATGGGCCACGGTGTCAGCAACTAATAGTGGATGACTTTATTTGATGGCTTCATTATATATTTTTTGTTCACTATTTTTTTTTTTAGACACCTTTCCTCCATGGAGTGCTACCGGCCGGAGGTGGGGGAGTGGGAGACGGGGGTGGCGATGGCGGAGGGGCGGATAGGGGTGGCGGTGGCTGCGTATCGAGGCCTACTGTACGCTGTGGGAGGATTCCTGGAGACGGAGCATGAGCACGTGGTCCGCGCCACGGTGGAGGTCTTCGATCCCAGGACCTACAGGTGGGGAGAGTTTGGCTTGGGAATGTGTTTTTGGGGGGCAGGGGGGTGGGGGGGGGGGGTTGGGGGATGGGGGGGAGGGATGTGGGGGGAGGTAGTAGGGTTTTGGAGGTGCGAGGGAGCTAGGGAGGGGTTGGGTTGGGGGGAGGGGCGGCGGAGGAGGGAGTGGGTGGGTGGATGTTTTGGCGGTAGTGATGTTTATGGTTCATTTTGGTCGCTGTGGCGCCTGGTTGCTGTTGACTTGTTGGCTGAATGATGGTGTTTTTTGTGTTTATTTTTTTATTTTTTCATTTTTTTTTTAGTTACAAAATTTTCAAGGAGACCGCGTAAACAGTGAATTATAGCCTTTGACGTGAAAGCAACGGTGAAGTTTCACCGGCGTCTAAAGAGTTGGTTCTGGTAAAAGAGCGAGTGGAAAGTTGCCACAACTCATTCGTTGTTGGATACTTATCTCTCTCTCCCTCTCTCCCTCCCTCCCCCCCCCCCTTTCTCTCTCTCACACTGATTTCGAGGAAATGATTTCCATATGTCAACGAGTACGAGTATGTTGTGTTATATTTTGTTTGTTTCGACATGCATAGATCGGTTGTTTGTATATTCTCTTTGTGCATCCTATACATTAGTATTGCTCATCAGAATGAATGTTATTCAAGCATGCATAAGTTGTTTGTTTGTATATTCACTTTGTGCTTCCTAGAGATCGGTATTGTTCTTCAAAATGGATGCCACCACGCGAGTCCCCCCACCCCTATTTGTCACGGCCAAAAAAGGCCTTCTCGAATAAAGCATTATATTCAGAGACATTTTTCACTCCATCCCCTAATGTGCTGTGGTGGCCAGCTGGAGCTGCCTGAGTGGCCTTCCCTCCCCGAGGTGTCACGCGGGGCTGGTGGAGTGTGGGGGCAAACTGTACCTGGTGGGGGGGTCCACTTTCCCTGCCAACACCGCCTCAGTCTGCAGCCTACCATCCGTGTTACGCTACGACGAGAACGATGACCGGTGAGTGCAGTGGGGATTGGTGTGTATATTTGTATTTGTATTTCTTTTTATCACAACAGATTTCTCCGTGTGAAATTCGGGCTGCTCTCCCCAGGGAGAGCGCGTCGCAATACTACGGCGCCACCCCCCCTTTTTTTTGTTGTATTTTTTTCCTGCGTGCAGTGTTATTTGTTTTTCCTATCGAAGTGGATTTTTCTACAGAATTTTGCCACGAACAACCCTTTCGTTGCCGTGGGTTCTTTTACGTGCGCTAAGTGTATGCTGCACACGGGACCTCGGTTTATCGTCTCATCCGAATGACTAGCATCCAGACCACCACTCAAGGTCTAGTGGAGGGGGAGAAAATATCGGCGGCTGAGCCGTGATTCGAACCAGCGCGCTCAGATGCTCTCGCTTCCTAGGTGGACGCGTTACCTCTAGGTGTGTGTGGGGGTGAGGGGGGGCGACGTACACAGGCTGGGGGCAGGGCGAAGCCTGAGGTGGAGGTAAGGAGCATAATTTATGTATGTATGTATGTATTTTGTTAGTATGTATGTATGTTGGTAATATTGGTAGGGTCTATGTTTGTTAGTAGGAATGTATGTATGTATGTATGTAGGTAGGTAGGTATTTACGTACGTACGTGCGTATGTGTGTACGTATGCATATGTGTACCTGTGTATGTAAGTTGGTATGGTCTAAATGTGTTGGTATGATTCAACGTGTTATGGCGTGTTGGTAGGGACCACGTGTGTTGGTATGTAATACGCGCATCACTGGTGGCACGGACAGTAGCATGGAACAGGTCAATTATTAAGCATGCATGCGTTTTGTTGACGCCGGCAGATTTTACTCGCTCGCTGGTTAAGTTCAGTTACTGATGTATTGAGTAGTACACTCAAAACAGGCACAGTTCGATTTGGAATGAAACTCTGTGTGATCACTGATTTCAGCTGGGTCAGGATCCAGACGTTACGAACCCCACGCCATGACATGGCTGTAGCAGTACTGGGTGAGTCTCGATATAGCGTGGAATTGATGTAATTTCACATGCACACAAAAGCTCAGTCACACACACATTGGCATGCAAACTCACACTTGCTTCTGCGTGTATTTCGTGATCGTCGTCCCCTTTTTTTTTTTCTCTTTTTTTTTTTTACAGTTATCCGATTTTTTGTTTTTTCCGGGCAAGATGTGTGTTTGAGGTCGGGAGGCAGGGTAGGGGATGGGGAGGCGCACTTGCTGGAACACACACACACACACACACACACACACACACACACACACACACACACACACACACGAACGCTTTAGCCTTGTTCATTGTTGTGTAATCTATGTATCATTTTAAATAAGCTACTGGCGTTTGTGGGAGGCAAGACGAGAGCCGAATTCCCGCAAATACACTGGGTTAACCATTCAGCGTAGGCATGCAACCCACCTCTGACAAACTGAAACAGCTTGTAAAAACAGAGTCAACGAAACATTGATCTTTAAAAGAAAAAAAAAGCCATCTGAATTGAATGAGGGCCCCGAAATCGGTTCTGACCAATTGAACTTACATTTCACCCTACCCCAAGAACCCCATTTCTCATGACCCCCACCTCCCGCACCACCCTCTTCACCTATCTCGTCGTCCTCAAATCCCTTACTCTTTCTTGGACATGTCCTGTTATCTATACTTTGATCCCACAACCTTGCCCTCACCCTGACCTGAACTCTAATCGCCGGCCAGCAGAATCCTTACCCTCCCACGGGAGGAAGGTGGCAGAATGGTAAAGACGCTTATCTGCCAATGCAGTGTTCGTGAGGGTCAGGGTTCGATTCCTGCTCTGACCCTTTCTCCTAGGTTTGAATGGAAAATCAAACTAGTCATTCGGATGAGACGATAAACCGGCGTCCCCGTCGTTTGCAGCACACACTTGGCGCACTGAAAAAGAACCAACGACAGCAAAAGTGTTATCCTCAGGCAAATTACTGCAGAGGGAATCCACTCAGATGGTTACAGAAATATGCATGCACTCAAGGCCTTACAAAGCGCGTTGGGTTACGCTGCTGGTCAGGCATTTGCTTTGCAGATTTGGTAAAGCATAATTGTATGTATTTGGCCAAATGGAGTGACGCCCACTTGAAAAAGAAACTGAACGTGAAATTGAAACACCCTTCGCACCCACCCTGGCCTCTTTGTTCTCTCTTCGTCTGTGCCAAGTGTTGCATATAATATTATGACCAACATGAATAGAATTGTCAAGTTACAAGAAGACCTTTCCCATCCCACCTGTAGACACTGATGTTTTCTTTCCACAAGACACACATGACGACTTGGCTGGAAATTAAATTTTGCGGAAGTGTACTTTGGTGGACATGGCATTTAGACATTTTGGACACGTTTTAAATTTTTTTTTTCATCTATATATTTATTTATATATTTTTTTGTCAAATCTTGAAGATTACAGGATCTATTGGCGTTCGCCCTTGGTGTGGGGTCGATAGTTGTTTGGGGGGAGGGGTGGGGAAAATGGGGGGTCCCAGAGGAGAAGAAAAAGAGTAGTTGTCTGTCTTGAGTCAAAAAGCTTGAATGAATAAAGAAACGAATGAATAAGTAAATAAATAAATAAATAAATAAATAAATACATAGATGAGTTACCATTTACATCTTTTACAACAACAACAATAAATGTGAACAGGTAGCCGCATCTTCGTTGTTGGCGGAGTGTCATCGGTGGAGAATAAGGTGCTGCGTGACGTGGAGTGCTATGACGTGGAGGCCGACTATTGGCTGGATGACGTGGAGCCCATCGGAAGCCCCGCTCTCGGCCTCACCTGCCTTACTGTACTGGCTGACCAGTGACGACGGCCGTGGCTGAATCGTCCATGAAGAAAACAAACTGATATTCCAGTCATAATTATTTACATTTAAGTCTCTTTTATTTTAGCTGTATAATTATCTTACTCTGCTGGCTGACTTGTAAAGCCAACTGCTGTCTAGTACTAGATCCCGGAAGAAGCAGACTGATCCCCAAGTGTTTTTACAATATTTTATTTGACCTTTTTTTGTCTTCTAACTTGCATCTGTATATTTTATCGCAGTATTCATTTTACTCTTTTTCTGTCTTCTGTCTTCTATCTGTATATTCTATCACCCACAGATACGTCACTTTTCCTTTGACTAATAACAGTTACCTTTTGTACAGTGTATGGGTCGAATATAGTGAATTGTGAGAGTGTGAAGAATATTCGCGTTCACGGACACATTTTCTGTGTGCTGCCTGGTCTTGTTTTTTGATATTACTTTTTTTTCCCCTCCAGTGAAACATATTTTGATTGAAGCTCCACGTTGAATTCTCGAAGGGGCAAAACTGTTGATTATCATTACATCTTTTTAGCAGCTGGATCCCCAGTTAAACTGACAACATTGTGCAGTTATTTGGACAGTGTTGTGGGAAAAAGAAGCAACTGTATTTTAATTAACTATTTATTTTTAGGCAAACGAAAATGCATATGGGTGCGTCTTTCGTGAGGATGTCAGATGGTAGATATGTTCCTGTCTTTTTATACATATATGAATTGGTGCCCATTCTAACAGGCCAGGGAAACATTTACATTATATGTACGTGTGGCGCCCGTGTTTTAGAATACGCCTTTTTTTTCTTAATTTTTTCAACTGTTTTTATATATTTGATTTACTTAAAAATTGTGCATGAACGTGGTTTTAAAAATTTGGACCACCTATATAATGTTACATTTTTTTTGTTGTATCTCTCTTTATACATTTATCAGTTTCTTTATTTATTTCACATTTCACCGCTTATTTTTCTGACTTTTCGTATTTTCTGTTGTGCATATAAAGGCCAGAGCATGCAAAATTGTCTGCCATTATAAAACAGAATTTCTCAAAGATGTAGATCATAAACATGGCATTTCCATCGATGGGAAAAAAGAAAAAAAAACAAATCCAGTTGTGTACAGTGACGTCGGTGCATGGCAGACTTTTTCGTGGAACAGTATCGCTTGTTCGTTTACGGTGCGCTGACTAACTCTGTACTGTGCGTCTCTCTCTCTCGTTCTCTGTCTCTGTCCTATGCCTCTGTCTCTCACCTTCACAGTCACCTTTCACTCTGGCCAGCACACTAGGTCTTGGAATCGCCACATTACAATCGGTCACCTTCCAGAGGTCAAGTGTGTCAACAATACTCATAGTCAGGTCAGTAACTCGATAAGAAAAGACACCGGACTGCAACTGTGACAGACATCAAACGAATGTTAAGGTCACTGATATGAATGCGTATGGGGGTGGGGTTATCGAAACTGTTGAAAGAAAGTTCAAGGTAGTCGGCACGACATAGGAAAAGCAGCTACAAACTGATAAGGGTTCACTGAACCAGTTTGGACCTCTTTACGGGAGCGATGTTTGCTACCAAAGTGTACGTTGTCAATTTTCGACAATAAATGCTCAACATTGAGAGCAGTTTCAGTTTACATCGAAGTGGATCAAACCGTCGTCATAAACAACAACAACAACAAAATACTGAATGCTTTTGACGCTTTCAGATTTGTGGACAGTGCATCAAAAACAGTCATTTTAATCTTGCACCTTTTGCTTCAGGGATGTCATCTGTCATTGAGTTAGTGTGTGAACATCTATCATAACCCTAGTGGTCATGGGTCCATGCATATCAACATCCTCTCCCCACCCCCAACCTGCCCTCCCGGCCATCCAAGCTCGTTCAAAAACACGTGATTCAGTCAGTGAAACATTCATTGCATTAAGTTGGGGTTGGAGGGAAAGGGAGATTGTTTGGATACTCTGATGATAACAATACCCGATTATAACCCTTCGGTTACCCACACCATCTAACAGTTCACTCGAACACACCCACTCACAAATGCATGCCCGATTTCAAAATAGATTAGCCAGTTCACATTTTAAATAATTATCTGCTTACGCATGTGATCATTTACAATCTGATGAATCCACTGAAAAGACAAATTCGTTAAACATTCAGCAAATATGAACATATTAGTTCGACAGATACGAACGTTTGTTTTGGATATTAGTGAAACACTGATACGATGCGGTCAGACTGCCAAGCTGAGCGTTCACATTCCAGCACTTGTTTTGTTTTTTGGCATATACAGTAGCATAGTTATGATCTTCTGTATCAGTACTCTCTCTCTCTCTCTCGTGAATAGAAGTTGAAATGAAGCTCGAGCTAACACACACACACGCACACACAACTTTCTCCCTATATCCAATCCTTTTCTCCTCTTCTGATATAACTCATAATGAACCGACGTTAAACAAAAGACACACACAAGAGAATCAAGAATATTTAACCCTTTCACCCCGTTTGGGGCAGGGAGGATAATATATAACAGCAATAGTATTTTACACCAAAATTAAACAAATTAAAATAATATAACTATCAGAAACAGAATAGAAACTATATGAAACACAACATAAATGATGATAGTATTTTTCTGGTATTAAACCCCAGGATAGATAGACTACGTTGCTCATCTTTGCAACATTACTTAAGTTTAACCAAATTGTCTTGGCTGCATGAAATAAATTACACAGAAAGCCTCTTCCAACAAGAAAAATTAAACAATCGTTGGCCTTTTTTTCGCTGACGTTTTTTTTTAAATTAAAAAAAAATTTTTTTAGACTACGAGTTCTACGTCATAACCATGTCATACGTCATTTACTGAAATGAGGTCACATGAGTCATCATGTAAACATTTGTTGTCCTTTCAGCATCAGTGATCTGAAGTAGATGACTCCTTTGTGCAGCAGCCCACAACAACCTCCAGCAACACCTGAGGCTACACAAAAGGACTATGCACACCCCAGCGCACAGCAACAAAGTGATTAACAGTACAATCGTTAACTTTTTTGTTCACGACTTGGCGAATGTATCTTATTGTTAACAATGGTACAGTCATATAAGTTCATATATGCATAATATCTGCGTATTCTCCATGCTTTCTAATCAAATCACATATATCAAATTATTTACACATACAATTTTCAGTCTGCGGGTCGCAGAGATTTTACTTTCAACAGTCACGTTCTTCACTGTCCAGCAGACCACGAAGTTGGCTCGCATCACCACATGAAATCATCAAGTATTTCAGTGCATACATTAAATGTCCATCTAAAGGGGCATTGCAGTACGTTATACTTAGTTTGATATAAACATATTTTATATCATCAAACAAATAAATACTGCCATGATATCCTTCAGAGACTGTCAACTGTTCCAAATATTTTATATCATCAAACAAATAAATACTGCCATGATATCCTTCAGAGACTGTCAACTGTTCCAACTAGCAGTTATTTATAGTATCTTGTAACACATCTCAGTCAAACAATCATGCTTAATTAGTCATCATCAGGAAAGACTCGTACATTGTTAGAACGTTTTAAACAACTTATTTCCTCCTGAACAGCTGATATGACAGATATTTACGATAAAATAATGTTATTTTTTTATATCCCAAATCATTGAAAATTTTAATAAATAAGCATGGTATGCTGTCTGCCAGTCTTAGTGTTAAAAAACAACGACAGGCAATCAAATCTTGAAATATGATCAGTGAAATCTTCAAGTTGACTTCTGTTTTCCAGTTCACATGTATTCATAAAGAGAATCATAGATTCAATGTTACGTACACAGTCTGGTGCAATGGGCAGGGGTCTCCATCATGCAGGCTACCAGTTGACCAGGTGCTGCAAACCCAGGGCACTGAAGTCCAGCTTGTCAACCCCCAGCAGAAGCAGGTCGTCGGGCGTATCAAGGAAAACCATCTTTGGTTCCGATGTCTGGTCCGGTGCGTTCTTCAACACGCAGCGGATCTTGCACCCTGGTGTTGAAGAGACTCTGTCCACGTTTGCGTTCTGTTTCGCGATGTGAAGCATTCTGCTCCTTAGAGGGGTCAGGTTATCGTTCACATATGCGGTCTTGTAGTTTGAGGTCGTCTCAAGTTACTTTCGTTTTGATATGATGAGTGCTTTCGTTTTTCTTGACTTGAGTTTCACAATAACAGGACCACACACACACACACACACACACACACAGAAGGAAGTTGAAGGCGTGGAGAACAAACATTCCGTTATCAGTATTTTACTATGCATGTTGCAATGCGCTTTGTGCATTGTGAAAGAACAGAAAGCGTGTAAATGGTTATTCCCGTGGCCAGTTTATCATCCTGAAACTTATCAGAACATAAGAAAAATAGACTTTACTTTTTGGGGGGCTCTTTATTTCAGTATCTCAGAGTCGAAGTCTCTGTGGCTTATCCCACTGAATAAAACAAACTCCCCCAAACACCGAAAGCGAAACGGCAGAGGTATCGTTTTGTACTGCTTCCCTTCGCCATTCGTCCGAGTTTGACTGTGCGTACAGTGGATAACGGTTTGTCGGTTTGCACACATTACTTGTCTTCAACAGTCATACGTGCATCCCCATTCCTCCTCCGAGCCTCTCTTGTCTCGAACCACCCATTCCCAACTCCACACATCTCTCTTTTTCCCCCCTCCCCCCCACCCACACAAACGCACACACACACTTGCATCCATCCCAACACAGACTCACTCCCTCCTTATCCACCCCCACCCCTAAACACATGTAAGAAGAAGTAAAACGAACGTCACGATGCATTCAAGGTTCAATACGTCCCATGTCCAAAAAGTGCCAGGCCTTTTGTTGCGGGAATCCAAACAGTCTTCCTGTCACCGTTGTGCACAGGTATCACTTTCCGCGGACTAGCAGTCCCCCTTGTTGATTACGTTTCCTGACGTTTCTCGGAAAAAAAAAAAGGTGAAATATATCAGATGAACACCAGATGATGTCCAACGGCGGCTGATGCGACTGTACCGGGTTTCAACCTGGATCTCTTTAACATGTCTGGGGTCTTGAAGTGGAGCTGAACGATCCACTGGCAAAAAGCCCTTGAGGTCTAGATGCTCAGGACTTGTGGCTTGGTTCGGTGAATGTTGCCTTGTTCAAGGTGATGAGTCCTGGGTGTCTGTCCTGGTGGGAGACCTATCTGGTGTGTCAAGGGGGTGCCGTGGGTGTTGTTTAAGTGGAATGAAATTTCAAAGTGGTGGAGTCCTTTCCGGTGGGACGGGGGGAGGGGGCTGGGGGGGGGGAGGTCCCGGGGCCCTGGACCTCTCCTTTGAATATGTCTTACCCGGACAGTGTGAATGATATTTTGAATCCGAATCAATGATATGATCAGCCAATGGGTGAAAATCATATGCTCGTTTTTGTAGAATATTACATTGGTCCAACATCAGATAGGGTGACCCATAAAGCGGCGTTCAGGACTAACCCCCTCGAACAACACAACTTCCACCGAATAAGGACCTAAGCCTTGAACAGCTTGTCCTAAGGGCGTAAGCCAATATATATAGGTAGTTAAACTCCACGTTATGCAGTCTGAGCGCTGAACAATGCCTGGAAGAATGGGGGAAGGGCATGAACTTGACAACAAAGAACTGAACTGAACAACACAGGAAGGGCACCGTAGCAAATTTGACAGGAAACCAGAAATGAGTTCGTCTGCTTGAGTTACTTCCGCTACATCCTGCCCGAAGCCTTTTGCTTCCGGTAGCAGAACGCGAGCTTCTTTGATACTAAAGCTTAGGAAGAATATGGTTCAAAAGGTGTCTCATAGGCAAATTACAAACTTAGAAAAAAAATCGCACTGAAGTGCTGCTTTGATCTCGCTCTATTGAAACAATGCAGTCACTGTTTTTAGCTAGCAACTCGCAATCCCTTCGTTACTCAAAGAGATGGCTTACATCACACAAAAAATAAAAAGGTGGTTTAACGAAACTGTGTACCTGTGACATTTTGTACCCAGGACATGTACCAAGAATGTATTGGGCATGGGACTCATCGAAACTCCCTCGCAACTACTGCTACAACACTCCATATACCCATTGACTGGACTGAAGAAACCATGCGATGGGCTGAGTTATCTAGTGGCCTGTTCATGTTTGATAAAACTGCAGACAATCACAATAAAACTGACTCTCGAACCTGTTTCATTCATTGCCCATGTGTCTGAGGCGTGCTGACTCTGAGCCTGGACCGAGTCATCATGCGATGGGCTGAGTGAGCGAGTGACCCGTTCACGCTTTTCTCCCCCTTCGCAAACATTTTCATTCATCCATTATTTTTTCACACACGAAAACATGGCGCTATACGATAGTCCTTCAGGTATTAGCAAGGTCGTAGTTTGACTTCGCCGTCTTTGTCACACACACACCCACTCCCCGAATTTGACATGGAGTCCCGATAACGCCTTGTGCTTTTGACTTGGCTGTAAATGATAAGACCATGTTTGCGAAGTGTTTCGCCAGTTACTTGACTCAGTCTTTCTTTATCTCCCTCCTCTTAAAAAAAATATAGCAGAGGAGGCCCTGCAGATATCACACGAAGCATGATGTCACATACCAGTTGACACATCAGAGGTTTGCGGAACAGGATTCGGTGGAAAGTGGGACGTGTACAAGTGGGGACAGTTGACAGTTGTTTTTGCCTGCTCTCTCTCTCTCTCTCTCTCTCTGTACAGAGTGGAGGGTAGATGGATTAGTTTTGGATGTTCGGTGTGTGTGCTGTGCTGTGTGTGTGTGTGTGTGTGTGTGTGTGTGTGTGTTCGCAGCGAATGCGAACAAAGTGCTATCACCAGCTGGGTTCCCCTCTGAATTGTGTTGCACAATGACTTTGACTCGAAGCCGCCATATTTTGTGACACTGACAGTACCCGGGATTGCTAGAAGTGAACTGAACCATCGACGTGCCATCTGCTATATTTTACAAAGTAGCCGCTTAATACTTAGGGAGGAATTTAACTTTCCATATTGACATTTAGAAAAAAATACTTTTTTTTGGTGGTTATATATTTTCTTTTCACGGCTTTATTTCTTCTCTGATTTATTTATCTGTTTTGTATCGAGGAAGGAAAACAATTGACGACCCAGCGAATGGCAACGCTGAAAGAGGAATTGTCGTGGAAATGCTTTGCTCTGAGGTTTCACAGAGTGGATGCGTTCTGTACAGCACAGGTAAGGAAGGTGTCGTGTTGTGTTCTTGGTGCTCGTGCGTTGATGGTTCCTTAGGAAGTTCTCAGTTGGGCCTCTGCCACATCAAAGCTTAAAAAAGCATGGACTGTTTGGCGGATCAGCCCCCCTTAAGCACACACACGCACACGCGCGCGCACACACACGCACACACACACACACACATGAGGTGCACCCGCACAAATACACACAAGCACAGACATAATAATTATATTCGTGTCCTGTGTTATTGGGAAGAAACAGAAGTGGGTTTAAATTTCATGTCTCGATAAGCCTGGCTTTTCCTGTAACAGAGTCAGCTTCAGTAATCATGACTGACAAAGGGTGAGCACAAGCACACGTATGCTGATTATTGGGGAATGTAGTATACCCCAGCCAGAGCTTCCTGGGCCTATTTCATTTCTTTTTCTAATGCAGCTGTCATATGATACGAGTTTGGCACTTCGCGTCGCGCATTTTGTGTGTGTTTGTGCGCGCGCGCGTGTGAGTGTGTGTGTATGTGTGTGTGCGCAATTGCGCGTGAATGTGTGTGTGTGTTCGTGTATGTGTGTGTATGTGCATAAGTCTGTATGTGTGTGTGTGTGTGTGCGCGCGTGCGCGTGCGCGCGCGGGCGCGCCTGAGTATGTGCGTGTTCGTGTATGTGTGTGTATGTGCATGAGTGTGTGCGGGTGGGTGGGGGGTAGATACACACACTCTCTCTCTCTCTCTCTCTCTCTCTCTCTATATATATATATATATATATACACATATATGGGGTGGGGGAAGGGGTGCGGGGTGTGTGAAGTGTCTCACTAACTGTTGTAGTGTAACATTGCAAATGAATTTTCACGCCATACGAAGAATTCACCTGACCTATCAAAGCAGGCACGGAGAAGCACAACTGACCTTTCCCATGCGAAATTGTATCCCTGTTTGGGGTCCGGGTCAGCTGAATGGTATCAGCCATTCAAGTCGCCTCACACTCAAATGTTTAAAAGCATGTATATGTATGTACATATTTATGGTTGGTGGTGTTGGTGTTATGGTGCGTGTGTGTGTGTGTGTGTGTGTGTGTGTGTGTGTGTGTAAATGTCTTGTTTTCTCATCAAGACTTCGTGTGAAGTCTTTATTTTACAACTGTAAAACAAAACGTGTCAAATTATTTTCTAGAATTGTTCCAGTAGCGAACAATAAGGTGATGTTGACTCAGTTGTAATGTCGATAATGACAGTAACAATTTTTGCAAGATTCATACTTTAATCGGTGATGCCGACGATAATAACAATAACGATTTTTCCACAATGCAGTGTTGATGACGACGATGATAGCAACAGTTTTTAAGTTGCACTGTTCATACACCTTTCAGTGGCGATGACGAAGATGTTGACAATAGCAGGTTCTTCACTATTCAGGCTTTCAGTGGTGATAACGGTGATCATGACCATACATGACCATTTTTTGAACTGTTCAGACTTCAGTAGCGATGGCCAAAGATGACAGTAATTTTTTTTTTTTTTTTGCACTGTTCATATATATATATATATATCATCAATGGCGATGGCGAAGATATTGATTAAGACAATAATGTCTTCACAGTTCATACTTCGAGTGGCGATGACGACGATCATGATCATGACCATTTAACCATTAATTTTTCATACTGTTCAGACTGTCAGTAGCAATGACTAAAAGTTTGATGACAGTAATCGTGGTTTGTGTGTGTGTGTGTGTGTGTGTGTGTGTGTGTGTGTGTGTGTGTGTGTGTGTGTGTGTGTGTGTGTGTGTGTTATAATAACGAAGATATTGATGAAAACAATGATAATGTCTTCATTCATTCATACTTCCAGTGGCGATGGCACCCAGCCGTGTTTATCGCGTACCGGCTGCTGATGCCCGCCTACACCATTTTCGCCCTCATCCATTTCCTGGTGAGTGTCCACCCGACAGCCCGAGTCCTTGCCTTCCTCACCATCTGGACCTACCTGGCGGAGATGCTGTTCTTCCTGACTGGCGCTGGGCTGGCCGTCCTCTACTGGAGGCGTCCTCACCACTTCCGTAACAGGTCGCCCGGAGAGAGCTCGGGTCCTGAGGGCGTGGCTGACCCTGCTGTCGATGGTGGTGGGGTCAGCGTGTCTTACAGGGCTAACTACGGGAGTGCGAACAGGCGTGAAGGAGGAGAACATCCCGAAACGATGACGAGCGGGGATGTGGTGCTCGGAAGAGGAGGCAGGGGAGGAGAGGAGAGTGTGGTCAACCATCGTGCAGAGTCTCTGGAGATGCTGAGGGCCAGGAACGTCTCTCTGCTGCCCTGGCACGTGCAGTTCTACTGGGCGCTGGGAAACGTCGTTCAGGTTGTCGCTGTCGTCGTCACCGTCGTCTACTTCGTTGCTTTGTACCCTTCAATGCGTGACCAGATTGGTGACGTAAATTTGTATGACATCAACATTCACGGCATCAACAGCGTCATGATTTTGATCGACACTGCCGTCGGAGCCAGACCTGTGCGGCTTCTGCACGCGCTATACCCAATCCTGTTCGGAGCCACCTACGTCGTCTTCAGTGTCATCTTTTGGGCGGTGGATCCAGAAAATAATGTTCTCTACAAGGACGTGCTGGACTGGAACCAACCTGGAATCAGTATCGGTGTCGTCTTAGGACTGGCTGTGATTGGAATCCCGCTTCTGCAGCTTGCACATTTTGGCCTGTACAAACTTCGGTTAAAATTGTATCAGTTTGTTTACGGGGAGCCGTATTTGTAGCATAATCTTGACGGTTAAGAAACTGAATCAGTGTTGGCATCGTCTTAAGACTGGTCGTAACTGGAATCCCGCTTCTGCAGTTTGCCCATGTGAGCCTGTACAAACTTCGGTTACAGCTGTTTGTTTATGGGGAGTCTTATTTGAAACCTAATCTTGACGGTTCAGTAGTTGAATCAGTGTTAGCATCGTCTTAGGACTGGCTGTGATTGGAACCCCGCTTATGCAATTTGCCCATTTGTGCATGTACAAACTTCGGTTAAAACTGTACTTAATGGTCTACAAGAGGCCATATTTGTAGTGTAATTTGTTGTAAAAATGTGCATGTTTTGTCAAGATGAGGTCTGATTGATTTGATATGATAACTGGTATTTGTGCTGGATACATTTCTTCTTCTGACCATGAAATGGCAGATGTCAAAAGCAAATCAAGAAAAGATGAACTGTAGCAGTGATAGCCTGTTAGGTTCCCGTCTTTCTGTCCTTGTGTGTGTGTGTGTGTGTGTGTGTGTGTGTGTGTGTGTGTGTTCGAGCGTGCGTGCGCGTGTGTGTGCATGAGTTGCGTGGGGTGAGTGGGTCGGGTTATTTATTATAGAAAATATGTCCGCTCAAGCATGTGATTTTAGACTGCAAACGTGACTGCCGTGAGTTGTGAGACATGCAAAGAGGAGCTCATAAAGGAATGATCTCCCTTCAGCCGAAGAACTGGCATCCGGTCCAGATGACCACCCAAGGTGTTGTAGAGGAGGGAGTCAAGCCTCAGCCCAGTTCAGATTCCAACACGGATAGTATCACACGTTGTTTTCACAGCATAAGCTGACACTGTTGAAACCATATATCAAAGTGCGCATCCAAGACATGTGCACATGCACGATTCCTAATACGGCAACAGGTACGCAAAAAGGTACGCATGCATGCTGGACGCGCGCGTGCACGCACATACATGTTCAGCACATACACATACCTTGCCTGTTCATATACACGCGCGCTCAAGAGAGAGAGAGAGGGCGGGGGGGAATATTTCTTTTTTTCATTCTGTTAGCTGATGCGCAGTGGCAACTACGTTTAAGTTATAGCATTTCTGTTAAATGTCATGCTCCATTGTCGTGACCACGTATGGTGAGCTGCACCATGTTGCGGCATGTATTGTCGCCCGTGCATGGATTGTCGCCCCTCTGCACTGGTGCTGTTGTGAGGAGTGAGTGAGGAGTTCTGACGTAACATTTACGACCTAGCATAGAGTCCTTGAATGCTGTGCCATCGCAGATAAGATAACACACACACACACAAACACACACACACACACACACAAACACATACACAAACACACACACACACACACACACACACACACACACACAGAGTATATTATTGTGTACTGTCGCCGGCGACAATCCATACAAGAGCGACAATACATGCCGCAACAACAGCACCAGTGCACAGGGGCGACAATGCGTGCAGGGGCGACAATACATGCTGCAACACACCACTCGCTCACTGGATTTAACAAACGATGGCACTATGAAACAAGCCCACATGTAGATGCCAAGTTCTTTCGGTGTAAACAGCATCCCTGCACCCTTTTCTTTTATATTGCTCACTTTGTTTCTGCCTTTAAATTTTGTTTCATTCCTTCACTATTGTCTGCTTTTTCTGCATTCCTACTCCATTCCTTAGCAGCCCTTGTCTCTTTTCCGCAGCCTATGATGTACTCTATAATTTATGTGCTGTTTTACTCCAGCAATTATGTAGTGATATTGCATACTCTGAGATGGGCACTTGCTGTCCATTCTGAAGTGTTGTTTTGCCCACATGGTCTTTTATATATTTTTGTGTTGTTTTGAAGAATTTTTTTTTTATCCCTTTTAAAGATCTTTTTTCTTTTTTTTCTTCTTTTTTTTTCTTTCTCATTTTTTAAATCAGAGGGTGTAAAACAAGCGGAGGGGCTGACGTATTCAGCACAGCCCAGTCTTAATCGCCTTCAAAACATAATGGTCAATTAAGATGTGTCAAGAACTGTGTTTTTTTGCAGGCTTTTTTTTTCGGATATGAGTTTTGTGTTTAACGCGGTTGATTTTTATTCATTTATATATATATATATATT
>NC_134883.1:10015309-10077809 GCF_041734735.1 Babylonia areolata
TATATGCTATCTCAGTAGTGTTGTGAAACCTCACAGTTACACTGACACAATGTTTCCCAACGGGCCTTTACATCAGTCATCAGCCTGGGTCAGTCTTCATTTCTTCTGGGAGACAACTGAGAATCAGCTGTGTACATTGGATTTTTTCCTTCTTCACGACACACTGTGCATACCAATTGCAAACTAAAACACTCACAAATTGGCAGAACAAAAGTAACCTATCCTAGGCCTGTCATCGTGACGCCCAGTGAATGATTGACAAATTCACTGCCCCATTCTGATTCGCCCTTTCTAACAGTTTGATCTGATTCGCTCATTTCAACCCACTTGAGGATACACTCTGTGACGACAAGTCGAACCCATTATGTCACAAGGAGAGAGGGAGGGGGAGGGGGGAAGCTACAACTCGGGACATGTGATAGCCGGCCCGATCAAAGATCAAATTGGCATAACATTTTCGACAGACTGACATCTACATCAAACGATAACGCAATTTTTCAAAATTAAATTTCGGTCAGTTTTCCCCATTCTGTGTCGGTAGAATTGATAAAATCGTAGTATACACACAGATATATCTAATCACGCAAAAAAAACAAAAAAACAAAAACAAAAATCTTAGAAAGGAATTTCCTTGCAGAATTTTTCTCTTCTTACTGGATTAGTGTAAACCCTGAACGAAGCAGAGACGGGGAAGGGAGGGAGTGAGGGGCTTGGGGGTGGGAATCTGAGATCTGCGTTCACATTTGGGGGGGGGGGGGAGGCTGCGGGGGGGGGGGGGGATATATATATATATATATATATATATATATATATATATATATATATATATGAGCATGCTGCGTGTGATACTGATCGCACTTGCCAAGCCACACCGGCAAAGTGGTTACATCACACCCCACACCAATCACTGGATTATGTGACTGCATCGAACAACCGACAAAGACAGCGACTTGGGAGAGGAGGTGCAGAAGGGTGGAAGAAGGGGTTGAACAGTGTTGACCTAACCTCAAATGATGAAATTTGGATGGAGCGGGGAGAGAGAGGAGAAGGGGGCGGGGAGGGGTGGGAGTGGGTGGGTGAAGGGATAGGGGAGGGAAGGGGGACAGGGTGGGTGGTGTAAGGGACGCTGCCGGCACTCGAAAACAACAGATTAACTAAATGCTTAATAACCACCTTTGTGTATGAGTTATTCATTTTGATAGGTACCAGGAGCATTTTGGACTGAAAACAAGTAAACATGTCTTACTGATTGACGGATGAACAGGGTAGATAGATGAACATAAAATAAATCGCTGAAATAACAAAGAGAGAGAGAGAGAGAGAGAGAGAGAGAGAGAGAGAGAGAGAGAGAGAGAGACCTATCACTTCCTTTCCTCTTGGTCTATCGCTCACTGCCGATTATTTTGGACATTTGCACGAAATGATCGAATGAAGAACAAAAATGGTGTTTCTTATGTTTACATATATCCAGCTATATTTACGACATAGCACTGGAAAAAGAAAAAAAATACGACAGACTGCATCATTCAGACATGATAAAAGTTTTTATATAACTGATGAGGGAACATATCATACCACTAAAGCACATGCACATACAAAACAATCATTCACATAAAAATAAAGTTTTTTTTTTTTTTTCTGTTTGATGATCGACGGTCGATGGCGCTGGTAATGATGACAATAAGGCAATGAAAATCTGTATGGATTTTGATACCAAATGACAGGGTTGTTGTCTACGTTCAGACTACATCCATTATCTATCATGGCATCAACCAAGAGCGGGAAATTTCAGACACCTGAGATGTCCGTGGAGGAATTTGAGCGACACTCTTTAAAGAAGAATTATTTGAAACGGATGGAACTGGACTGTGTCTGTTTCTCCACAGGATTATGAGTAAATTTAAGCGTGTTCATCGTTTATATTTCAGGATGACAGACGTGGGTTGGCTAATGATTAATGTGTCTTTTTTTTCTTCTTTTTTTTTTTTTAACAGGTCAGAATGACTGTGATTCTCCCGATGGAAACTGTAACAAAGGTATCGTCGTCATCATCATCATGATCATCATCATCTTCAAAACAACAATAACCGAATCTACAGTTGTTGTTGCTATTGTAACTATTGTAAAATTAGATGTGCTCTTAAGATCACTAGCTGAACAATTGTAGCACCAATTGTTATATATGAATAAGGTAACAAAACGCTTGCTGTGAAAAGCCGTCAACTTTTCTCTCTCACTTCCTCCCACCTGCTTCATTCCCCTTTTCTCTCTCCACTTGTGTGTTCAAGAAAGGATCAGGATGGTTCTCGTGCATGTGTGCTTACAACACTGAAAGGAAATGACACATATACAGGACGCACGAACACACATGCACACACAGACACAGACTGACACACCCACAATCTTAGGTTGCAAGCTGTCATGTATCCATATATCAGACAGTCTCTGTCTATCAGTCTGTCTGTCGGACTACCACCTTATCCTTCACAGACGTACACAAGCATATGCATTAAACATACGCATACACATATATCTAAAATGCACAAACATTCACACAAAACGCATACACCTCCCCTCCGCTCTTCCCCTTTCCCCTCACACACAGACGTGCGAACCCGACATGTATGCACTGTGCAGTCAACGTGGCAGCAGGGAAAGCAGCCAGCATGAGTGCTCGCTATCGAGGATCAGGTCCTGCAAGTCTGGCAGTGGACGGTAACACCTGCACCAGCCCCGATGTCTGTGTGCACACCCTGGGTACCACAGACAACAAACCTGACTGGTGGCAGGTGGACCTGGGCCGTAACTATACCGTCACCGACATCACCATCTACCATCGGCAAGGGGGTCAGTCTGTTTGTCTGTCTTCTGTGTCTCTGTGTTATTTTATCAGTACTAACACAATTAATATCTTTTATAGATTTGTGTTTAAATTGGTTGAATAAATGTCTGAATCAGTCCTATCACAGTTGACGACATTGTTTGTGGTTTTGTGAGTGGGACTGGTGGAGGGCTTTATTTAGCATGCAACATTATTTGTTTATTTATTAAATGTCTTGCTTGTCGAACGTCGCCCAGTCAGTGACTCAAATTCTACTTGTTACACTTGATCAATCATCCCTTCTCACTGGAACGTTTCCATCCACTTTCAAAACTGCAATTGTCTGGCCTCTTCTGAAGAAATCCAACCTTGACGCAAACATCTTGAAAAACTATCGACCAGTTTGTAATCTTCCATTCCTGTCCAAACTCCTTGAAAAAGCTGTCCTAAAGCTGCTCAACAACCACTTTTGTTTCAACAGTCTCATCCACCCATTTCAGTCTGCCTATCGTGCTGACCACAGTACCGAAACCACTCTCCTCCACATCCTGAATAACCTACTGCTAGCGTCCGACTCAGGACAGATCTCCCTTCTCACTCTTCTCGACTTGTCAGCCGCTTTTGACACGATAAACCATTCAATCTTTCTTTCCCGTCTTCATTTTAAATTTGGTATCAACGGCACTGTTCTAAACTGGTTAAAATCTTACCTCACTGATCGATTCCAGTCTGTCATTGTTGATAATTTCCAGTCTGAACCTGTTAAAATCGAACATGGAGTCCCACAGGGATCTGTTTTAGGCCCAGTGCTCTTCACACTGTACACTGCTCCTCTCGCTGAAATTATCAACCGTCATGATGTCAGTCATCATTCTTATGCTGATGATACTCAACTCCAGAAGAGTGATACCCCCGAAAAACTGTCGTCGCTCTTGCAAGAAACATCCAACTGCTTGCTGGACATTCAAAACTGGATGACTCTATATAAGTTACAATTGAACGCAGACAAAACTGAAGCAATGATCATTGGAACTAAACAAAAACTGTCTTCCATCACAATTGACACAATCAAACTTGGCAGTACATCCATCCCTCTTTCCAGTTCAGTCAGGAACCTCGGCGTTCTCCTTTACAACACACTGTCCATGCAAAAATTTGTCAGTCAGACATGTCAATCTTGCTACTGTCAATTGCGGCGCATCAGTTCCATCCGGAAATATCTGTTCATTGACGCAGCATCTGCATTTGTCGTTTCTCTCATTCTCTCTCTATAATCTGGTTTGCCTGTTTCATCCATTCAGTCCCTTCAGCGCATACAAAACTCTGCAGCCCGACTCGTCCTCAGAAAGAAAAGATCCGAGCACATCACTCTTTTGCAACATCTCCACTGGCTCCCTGTTTCACACATAATAAAGTACAAGATAAGCACTCTATGTCATAAATGTAATCACAAATCAGCCCTTTCAGTTCCTATGTGGCTGCCTTCACCTCTACACTCCATCTCGCTCACTGCAATCGGCTTCGGATCCACTCTGTTTACGCATACCCAGATTTAAACACTTTGCTGTTGGCCGCCGTTCTTTCTCTGTCTCTGGATCTTGCAATTGGAATGAACTTCCTCTTTCGTTTCGTCAAGTCTCCAAACTCAGCTCTGTCAAGTCTGGCCTTAAAACCTATCTCTTACCAAGATAGCCTCCCTTCCCTGCCTCTCCCTTGTCTTCAGTTTCTCCAGTTTTAGAGTTATGCATGCATGTGAATGACTGGTGCGAAAGCGCTTTCATTTGTCTCTGCACAAGATTCAGCGCTATATAAATACCATTATTATTATTATTATTATTATTATGTGTTACTTCAGGATCTTCAGCATACCCTCACTCACAACGTATTTCTGGAGTCTGGGTCTATGTGGATAACACACTGTGCTACAAGTTTCCCGACTCTGATAGCATTGGCAGTGAGCGGAAGAAGAAAGATGACATCACCTGCCAGGAACCAATCAGTGGACAGATTGTTCGATTTGCTAAAGATGGCAACATCCACGCCGGACATTATTCTTTCATCAACTTCTGCGAAGTACAAATCTGGGGTAAGGAGGGGAGACTGAATGAGACGTTTAGACTTTTTTTTATTTGTTTTTTGTTTTGTTTTTGTTTCAGCAGACCTAAGGTAATTTGAATTTAGGATGCTTAAGTGGGACGGAATGAACGAAATGAATCCCACTTCAGCATACTAAATTCTTGAGCTGAATTTAGGATGCTGAAGTGCGATTGTATCTAGACCTAATGATTCGAAACTTTAAGCTTGCTTTTGAAAGAAACCCGTAGATGTTCATTGTATTGGTGACTGATGAGTGAGCTGTTACAAAGTTTCACTCTTGATAATTGTCCTGTATGTTTGTCTGTCGGCTTCTCTGTCTTAGACATTAGATCTTGATATTCATTTGAATGGCTCAACCTGATTCCGCTCAAAATGGTATTTATGAGGTAGAGGTACGGACTTAACCGTGAGTTACTATAATTTTTTTTTTTTACCTTCTGGGATAATTATATTTCCATATGAAGAAGAATACACACATGCACAACAAACAGCTAACAACACACAGAAGACATAACAGTAACGACAAGCGG
The DNA here is from genome assembly GCF_041734735.1 of Babylonia areolata. Taxonomy (NCBI): domain Eukaryota; kingdom Metazoa; phylum Mollusca; class Gastropoda; order Neogastropoda; family Buccinidae; genus Babylonia; species Babylonia areolata. Next base: position 10,020,758 of record NC_134883.1, read on the forward strand.
AAGAAAAAAAGATGATGATAATAATGATGGTAATAGGTCTGTCCTTTGAGTAGCTTCATCACTTTGTTTTTGAGTAATTTTAAGGTTTTGAACATAAACAGCATGTCTTGGTTCAGGTGTTGAAAAGATGTTCTCCTTTTTGGCCAGTGTGCAAGTCCGGTCTGTACGGACCACAGTGTGAGAACGAGTGTGACAGTGACTGCCAGGAAGGGCGGTGTGACAATTACGATGGGACCTGTCTGAACGGTAAGTAACTATGAGCATAGAATGAAAAATGTAATGGTAGAAGATGAAGTAATAGTTGTGGTGGTGGTAGAGGTGGTGGTAGTAGTGATGATGATGGTGATGATGATTATGATAGCAATAATTTGAATTCTGTTTGCATAATGCCTTTCGCCGTTAATTTTAAAGACTTTGTTCATCAATACTAAAAGGAATATGAAACAGGTTGGAAGCAGGAGAAAAGACACCCCCCACCCACACCCACACAGGTGGAACGAATTTAACTGATCCAATTAAAACGACAGAATGGATTTTCCTTTTTCTGACACTCCTCTCCCTACCTGCCACCCCCCACACCCCTACCATGTCAAGAAACTGTCTAGCTGAATGCCCCATAGCATCTTATACACACCACTCTGTGGTGAAAAATTCACTGCAGTTCCCTTCTCACTCTCCTCCCTTCACAACTAAACAATGTCACCTCATGTTCCACATCTGCTCATAGTCATTGTGTTGCATACACATCATGTCACTGATCATGTGTGTGTGTGTTTGTGTGTGTGTGTGTGTGTGTATGCGCGTGTGTGTGTGTATGTGTGTGTGTGTGTGTGTTACAGAAATGGAAAACACCACAGATAGAGTTTTATGTCATTCTCCTGACGGAAATTGTAACAAAGGTTGGTTTTCAGCTTTGTGTCTTTGTATCTCTCTGTCAGAATATGTGTTCTACAGCTTAATGTATTATTTTCATTGAAAACCAATGTCCACCTGGACTGTGAAGGAAACTTGAAATTTTGAAAATCTGAAATCGCAGTCAACATCCTCAGATGATTTTCTTGAAAGCTACGCATATGAGGCATTGAAGCCTCACGCTAGAAAAAACAAAACAAAACAAAAACGTATGTGCATTTGAAAGCTCCCCTCACAGTAGCAAGTGACAGTTTGACCATGTTTAATTTTGAATGGTTCTACTTCTAGATTGAATCTGCAAACTACGAGTAATGTGATAATTTTCCTCAGTGTTGGTATGTTGTACTATTTATGAAGATAATTCTGAAAATATTCTGAAAACCATGTATTTCTGTACTTCTTTGGTACCCCTGTTCTCATCAACTGATTATACTTCATGATGCCTTTTGTAATATAATATAGGAAGTGGACAGTTGTACATGTCTATCAGTCAGTCTGTCTGATTACCCTTTTCCCCCCTCACTCTCTCTTTCACACACACACACACACACACACACACACACACACACACACAAAGACACACATACACACATAGCCACACAACCCAAACTCTCTCTCGGCACCCGACAACCTCGACTTTAGAATGTAACCTGACATGTATGCACTGTGCAGTGAATGTGGCGGCAGGGAAAGAAGCCAGCATGAGTGCTCGCTATCGAGGATCAGGTCCTGCAAGTCTGGCAGTGGACGGCAACACCTGCACCAGCCCCGATGTCTGTGTGCACACCCTGGGTACCACAGACAACAATCCTGACTGGTGGCAGGTGGACCTGGGCCGTAACTATACCGTCACCGACATCTCCATCTACCATCGGGAAGGGGGTTAGTCTGCCTGTCTCTCTCTGTCTTCTCTGTTTGTCTGTTATTTTCTTAATACTAACACAATTGGTATGTTTAAATAGATGGAGATTTGTGTTCAAATTGATGAAACAAATGTTCCAATCAGTCCTGTCACAGTGTTAGTGGTTTGAGTTGGTGAAGTGTTTTAGTATGTTAAGTTTTATTGTTTACCTTTCTTTTTGCTTGTGGAACGTTGGAATATCAGTGACCCCAAATTCTACTTGTTACACCTTGGATTGGTGAAGGGTTTTATCTAGCATGTTTAAAAAAAATTTTTAAGATTATTTTGTTTTTGTTTGTCGAACGTAACTCAGTCAGTAACCCCCAGATATTACACCAGATCAGTTTTGATATGTTACTACAGGACCTTCAGCAAACCCTCACTCACAACGTATTTCTGGAGTCTGGGTCTATGGTGAACGCTATGTGGATGACACACTCTGCTACAAGTTGTTTCTGCACAAGATTCAGCGCTATATAAATACCATTATTATTATTATTATTATTATGTGTTACTTCAGGATCTTCAGCATACCCTCACTCACAACGTATTTCTGGAGTCTGGGTCTATGTGGATAACACACTGTGCTACAAGTTTCCCGACTCTGTTAGCATTGGAAGTGAGCGGAAGAAGAAAGATGACATCACCTGCCAGGAACCAATCAGTGGGCAGATTGTTCGATTTGCTAAAGATGGCTACATCCACGCCGGACATTATTCTTTCATCAACTTCTGCGAAGTACAAATCTGGGGTAAGGAGGGATGAGTCTTTTACGAGTACTTGTCTTTTGTATCAGCTGACATAATGATTGAAACTGTAAACATGCTTCAAAAACAAATCCCTATGTAGTGCTTGTGCTGATGAGAATGATGATGGTTGTATGACTGCTTGACAAATTTGAAATAGTTCTTACGAAGTCTCTTTGCCTCTCTCTGTCAGCCTCTCTCTGTCAACGTCTCGCTGTTTGTCTGCCTTTCTCTGTAAAAAATTATACCTTGATTATTTTAAAACATACCTCTGCAGGAGACTATCTCCAACAGAGGTATTAGAAGCAACTAAACAAAATTTCACCACAAGGTGGTGGTGACACCACTGTACACTGCAGTACTCTCTTCCTTGGTGCTTTGTTATGCACATAAGATCAAACTGATTATAGATCTAAGTTGTACTGTTTGAAGTGAAATATTCACAAAGTATTATGCCTTTCCCCATCTATGACATTTATATCTTGTCAAGAAAGATACACGCATGCACAACAAATTCAACATAATGGAAAGGAAACAACTTCTATGAAACAGAACAGTATCCACTGAAGGAGCAAGGAAAGACAATAGTGATAAAAGTGATGGTTCTATCATTGTGTAGCATCACCATTTTCTTATTTGCAAGGTAACGCTATAGCTATGAAAACAAATTGTGCGTACCTTTGGTTTTAAGAAAAATAGAAAATATGTTCTATTTTTTGAACCAGTATGCAAGTCAGGTCTGTTCGGACCGCAGTGTGAGAACAAGTGTGACAGTCATTGCCAGCAAGGAAGGTGTGACAATTACGATGGGACCTGTCTGAACGGTAAGTGACTTAGGTACTTGCACATCAGTCTGAACTGCGTGTACGAACAAGTTTACATGGACTGGTGCACGCACACAAACGAGCACAAACACACGCAGATACATGGATGGGGCGCTTCGAGAGGGGGCATCCGCTGTGGTGAACGCTGTGTGATACTTGCGCTGTTTTTCAATGTCTATGCTCCGTTTTACTTGTTGAAAGTTTTCAGTGTGATTTGTGAAAGTGTAATGACAGCTGCCATGGATTTGTTTGAACAGTTGGTGCTGATCATTTTGCTAGGGAGTGCAATATTTTTGTGATGTGCCATTCTTTCAACAGTCGCGGCAAGCAAGACACAGTTACCAGACATTTCAAATATTCTCCATGACTGTTTGATGTTTTTTTGCTGTTTAGACTAAAAGAATGTTTATTTTGCTGTGAAACTGATTTTATTTTTCTGATTTTGAATTTGAGCTGAGATGTTTCATTTTACTATAAAGATCCTTATCTTAGTGATGTAATTGATGTTAAATGGATGTTTCTATGCCTGTAATTGATGCTCTTATGCCTTATTTGTTTAAGATTTGGTTGTGTGTTTTACAGATCAGTATTAATTTACATTAATCCACCCCCCTATATTTATAGGTTGTGCATGTGTATATACAATAAATGTGCATGGATGCTTGCATATGGTTGCATGTGCGAGCGGACATATATGTATGTGTTTTAAATAGTGGAAAGTTAATAATTTTTTTTATCAGACATGTTTTGCTATGACTGAGTTGAGTGTAATTTTGTTATGTATGTATGGTGTATGCCAGATTTTACTGTTTTGCATATAATTTGTATCTATCACAGACTTAATCACACTTAATTTCTCTGCTGAGATAATGAATTAGTTCTGATTCTGATTCTGAATCTGAAACACACACACATACTTACAAACACATGTGCACATGCACACATGCCTGTAAACACATGCACACACACCTACATATATAGGCTTACACACAGGTACAGTACAGATACAGACATACAGACAACTTCTCTTCCTACACACACACACACACACACACACACACACACACACAGAGTATCAGATCTATAAACAATCGACACAGTGACCATGTGCTGTGTGTCCCAGGGTGCAGTGAGGGGTATTACGGGGCCGACTGCAGTGAGCAGTGTGGTCAGTGTCAGAACCAGGAGACGTGTGACCGGCACACAGGACGTTGTCCTCACGGCTGTCAGCCTGACTACCAGCCCCCAGACTGTCAGATCGGTGAGACACACTTCTCTCTCATATTTTTGGTGCTGAAATTTGTTTCGTTGATGGTGCTGATGTAAACGGCCCAGATAATTTGCTATAGTTTAGTTTTTGCAGCTTACACTAGACTTATTTCAACTATAAATGCGACCCCCTGTTGTTTAAACCCTACAGCAAATGCAAGGAAAGATGCACAGAGTCAGTATGTTCCACGCTCCTAATATCCTTTCAGTTGAGTTACTTTTCACTGCGTTCACTTGCACTGTGTGTGTGTGTGTGTGTGTGTGTGTGTGTGTGTGTGTGTGTGTGTGTGTGTTACAGAACTGGAAAGCACCACTGAAAGACCATCATGTGATTCTCCTGACGGGAATTGTAACAAAGGTTTGTTTTCGGCTTTGTGAGTTTATATCTTTCTGTCTCTGTGCTTTTCAGCATAACGTTTGTTCTCATAGTTTGAATTCTATTGAAAATAAATGTCCAGCTGGACTGAGAAACAAATTGAGATTTGATTTTTTATTTTATTTTATTTTTTCTGTTTGGCTACCCCCACCTCTCTATCACAGTCAGACAGACAGACAGACAGACACACAACACACACAACACTACACACACACACACACACACACACACACACAGATATTAAGCTATTAACCCGTTACGTATGCACTGTGCAGTCAACGTGGCAGCAGGGAAAGCAGCCAGCATGAGTGCTCGCTATGCAGGAACGGGTCCTGCAAGTCTGGCAGTGGACGGCAACACCAGCACCAACCCTGACATCTGTGTGCACACCCTGGGTACCACAGATGATAAACCTGACTGGTGGCAGGTAGACCTGGGCCGTGACTATACCGTCACTGACATCACCATCTACCATCGGGAAGGGGGTTAGTCTGCCTGTCTCTGTCTTCTGTGTCTCTGCTTGTCTGTCTGTCTTGGTTTTTAATACAGACAAAAGTGATACCTTTTATAGAGACAGATGTTTGTATGAACTGATTGAAAAAATGTTTTACTCAGTTCTTTCAAAGCTGACGACATTGTGATTTGAATCAGTGAAGAGCTTTACGATGTCAAGCTAAAAACAACAACAACAACAACACTTTTTTGCTGGTAAATCCTTAAGATGACAAAAAACATAAATGGTATTGTTCCTGAACTTTTTAATGTGTTGCTATAGGAGCTTCACCAAACCCTCACTCACAACGTATTTCTGGAGTCTGGATCTATGTGGACGACACACTGTGCTACAAGTTTCCCAACTCCCTCAGCATTGGAAGTGAGCGGAAGGAGAAAGATGACATCACCTGTCAGCGACCACTCAGAGGACGGATTGTTCGATTCGCTAAAGATGGCTACATTCACCACAAACACTATTCTTTCATCAATTTCTGTGAAGTACAAATCTGGGGTAAGAAAGCTGTGACAGTATAATACTTTTAATAGTACTGGTTTTGTTTCAGCTGATGTAGTGACGTGAATCATTGAACATGCTACTAAGAGAAATCTTTTGATGCTCACTGTGTCAGTGAGGATGAATCTTGAGATAGCTGTTACAAAGTCTCTGCCTGCTGGCCTGCCTCTCTCTCTCTCTTCGTCTTGCTTAAAAAAAAAACAACTTTATGCCAGTCTGTCTGCTTCTCTTTCTAAGATATTAAATCGTGATTTTTTTTTTTGAATTGTTCATCCTGATTATGTTGAAAGATATAGCTACTATGACTCCTAGGATGATTATATTTCTGTGGAAGAAGCAGACACAAATCCGCAACAAGGCAAACAACATACAGGAAATGTTACAGTAACCACAAGTGAAAGAAAGACGGATGACAGCGACAAAAATGATAGAATTGGGTCTCTTTGTGTAGATACATCACTTTATTTTACACATAGTTATGTTACGGTTTTCAAGTAAAAAACAACAACGCATCTTTAGTTCAAGATGTATGGGAAAGATGGTTCTTCTTTTTGGCCAGGGTGCAAGTCAGGCCTGTACGGAAGGCAGTGTGAGAACGAGTGTGACAGTGACTGTCAGCAAGGAGAGTGTGACAATTACTTTGGGACCTGTCTGAATGGTAAGTGACCTGTGAGCACAGAATGGAAAAATGGAAATGAAACACATGCCTTTACAATGATAATAATGTTAGTACTACTACTTCTACTACTACTACAGTTAATGATAATGATGATGATAATTAACAACACTGCAACAAGAGCAATAATAATGATAATGATGATAATGTGATTCATGTTTTCTTAATGCCTTATACAGTCCAAAAAATTAATGGTAGCATTTCGTTTAGACTATCGTTCAACAGTATAAAATGCAACAACAAACAAGGTAAAATAAGGGGAAACACACACACACACACACACAAACATGCACATGCACAGGCGTGCACGCATACACATGCACACACACTCACAGACACAGGGCCAAACATTTAAGAAAAAGAAAAGCAGATCTGGTATATTTTAACTCCAATATTTTCCATTGCTGTAGGTTTGGATAATATATTTTGTGTGTGTGTGTGTGTGTGTGTGTGTGTGTTACAGAACTGGAAAGCACCACTGAAGGACCATCATGTGATTCTCCTGATGGGAATTGTAACAAAGGTTTGTTTTCAGCTTTGTGTCTTTATATTTCTCTATCTTTGTGCTCTTCAGTTCAATGTCTATTCATATTGTTTGATGATAGATGAAAAAACTGGAATTAAATGGGAGCAAAAACGTGATACAATGTAAGATGTAAGATAAGGAAAAAAAGGAAAGCAATGTCAAACTGAACTTAGAAAATTGAAAAAAGCCCAACATTTCTTACATCTTCAAAACCAATTTTCTGGAAGGCTATATGATAATATATGCATTAAAACAAAGATTCAAAAGGAATATACATATTTGAAAGTTCTCACAGTAGCGTGTGACATGTTTACTTTGTTTAGTTTCAAAAGTTTTATTTTTGTATCTGCAAACTAATGTGACAGTTTGCATCACTGTTGTCATTGAAGAACATGCTGAAGACCACTTCTTCGGCACTTAGTGTTTCTTATAATGATGATTATGATGATGATGATGATATGAATTCTTTTTCCACAATGCCTAACACCATCTAAAGAATAAATGGTAACATTTCTTTTGGACTTCTGTTCATCAATATCAAAACGAACATTAAACACATTGAAAGAATGGAAAAGACCATACCACACACAAACAGACAGACACACAGACACAGACACACACACACACACACAGCCAACCATTTAAGTAAAACAAAAAACATTAACTGGTACACTTGACATCCAGTGTTATTCAATGGAGATGGATTTTGATCATGCAGAAAAAGAAAAGAAAAAAAAATAGAGCTAGTATTCCTGAACTCTAATATTATATAAGCAGATGGATTTTGATCATACGTTGTTCTTATTCGCGCGCGTGTGTGTGTGTGTGTGTGTGTGTGTGTGTGTGTTACAGAACTGGAAAGCACCACAGAAAGACCATCATGTGTTTCCCCTGATGGGAATTGTAACAAAGGTTTGTTTTCAGCTTTGTGTCTTTGTATTTCTTTGTGTATCTCTGTGCTCTTCTATTCATATAGTCATGTACACATGAAAAGAAGGTGTTTGACAGAGTCTGACAAGAAGCATTATGGGCCACAATGAAAGAAAATTTACCTCGCGCAAAAGCTAATCAACTTCAGCGAGCATTGTGGTACTCATACAGTGTGCTTTTGGACAGTGATTTCATACTTCAATTGGAGTCCATCAGGGATACCTTCTGTCTGTTGGCATAAGAAGATCTGGTATGGAAATCAGTCCAGAAAAGACCAGTTAATGGCCAGCCACAGCACTACCATCACTGTTGTTACAACTGTCCAGTGACAGAAACTTGGAACTTTTCAACAGTTCACCTATGTGGGATCCATTATCAGCAGTGAAGGATCCAAACCTGAAATCCTCTCAATGGTAGCAGAGACAACATCAGCACTGTCCAGACTGAAACCTAAATGGAAGGACAGCAACATGGCCATGAAACACAAGATCAGACTCCTGCATGCACTGATAAATTCCTTCTTCCTGTATGCATGTGAGACATGGACTCTCATTGTGGATTTAGAAACAATTTAAGTCATGCAAATGAGGTGTTATTGCAAGATATAAACTTCAGATATGGTGATAGAATCACCAATGAAGTGTGCCAGATCATGGAGCAGCACATTGGACCTCATGAAAATCTGCTGACAACAGTTAAGAAAAGAAAGCTACGCTGGTATGGCAACGTAACAAGATCCAGTGGCCTTGCTAAAATAATCCTCTAAGAAACTATTGATGGAGGAAGACTGAGGGGAGTCAGAAAAAACGATGGACTGACAACACTGTAGGAAAACCAACCATTTTCAGACACCCAGGCATTGACACACAACCGACAGACCTGGAGGAATCTGGTGAACAGTTCTTGTGTGCATTTCCTAATGAGTTGAGGGAGAACTACAGTCCTGCTTTAATCGACTGATCACACTCCACAGTTCTTTTTTCAAGAAAACTGCGACAATCTGATATAGGAAGTTTTCAGTTGAACATGTCTGTCTATCAGTCTGTCTGTCTACCACATTTCTGTCCTCCTTTCTCTCTCTCTCACATAAACACACACACACACACACACACACACACACACACACACACACACACAGATATTAAGCTGTAACCCGATATGTATCCACTGTGCAGTCAACGTGGCGGTAGGGAAAGCAGCCAGCATGAGTGCTCGCTATGCAGGAACGGGTCCTGCAAGTCTGGCTGTGGACGGCAACACCAGCACCAACCCCGACATCTGTGTGCACACCCTGGGTACCACAGACGATAAACCTGACTGGTGGCAGGTGGACCTGGGCCGTAACTATACTGTCACCGACATCACCATCTACCATCGAGAAGGGGGTTAGTCTGCCTGTCTCTGTCTGTCTTCTGTATCTCTGCTTGTCTGTCTGTCTTGGTTTTTAATACAGACAAAAGTGGTATCTTTTATAGAGACAGATGTTTGTATGAATTGATTGAACAAATGCCTTTCTCATTTCTTTCAAAGCTGACAACATTGTGATTTGAATCAGAGAAGAGCTTTACCATGTCAGGTTAAAATCAACAGCAACAACACGTTTTTGCTGGTAAATCCTTAAGATGACAAAAAACATAAATGGTATTGTTCCTGAACTTTTTAATGTGTTGCTATAGGAGCTTCACCAAACCCTCACTCACAACGTATTTCTGGAGTCTGGATCTATGTGGACGACACACTGTGCTACAAGTTTCCCAACTCCCTCAGCATTGGAAGTGAGCGGAAGGAGAAAGATGACATCACCTGTCAGCGACCAGTCAGAGGACGGATTGTTCGATTCGCTAAAGATGGCTACATTCACCACAAACACTATTCTTTCATCAATTTCTGTGAAGTACAAATCTGGGGTAAGAAAGCTGTGACAGTATAATACTTTTAATAGTACTGGTTTTGTTTCAGCTGATGTAGTGACGTGAATCATTGAACATGCTACTAAGAGAAATCCTTTGATGCTCACTGTGTCAGTGAGGACGAATCTTGAGATAGCTGTTACAAAGTCTCTGCCTGCTGGCCTGCCTCTCTCTCTTTCTTCGTCTTGCTTAAAAAAAACAACTTCTTTATGCCAGTCTGTCTGCTTCTCTTTCTAAGATATTAAATCGTGATTTTTTATTGAATTGTTCATCCTGATTATGTTGAAAGTTACAGCTACTATGACTCTCTAGGATGATTATATTTCTGTGGAAGAAGCAGACACAAATCCGCAACAAGGCAAACAACACACAAGAAATGTTACAGTAACCACAAGTGGAAGAAAGACGGATGACAGCGACAGCAATGATAGAATTGGGTCTCTTTGTGTAGATACATCACTTTATTTTACACATAGTTATGTTACAGTTTTCAAGTAAAAAACAACAACGCATCTTTAGTTCAAGATGTATGGGAAAGATGGTTCTTCTTTTTGGCCAGGGTGCAAGTCAGGCCTGTATGGACGGCAGTGTGAGAACGAGTGTGACAGTGACTGTCAGCAAGGAGAGTGTGACAATTACTTTGGGACCTGTCTGAATGGTAAGTGACCTGTGAGCACAGAATGGAAAAATGGAAATGAAACACATGCCTTTACAATGATAATAATGTTAGTACTACTACTATTACAGTTAATGATAATGATGATGGTAATTAACAACACTGCAACAAGAGCAGTAATAATGATGATGATAATGTGATTCATGTTTTCTTAATGCCTTATACAGTCCAAAAAATTAATGGTAGCATTTCGTTTAGACTTTCGTTCAACAGTATAAAATGCAACAACAAACAAGGTGAAATAAGGGGAAACACACACACACACACACAAACATGCACACGCACAGGCGTGCGCGCATAGACATGCACACACACTCACAGACACAGGGCCAAACATTTAAGAAAAAGAAAAGCAGATCTGGTATATTTTAACTCCAATATTTTCCATTGCTATAGGTTTGGATAATATATTTTGTGTGTGTGTGTGTGTGTGTGTGTGTGTGTGTGTGTTACAGAACTGGAAAGCACCACTGAAGGACCATCATGTGATTCTCCTGATGGGAATTGTAACAAAGGTTTGTTTTCAGCTTTGTGTCTTTATATTTCCCTATCTTTGTGCTCTTCAGTTCAACGTCTATTCATATTGTTTGATGATAGATGAAAAAGCTGGAATTAAATGGGAGCAAAAACGTGATACAATGTAAGATGTAAGATAAGGAAAAAAAGGAAAGCGATGTCAAACTGAACTTAGAAAATTGAAAAAAGCCCAACATTTCTCACATCTTCAAAACCAATTTTTCGGAAAGCTATATGATAATATAGGCATTAACACAAAGATTCAAAAGGAATATACATATTTGAAAGTTCTCACAGTAGCGTGAGACCTGTTTACTTTGTTTAGTTTCAAAAGTTTTATTTTTGTATCTGCAAACTAATGTGACAGTTTGCATCACTGTTGTCATTGAAGAACATGCTGAAGACCACTTCTTCGGCACTTAGTGTTTCTTATAATGATGATTATGATGATGATGATGATATGAATTCTTTTTCCACAATGCCTAACACCATCTAAAGAATAAATGGTAACATTTCTTTTGGACTTCTGTTCATCAATATCAAAATGAACATTAAACACATTGAAAGAATGGAAAAGACCATACCACACACAAACAGACAGACACACAGACACAGACACACACACAGCCAACCATTTAAGTAAAACAAAAAACATTAACTGGTACACTTGACATCCAGTGTTATTCAATGGAGATGGATTTTGATCATGCAGAAAAAGAAAAGAAAAAAAAATAGAGCTAGTATTCCTGAACTCTAATATTATATAAGCAGATGGATTTTGATCATACGTTGTTCTTATTCGTGTGTGTGTGTGTGTGTGTGTGTGTGTTACAGAACTGGAAAGCACCACAGAAAGACCATCATGTGATTCTCCTGACGGGAATTGTAACAAAGGTTTGTTTTCAGCTTTGTGTCTTTGTATTTCTTTGTGTATCTCTGTGCTCTTTTATTCATATAGTCATGTACACACGAAAAGAAGGTGTTTGACAGAGTCTGACAAGAAGCATTATGGGCCACAATGAAAGAAAATTTACCTCGGGCAAACAAAACACATTAACTGGTACACTTGACATCCAGTGTTATTCAATGGAGATGGATTTTGATCATGCAGAAAAAGAAAAGAAAAAAAAATAGAGCTAGTATTCCTGAACTCTAATATTATATAAGCAGATGGATTTTGATCATACGTTGTTCTTATTCGTGTGTGTGTGTGTGTGTGTGTGTGTGTGTGTGTGTTACAGAACTGGAAAGCACCACAGAAAGACCATCATGTGAATCTCCTGACGGGAATTGTAACAAAGGTTTGCTTTCAGCTTTGTGTCTTTGTATTTCTTTGTGTATCTCTGTGCTCTTCTATTCATATAGTCATGTACACACGAAAAGAAGGTGTTTGACAGAGTCTGACAAGAAGCATTATGGGCCACAATGAAAGAAAATTTACCTCGGGCAAAAGCTAATCAACTTCATCCAGCGAGCAGTGTCGTACTCATACAGTGTGCTTTTGGACAGTGGTTTCATACTTCAGTTGGAGTCCATCAGGGATACCTTCTGTCTGTTGGCATAAGAAGATCTGGTATGGAAATCAGTCAAGAAAAGACCAGTTAATGGCCAGCCACAGCACTACCATCACTGTTGTTATAACTGTCCAGTGACAGAAACTTGGAACTTTTCAACAGTTCACGTATGTGGGATCCATTATCAGCAGTGAAGGATCCAAACCTGAAATCCTCTCAATGGTAGCAGAGACAACATCAGCACTGTCCAGACTGAAACCTAAATGGAAGGACAGCAACATGGCCATGAAACACAAGATCAGATTCCTGTGTTAAAAAGGGGGGTAGAGTAGTAGTGGTGGGGGTAGGGGTTGAGTAGGGGTAGGTGTAGAAGGTGAAGAGGTAGAGTAGGATAACAGGCAGAGGATAGGTGCACAATCCACTCTCTCCTCGTACCACAGCAGGGTCTTTTAGAAAGATGAATTGAGGTGTTTATTTCTCTAACTTAACAGCACACCTGGAACACACAATATTAAAACCCAGGTTAAATCAATACCAAAACATATGCTAAACATAATTGCACTGATGTAACAGAACATCATTATGTTGTCTGGACAAGTAAACAATTCCACAAATAACCTTTCTCCATTCTGACACTCAATGTCTAGCCGTACACTCTCTCCTCAAAGAGATCTATGTAAAAATGTAAAACAAGCTTCATATAGCTTCATATAGCTTACCATCAACAATCAGTGGCACATAAGTTAATGTGCACCAAATATATGACTAACAAATACTAACTCCCAGTGTTTAACTCCTGTCAAACCACCATAGAATAATAGCTGTCGCACCAAGTATGTGGCAGACAATTACAAACTCCTAGTGTTTAACTTCAGTTAAATCACCATACAGTAATAGCTGTTTCCATTAAGACTGAACAAATCTGTACTTTGTCTCTGCAAAGTATCTCACTGGTAAAATGTTTACATGGGAATCATATAGTTACCAAGTAATTTGGTAAATATATAGCAACCTGTGTGCACCAACATAGGACTGCCTGTCAGTGGTCTCAAATCTTATTGAACACATACAGCTATGTGTTACCCCACTGGCATATAACACATGACTACAGCACATGGTAATCACAACTACCAAGTCACACATGTTCTCCATGTTGCATTATCACCCATGTGCACACACATGGAAAAGCATGAACATACAGTTAGCCTGTAGATTTGTTCACCTTGAATATAACCATCACCACCTAATATACAAAATAGGTATGTCATACCTCAAAATAACTCCAACTGTTGCAACCAAAACATTCTACGCAGATGCAACACACACATAATCTGTGTTTCTTTGTGACTGAATGCTTACATTGTTCCCACAGTATGTCAACAATTGACACACCACTGACATGTTACTGAACATTATCATTTATGTAAGCCAAGATGCACAACATGTAAACCCAAACATGATGTCCAAGCATCATACCATAATATCAACCTGCAGGAAAGGGGAAGGGGTGGGTGGGGGGCGGGGGGTGGGGGGGGGGTGATACCCTAAACCAGTACTCCATTTAGTCATGTATTGGCTACATTATGTATTTTAACCACTTTTCCCTCAGTCACTAGCCTCAAATACAATTAAGCCATACACATGCTGGCTATGCTCTCTCACAAGTCATGGTATCTGCATCAACACATTCCAGTTACATTAACTGTGCAATACCACATCAGCTAAAAAGGATCTCTCAATGCTCTTGTGACACTACATCACAATTCTACAAACTCCAAACTGTTTCCAAAAACCAAAAAGTAAATTGCCAACAAAGCAAATTACAAGTACAAGCATTACTCACAGCCCCCAACGTTTCAGGGTTCACTTTATATTCATGTAGCAGAACACAATCCCACTGAGCCAGTGTCTTAGTCACAGAATCCAAGTATACCATAAATCAAGTATTCAACTAAGTCCGAAAAATAGATGCTAGTTTGACACTCACAGCCCCCATGGTACTGTCTTGTCCGTCTGGCTCTCCTGGCCTGCTTCAAGGAAGGAAAAGAAAGAAACCCCACTTGCCTATTCATTTTATCCTCTTCACAAGCTGGCACCACATGCAAACTATCTTCTGACCCAGAACGTTTCCAATTGGCTGAAGTTAACAGACCAATCTGGGACCAACCGTGCTAGACTTGCACATTCAACACTTTTCTCACAGAACCCAGCATTGTCAAGGAGGAGGGGAGGGGAGGGGGGGGGGGTGATGAAAAGAGGAAGGGAAGGAGGAGGAAAGATCGCCCAGCCCTGATTCTGTTCTAAACAGCTCATGATAAACACACCACACCATGTGGTGACCATTGAGGCAGATGCCATCCTGCCAGAGATCGACATGGGGAGGTAAGGAGGGGGGCAGGGGGGGACGGGGTTGAGGGTGATGGGAGTGGAAGGGAAAAGGGCAGGGGGGTGTATAGGAAGAGAATGGTCAGAGGAGATACCATCTTTACTTAGTATTTCTTGATAACTTGCTCCCTCTGTACTTGGCCAAGGGAAGGGGGGAAAGGGAGTGAGGGTATGGGGAGGGGTGTTGGTGGGGATAGATGCCATGAAAGGGGGGTGGGGGGAGAAGAGTAGGGAGGTAGGAAGGAGGGGTCCATCAGTGCGCAGTGTGTCTGAGAAAATCCCATGCTTCCACCATAGGCGCCTGACACACTATAACACCTGCATGCACTGATAAATTTCTTCCTGTATGCATGTGAGACATGGACTCTCATTGTGGATTTAGAAACAATTTAAGCCATGCAAATGAGGTGTTATTGCAAGATATAAACTTCAGATATGATGATAGAATCACCAGTGAAGTGTGCCAGATCATGGAGCAGCACATTGGACCTCATGAAAATCTGCTGACATCAGTTAAGAAACTGGTGTGGCAACGTAACAAGATCGAGTGGCCTTGCTAAAATAATCCTCTAAGAAACTATTGATGGAGGAAGACTGAGGGAAGTCAGAAAAAACGATGGACTGACAACACTGCGGGAAAACCAACCATTTTCAGACACCCAGGCATTGACACACAACCGACAGACCTGGAGGAATCTGGTGAACAGTTCTTGTGTGCATTTCCTAATGAGTTGAGGGAGAAGAACTACAGTCCTGCTTTAATTGAGTGATCACACTCCATAGTTCTTTTTCAAGAAAACTGCGACAGTCTGATATAGGAAGTTTACAATTGAACATGTCTGTATCAGTCTGTCTGTCTACCACATTTCTGTCTTCCTTTCTCTCTCTCTCACATAAACACACACACACACACACACACAGAGATATTAAGCTGTAACCCGATATGTATCCACTGTGCAGTCAACGTGGCGGTAGGGAAAGCAGCCAGCATGAGTGCTCGCTATGCAGGAACGGGTCCTGCAAGTCTGGCAGTGGATGGCAACACCAGCACCAACCCCGACATCTGTGTGCACACCCTGGGTACCACAGACGATAAACCTGACTGGTGGCAGGTGGACCTGGGCCGTAACTATACTGTCACCGACATCACCATCTACCATCGAGAAGGGGGTTAGTCTGCCTGTCTCTGTCTGTCTTCTGTATCTCTGCTTGTCTGTCTGTCTTGGTTTTTAATACAGACAAAAGTGGTATCTTTTATAGAGACAGATGTTTGTATGAATTGATTGAACAAATGCCTTTCTCATTTCTTTCAAAGCTGACAACATTGTGATTTGAATCAGAGAAGAGCTTTACCATGTCAGGTTAAAATCAACAGCAACAACACTTTTTTGCTGGTAAATCCTTAAGATGACAAAAAACATAAATGGTATTGTTCCTGAACTTTTTAATGTGTTGCTATAGGAGCTTCACCAAACCCTCACTCACAACGTATTTCTGGAGTCTGGATCTATGTGGACGACGCACTGTGCTACAAGTTTCCCAACTCCCTCAGCATTGGAAGTGAGCGGAAGGAGAAAGATGACATCACCTGTCAGCGACCACTCAGAGGACGGATTGTTCGATTCGCTAAAGATGGCTACATTCACCACAAACACTATTCTTTCATCAATTTCTGTGAAGTACAAATCTGGGGTAAGAAAGCTGTGACAGTATAATACTTTTAATAGTACTGGTTTTGTTTCAGCTGATGTAGTGACGTGAATCATTGAACATGCTACTAAGAGAAATCCTTTGATGCTCACTGTGTCAGTGAGGACGAATCTTGAGATAGCTGTTACAAAGTCTCTGCCTGCTGGCCTGCCTCTCTCTCTTTCTTCGTCTTGCTTAAAAAAAACAACTTCTTTATGCCAGTCTGTCTGCTTCTCTTTCTAAGATATTAAATCGTGATTTTTTATTGAATTGTTCATCCTGATTATGTTGAAAGATACAGCTACTATGACTCTCTAGGATGATTATATTTCTGTGGAAGAAGCAGACACAAATCCGCAACAAGGCAAACAACATACAGGAAATGTTACAGTAACCACAAGTGGAAGAAAGACGGATGACAGCAACAGCAATGATAGAATTGGGTCTCTTTGTGTAGATACATCACTTTATTTTACACATAGTTATGTTACGGTTTTCAAGTAAAAAACAACAACGCATCTTTAGTTCAAGATGTATGGGAAAGATGGTTCTTCTTTTTGGCCAGGGTGCAAGTCAGGCCTGTACGGAAGGCAGTGTGAGAACGAGTGTGACAGTGACTGTCAGCAAGGAGAGTGTGACAATTACTTTGGGACCTGTCTGAATGGTAAGTGACCTGTGAGCACAGAATGGAAAAATGGAAATGAAACACATGCCTTTACAATGATAATAATGTTAGTACTACTACTATTACAGTTAATGATAATGATGATGATAATTAACAACACTGCAACAAGAGCAGTAATAATGATGATGATAATGTTATTCATGTTTTCTTAATGCCTTATACAGTCCAAAAAATTAATGGTAGCATTTCGTTTAGACTTTCGTTCAACATATAAAATGCAACAACAAACAAGGTGAAATAAGGGGAAACACACACACACACACACACAAACATGCACACGCAAAGGCGTGCGCGCATACACATGCACACACACTCACAGACACAGGGCCAAACATTTAAGAAAAAGAAAAGCAGATCTGGTATATTTTAACTCCAATATTTTCCATTGCTATAGGTTTGGATAATATATTTTGTGTGTGTGTGTGTGTGTGTGTGTGTGTGTGTGTGTGTGTGTTACAGAACTGGAAAGCACCACAGAAAGACCATCATGTGTTTCCCCTGATGGGAATTGTAACAAAGGTTTGTTTTCAGCTTTGTGTCTGTATATTTCTCTATCTTTGTGCTCTTCAGTTCAACGTCTATTCATATTGTTTGATGATAGATGAAAAAGCTGGAATTAAATGGGAGCAAAAACGTGATACAATGTAAGATGTAAGATAAGGAAAAAAAGGAAAGCAATGTCAAACTGAACTTAGAAAATTGAAAAAAGCCCAACATTTCTTACATCTTCAAAACCAATTTTTCGGAAAGCTATATGATAATATAGGCATTAAAACAAAGATTCAAAAGGAATATACATATTTGAAAGTTCTCACAGTAGCGTGAGACATGTTTACTTTGTTTAGTTTCAAAAGTTTTATTTTTGTATCTGCAAACTAATGTGACAGTTTGCATCACTGTTGTCATTGAAAAACATGCTGAAGACCACTTATACTTCTTCGGCACTTAGTGTTTCTTATAATGATGATTATGATGATGATGATGATATGAATTCTTTTTCCACAATGCCTAACACCATCTAAAGAATAAATGGTAACATTTCTTTTGGACTTCTGTTCATCAGTATCAAAACGAACATTAAACACATTGAAAGAATGGAAAAGACCATACCACACACAAACAGACAGACACACAGACACAGACACACACACACACACACAGCCACACACACACACACACAGCCAACCATTTAAGTAAAACAAAAAACATTAACTGGTACACTTGACATCCAGTGTTATTCAATGGAGATGGATTTTGATCATGCAGAAAAAGAAAAGAAAAAAAAATAGAGCTAGTATTCCTGAACTCTAATATTATATAAGCAGATGGATTTTGATCATATGTTGTTCTTATTCGTGTGTGTGTGTGTGTGTGTGTGTGTGTTACAGGACTGGAAAGCACCACAGAAAGACCATCATGTGAATCTCCTGACGGGAATTGTAACAAAGGTTTGTTTTCAGCTTTGTGTCTTTGTATTTCTTTGTGTATCTCTGTGCTCTTCTATTCATATAGTCATGTACACACGAAAAGAAGGTGTTTGACAGAGTCTGACAAGAAGCATTATGGGCCACAATGAAAGAAAATTTACCTCGGGCAAAAGCTAATCAACTTCATTCAGCGAGCAGTGTCGTACTCATACAGTGTGCTTTTGGACAGTGGTTTCATACTTCAGTTGGAGTCCATCAGGGATACCTTCTGTCTGTTGGCATAAGAAGATCTGGTATGGAAATCAGTCAAGAAAAGACCAGTTAATGGCCAGCCACAGCACTACCATCACTGTTGTTATAACTGTCCAGTGACAGAAACTCGGAACTTTTCAACAGTTCACCTATGTGGGATTCATTATCAGCAGTGAAGGATCCAAACCTGAAATCCTCTCAATGGTAGCAGAGACAACATCAGCACTGTCCAGACTGAAACCTAAGTGGAAGGACAGCAACATCACCATGAAACACAAGATCAGACTCCTGCATGCACTGATAAATTCCATCTTCCTGTATGCATGTGAGACATGGACTGTCATTGTGGATTTAGAAACAATTTAAGCCATGCAAATGAGGTGTTATTGCAAGATATAAACTTCAGATATGATGATAGAATCGCCAATGAAGTGTGCCAGATCATGGAGCAGCACATTGGACCTCATGAAAATCTGCTGACAACAGTTAAGAAAAGAAAGCTACGCTGGTATGGCAACGTAACAAGATCGAGTGGCCTTGCTAAAATAATCCTCTAAGAAACTATTGATGGAGGAAGACTGAGGGGAGTCAGAAAAAACGAATGACTGACAACACTGTAGGAAAACCAACCATTTTCAGACACCCAGGCATTGACACACAACCGACAGACCTGGAGGAATCTGGTGAACAGTTCTTGTGTGCGTTTCCTAATGAGTTGAGGGAGAAGAACTACAGTCCTGCTTTAATTGAGTGATCACACTCCATAGTTCTTTTTCAAGAAAACTGCGACAATCTGATATAGGAAGTTTACAATTGAACATGTCTGTATCAGTCTGTCTGTCTACCACATTTCTGTCCTCCTTTCTCTCTCTCTCACATAAACACACACACACACACACACACACAGATATTAAGCTGTAACCCGATATGTATCCACTGTGCAGTCAACGTGGCGGTAGGGAAAGCAGCCAGCATGAGTGCTCGCTATGCAGGAACGGGTCCTGCAAGTCTGGCAGTGGATGGCAACACCAGCACCAACCCCGACATCTGTGTGCACACCCTGGGTACCACAGACGATAAACCTGACTGGTGGCAGGTGGACCTGGGCCGTAACTATACCGTCACCGACATCACCATCTACCATCGGGAAGGGGGTCAGTCTGCCTATCTCTGTCTGTCTTCTGTGTCGCTGCTTGTCTGTCTGTCTTAATTTGTCAATGCTAATCCTCCTGCAGGTTGTTACAAATTGAGACTCATCAGAGACTTCTTGTTTGCTAATGACTGCGCACTCAACGCCAGCACAGAGCAGCAGATGCAGCGTGGATTGGACTGCTTCTCACAAGCCTGTGACAACTTCGGTCTCACCACCAGCACCAAAAAGACGAAGTTATGTACCAGCATGTCCCAGTAAAAGTTTTACCAGGAGCTGAGTATCACAGTGAAGGGGTAGAACCTTCAGGCAGTTGACAACTTCACCTACCTGGGCAGCATGCTGTCTCGCGCACTGAACAGAGACGCTGAGGTCAACAGCGGGATCGCCAAAGCCAGCGCCACCTTTGGGAGAATCCATGAGAATGTCTGGGAGCGGAGAGGACTCAGCACTACCACTTAGTTGAAGGTCTACTGTGCAGTGGTCCGTACCACCCTCCTTTACGCCAGCGAGAACTGGACTGTCTACAGCAGACATGCCAAACAGCTCAATCACTTCCACCTGAGCTGTCTCCGCAGGCTCCACATCAGGTGACAGGACAAAGTCCCCGACATGGAAGTCCTGGAACGAGCTGGCCTCTGCAGCGTCTACACCCTCCTGCAGAAAGCCAGGTGGGCTGGACACGTGGTCAGAATGCCAAACAGTCGACTGCCTAAGCAGCTACTGTACGGAGAACTGTGTCAGGGCAAGCATTCAGTTGGAGGACAGAAGAAACGCTACAAAGACTGCCTCAAAGCGTCCTTCAAAGACCTGGGTGTCAACATCAACACGTGGGAGACGCTTGTTCTGGACCGTCCAGCTTGGCGCAGCAAGATCACCACAGGAGCCCGTGCAGCTGAAGCCAGGCACATCACCGAGGTGCAACGAAAGCATACTGTGCGCAAGGCCCGAGCAGCATCCACTGTGACGGCAGCACCCACTCACTTGTGTCCCACACTGGGCAAGCCTTCAGGGCCTGGATTGGCCTCCGGACCCACAGCCACCAGTCTTCCATCTGATAGTTGAAGCTATGGTCATCTTCGAATCCGAAGGACGAACATCATTAATGTTAACACATTTGGTATCTTTCATAGAGACAGATTTGGATTCAGATTGATAATACAAAAGTCTGTCTCAGTTCTTTCACAGCTGACAACATGATGAATTGAATCGGTTAAATGTTTCACAATGTCAAGTTAAAAACATTTTTTTGCTGGTGAAACGAACAGAAATCAAGAAAGTCTGTATTATCTGTGAAAATTTTGATGTGTTGTTATAGGAGCTTCACCAAATCCTCACTCACAACGTATTTCTGGAGTCTGGATCTATGTGGACGACACACTGTGCTACAAGTTTCCCAACTCTCTCAGCATTGGAAGTGAGCGGAAGGAGAAAGATGACATCACCTGCCAGCGACCACTCAGAGGACAGATTGTTCGATTGGCTAAAGATGGCTACATCCACCACAAACATTATTCTTTCATCAACTTCTGTGAAGTACAAATCTGGGGTATGGAGGGTGTGAGTGATTGAATGGGTCTTTTACTGATACTGGTCTGCAGTTTCAGTAGACATAATGATATTTTTTTTAGACATGCTTTAAAACCAAACCCCTGTGTGATGCTTGTGCTGGTGAGATTCTCAGAGAATGATGATGGTTGTACCACTGTTTGAATTTTGAGTGAGTTGCAAAACCTCTCTTTCCCTCTCTGTGTGATGCTCTTTGTATTTGTCTGACACTGTCTCTGTCACTGAAATATTATGCCTTGATTATTTTAATACACACCTCCGGAAGATGCATGGGATTATTTTCATTGTTAGAAATTTTTGATAGTTCTTTATTAAAGATGCATCCCGCCTCCAACAGAAATATCAAAAGAAGCTAAAACCATTTGTCATCACAAGGTGGTGGTGTTACCACTGTACACTGCAGCAGCATCTCTGTGTTTTTTAGGCAGGTAAAATCAAACTTTTTAGATGTAAATGGTTCTGTGTGATACTGTTTGGATTGTTTGAAAAGTATTGTGATTTTTCCTGTCTGTGCCATTCATATCTCTATGGAAAGAATGACACATGCACAACAAATTAAACAAAAACGGGAAAGAATGAACGTATAGCTCAGCAGTAACCACAACATTAAACAAAAACGGGAAAGAATGAACGTACAGCTTATGAATTACAGCAGTAACCACAACATTAAACAAAAACGTGAAAGAATGAACACACAGTTATGAAATACAGCAGTAACCACAAAAGGAACTTCAATTTCTTTTACGCATTGTAATGTTATAGCTTTGAAAACAAATCGTATATCTTTGGTTCAAGATGAATATGAAAGATATTCTTTTTGCCAGCGTGCAAGTCCGGCCTGTACGGACCGCAGTGTGAGAACGAGTGTGACAGTCACTGTCAGCAAGGAGGGTGTGACAATTATGATGGGACCTGTCTGAATGGTAAGTGACAGAGCTCAGAGAACAGAAAAATCCAAAAGAGACATTTGCAAATCAGTCTCAACTGCGTACGCAAACATGTTTACATGGACGAGAGCTTACAGACACACTGATGCGCATATACACAAAGGCACATGCAAACACACTTGCACATATGCATGCGTGCACGAACACGCATGCAAACACGCACAGACACCTATGCATACACACAGGCATGGTAAAGAGACAGACACACAAACACAGACTTCTCTTCCTTCAAACACACACAGACACACCCAAAGAGAGTATCAGTTCTATAAACAAGCGATACACTGACCATTCACTGAATGTCCCAGGGTGCAGTGAGGGGTATTACGGGGCCGACTGCAGTGAGCAGTGTGGTCAGTGTCAGAACCAGGAGACATGTGACCGGCACACAGGACGTTGTCCTCACGGCTGTCAGCCTGACTACCAGCCCCCAGACTGTCAGATCGGTGAGACACACTTCTTTCTATGTGTTTTTGGCACTGAATTTGTTTCGTTGGTGGCGCTGATATATACGACTCCGGTAAATGCTGCAATACAGTGAAGAATTGGTACTGTTATCTCAAAAGTGCACACTACGAATTGATGTACAAAATTCGCGTCACAAATGGTTTCATGTATGCCTGTTTTTGCTACTTACATGAGATTCATTTCAACTTTAATAAATGCGATTTCATATGGAACTGTAGAACAACATTATTTTCCGTTCCCGTTTCAGTTTCTCAAGATGTCACTGTGTTTGGACAAATCAATATATGCTACACCACGTCTTCTAGCCAGATGCTTGACAGCAGCACAACCCAACATGCTATTCAGGCCTTTGAGAATGATACAAGCATTAACGAAAGATATACATATTATGTCCCAGGCTTGTAATATCTCATAGTCATTCCCTTCAAGAAATGTTGCCAACTCTGGACAAATGATCTTACATAGTTCAAGGAAATGTGAACAGTGGTAGCTTTCAGTGAGTTTAATGTTTGACCAAATGGATTTGTGGTGAATTTTGGCACATTATACACACCAGTATTGAGAAAAGGAGATTGTGGTGTTTCGTGTGGTGCTGCCTTGAGTTACTTTGCACTGTGTTTCTTTGCACTGTGTTGTGTTCACTTGCTTTTGGTGTGTGTGTGGTGTGTGTGTGTGGTGTGTGTGTGTGTGAATATTACAGAAGTGAAAAGCAAACCAGAAAGTTCATTGTGTGGTGCCCCTGACGGAAACTGTAACAAAGGTTTGTGTAAAGTTTCAGGAGCTCACTGACATGTATAAAATGCACAGACTGTACCTTTTCCTTCTCCCACCTGCCTGCCTGCCTGTCTGTCTGGTTGTTTGTCTGAAACTTTTGTTTTCATTCTCCATGTCTATCCCTGCACCTTTTGATTCCTCTGTTTCCAGCATTCGTTCTTTCATTTACTGTCTTTTCACATGTGTTTTCAGACAGATATTTTCATGTCATTTTCTTTGTCCGTCTTACATTTCTTGCTTTCTTTGCCTCTCAAAGCCTCTGTCTGTCTGTCTCTGTCTTTCTCCCTGTCTGTTCCTCCATTCCTTCCTCCTGCCTCTGTCTGCATCCATCTGTTCTGTCCGTCTCCCCCTCTATGTTCCTGTTGGTCTCTATTTCTCTGTTTCTACCCTCCCCACTCTCTCTCTTTTCTTCCCATTCCCTTGTATATATGTGCACTATTTGTAATTGATCTCTTTTCTCACACACATTTCACAGCTAACTTGTAATGAATGCAAATTAGGAATGACCATGCCTAAAATCCTAATCCTTGAATAAAAAACGCTTTGAGTTCCGTCTCTGTTTCTCTCCCTCCTCGTCTCTCTTGTCTCTCTCTTTCTTTCCCCCTTCTCTGTCTCTTTTCTCGTACACATTTCATAACTGACTTACCATCTGTTGTCAAATCCATTGCAATAATAGTTTGGTTTACTTAATTTTACTCATTTTACAAAAACCACAGCACATGGACAAACACACACACACACACCAGAGACAGACGGACGGACAGACAGACAGACAGAGAGAGAGAGAGAGAGAGAGAGGCGGAGGAGGAAGAGTAAGGTCTCAAGAAGAATAACAACAACAATCAACAAAAGCCATTGGCATTGACCGTTATCCATCCACCGTTGCAGTCAATGTGGCCCTGGGGAAAGTCGCCAGCATGAGTGCGCCTTACGTGGCACCTAACCACCCTGCGAGTCCTGCAAGTCTGGCAGTGGATGGCAACACTAGCACGTACTACACAAGCTGTGTGCACACCTTGGGCACCTTGGACAACGAACCCGACTGGTGGCAGGTAGACCTGGGCCGTAACTACACCGTCACTGACATCACCGTCTACCATCGGGAAGGGGGTCAGTCAGTCTCTTTTATTTCCCCACATGTGTCTCTCCCTGCAAATGGACAGGAAAAGCTTTTGCTGAGATTAAGGTTTTGACACACAACCAACACACCCAAAGAAACATGGACTGGGTTGTACAAGCGATCCTCGTAGCGCTACATTTGCTAATTTTCCAAAGAGAGAGAGGTGGCAGAATGGTTAAGATGCATATCTGCCAGCACAGTTTCCATGAAGGTCTGGGTTCGAATCCTGGTCTCGCCCTTTGTCGTAAGTTTGACTAGAAAATCAAACTGAGTGTCTCGTCACTGGGATGAGATTATAAACTGAGGTCCCGTGTGCAGCACGCACTTGGCGCACTGAAAAAGAATAAATGGCAACAAAAGTGTTTTTCGATAGTAAAATTCTATAGAAGGAATCCATTCTGATAAGTACACAACTGTATATGCTTGCACTTAAAGCCTGACTAGCATGTTGCTGTAAACAGATGTAGTGTAGTGTATATGGATTTGACCGAATGCAGCGAAGCTTTCCTGAGAAACTGAAATTAAAACTGAAACGAAAGCCGCACAGACAGGAAAAATCTGAATGCTAACTGAACTTCAAGCCGCTAAGATCGTTTCGCAACCCAGCCATGATAAACAGTTCTGTGGGGCAACCCAGTGACTCATCACAGAGTTAAGGGGGGAGGAAGAGGAGGAGGAGAAAAGAAGAAGTCTGTTTTTAGTTTGTGTTATAAATCTCTCTTCCTCTTTCTCTCTTGCATTCTCTGTCTGCCGTCCTTTCCTTTCCTCCCCCTCTCTGTTTGTCTCTGTCTCTTTGTCAGATTCTCTGTATGAGAAACACACATGTACTCTCTGTCTATCTCTCTGTCTGTCTCTCTTTCTCTCTGTCTGTCTCTGTCAAACTGTCTGGATGAGAAGCACACATTGACTCTCTCTCTCTCACAAGAAATAGAAGCATTTCTGTTTTAGAATAGAAAGTGTTTTGCCAAACTGTGTTAATCAAAATTCCATGTATGGATTTAGTTTCAACAATGTGTGACCCAAGCCGAATGTTGTAAAAGTAACGCTTATTTCAACCGTCGTTCACAATCGTAAGTATGAATACAACTGATTGCATTTGCATTTTGGGTGTGGTTAACATGTGAGTGTGTGTGTGTGTGTGTGTGTGTGTGTGTGTGAGCCAACACCATATCTTGTGGTTGATTTTCCAGTGTGTGTGTGTGTGTGTGTGTGCACGTGCGCCAACACCATATCTTGTGCTTGATTTTCCATGACAAATATTCAGTGCCTCATGTCATGACTGCAGTCACCATGTCAGAGATGTGGCAGAATGGTCAGGCATTGAACCAGTGTTCACCAGTGATCAAAGTTTGAGGCCCCGTTTCGGCATGGTGTTGTGTTCTTGGGAAAGGCTCTGTACTCTGATTTTCCTCCCTCACTCCACCCAGGTGTGATTTAGTACCTGACTGCAGTCGTGAAAGGTTTAAAGCAGAAAGAGAGGATTTGTCTCCGCCTTCCTATTTTGAACCCCAGACACAGTGAATATGAAATCACTGCCCCATATGCCGTGAAAGGCTCTGGAAACATTAACCTTTTATTTTTGACATTATACAACCTTAAAAAGTTACTTTCAACGATGTCTTGAAAGTATGGGTATCCTGCATGGATCGTGTCAATGATCGCAAGTCAATATATTGAAAGTTTGAAAAACAAATGATTGTTTTTTTCCAAGGTTCAGATGCATACCCTTTTAACCAGCGCATTGCTGGAGTATGGGTCTACGTGGACAATTCCCTGTGCTACAAGTTTCCGGATTCTGCCGATGTTGGCAACGAGCGGAAAGAGAAAGATGACATCACCTGCCAAAAACCAATCACAGGACAGATTGTTCGATTTGCCAAGGACGGCATGTCCCACATGCAGCACTATTCTTTCATCAATATTTGTGAAGTGCAAATTTGGGGTACGTAACCTGTGACTGAGGGAGAATCTGTAATGCATGTTCTTTTATCCTGGCATAGAGTTTGTTTCAAGCATCTGATCTCCCTTTACATTTCTAGGTCTTTATGGTCTGGAGAACTGTGTTGACAATGTTTATCTTATTTTCAGTAAGCAAGCTGACTCCGACAAGTATTTCGGTGTTCATGCATTGAAAAACAGAAGTTCTGGTATTAATGCAATGAATTTCAACAACATTAGACAAATACATCAGTGCAGTGGGTACTCAGTAATGCTTGAGATAAACTAACTAAACAGATATGTACAAACATATCTGTATATCTGTATCTATCTATCTGCCTGTGCAGCTATATTTAAATGATAGGTACGTTATATATTTTGATTTTTAATCGGAATCACTACATCCCAATAGTGAACGAAAGTAAACAGTTCCTGCATGTCCATGGCTGCTTAGGAATATACTGTTCGCAAAAGTGAACCGAGGGCTTAAATTGAGCTCACGCATATATCTAAGTCATGAAGGAAATGCCTCTTGTTACCTCCTGTGCCACTATGGCGGCCACACATTTGATTTCATTTGCTAAGATAATATTTCCTCCTTTTCCTTCTGTTACTACCATTTCTGCTGCTACTGCTGCTATTACTGTTTCTGCTGCTGTAGCAGCTACTGCTACTGCTACAGCCCTGCTACTACAGACATTTCCCAAAAGTCATTACCAAATTCATGTTGCCTTTTTTTTCAACAGCGTGCAAATCAGGCCTGTATGGACGGCAATGTGAGAACGAGTGTGACAGTGACTGTCAGCAAGGAGAGTGTGACAATTACGATGGGACCTGTCTGAATGGTAAGTGATGACGTGCTGAGAGCTAATGATTTGAAATAATCAGACATAGTCTAGGCCTACTTGTGTAACTCTTTCACTCACAAACTAAACTAAGGTACACTCGCACATACACTTACTCCCTCTCAAGCACACACACATACACATACATGCACGTGTGCACGCACACACACACACACTCACACACAAGAATGCGCTCACCACAGATACTGTCAAAGAGATACGTGCATATCAAACAAATTCCAACTTTACAACACAGAATGAAAATCGTGCATTACTACACTAATTACACATTGACCATGTCAGTGCTGTGTATCCCAGGGTGCAGTGAGGGGTATTACGGGGCCGACTGCAGTGAGCAGTGTGGTCAGTGCCAGAACCAGGAGACATGTGACTGGCACACAGGACGTTGCCCTCACGGCTGTCAGCCTAACTACCAGCCCCCAGATTGTCAGATCGGTGAGACACTGTTCTGTCTCACCTGGCAGGAATTTGAAAAAACAACAACACCGAAATAGATGCTATTTTAGTGTGATGGGGTGGTAAGGTGGTGTTTGTGAAGGCGAAGACAGGTAGAAGGTGTTTTGCAGAAGAGAGCCGCAGCCAGGCAAGGTAGACTCGGGAAGGCAGTGCGCTTGTTTTCTTCTTTTCTTCTCTTATTCTTCCAGACCAGGAGAGTTTTGAATTTGTCTGGCACTCGCTCGCTTCTTATATTCAGTTCCACCGAAGCGCAATGCCAGCGCCGTGAAGCGACTCACGGCAAAATCGGCCCTTCGCGAGCCTTAAGGGGCCAAACTTGTGCCACAGTTTGTTTGACCAAATTTAGCGGTGTCTGACTTTCGGCTCGGGGAACTAACATAGACATATTACATATCACACAAAACTGCAAGAGACAAGCATTTGTTAAAGCTTATTAGTTAAAGCTTAAGTTAAACCATTTTCTACAAAAAGTAATGTGTTAAAAACTGTAAACAAAAAGAATCACTGAATGAACCAACTTCCAACGAGTTCGTGTATCATTTCTGTACATTACAACAATCAGTACGTCACGATATGTAATATAATTGTGACAGTTGAATAACTGAAAATCCTGAATTTTCAACCATATAAAAATTATCTATAGAATCTGCTTCTAGAGTAAAGATTTATTATGTTAAAATTTAAGAGAAAACTCAGCAGACAGCTCCCGTGTCGGCACCGCTTGGTGGTGCTTTTGGCACTCGTGATCGGCACTGAAATACTTCGTTTAAACCATCTACAACCCAGTTATACATGTATGATATGAATCAGATTGATAACAGAAATGCTAACATCTGAAAAACATGCTTTAAAAATGTCTAGGTATTGTAAAATCGGCACCGACGAATTCCAGTGACTTGAAGAAGAGATAGTTTTGTGGGGCCGAAATGCTGCCAGACATTTCACACCATCGCATGCCTACAACTTAGGTGTACATGGAAAGCGATACAAGAGAAGAAATCTTAATCATTTGTATTTTAATGCACAATCTAAATTCCACAGCAACTATATTGATATATAGAAAACAAAGATATTTTGTATGTTTTATCTGAGTAGATTTCAAAGATCGCACCAAAATTCTCACATAAATATTAATTTAAAAGAGTTATAGGCTTTCGAGCCTGATGATATCATTATAGCTAAGAAGTATGATCTTTTGAAGTCCAATAACATAAAAACTATAATCTCATATTTTAGGAAATGTTTATGATTTAACAAATTGATGAGAAATAATAAGGCTTCCTGTAAAAGGAGATAACTTGTGACCGATTTACCAACTTCCTAACCTTCGGCGAGTTACAAAAGTCGTCTGCTAAGCTGGCCCAATGAAGATTGTAGCCAACCAGGCTACATTAGTATTCTGTTCGTAGTTTGAAGGTGTTTTTTTTAAATTTGATTTTTAGGGGGTGGTGGGATCTGTATGTCATAAAATATGTCTTCCCTTATTGAGCTATTTCAAGAATAAATCTGCATGAGTTTTCCTTTTAAAAAAAAAGTTCCTTCACATGTACATCTATTGACATGGGTTATTTTGCAATATTTTGTTGTGTGATATTTTGCAATACATATGGGTGGTGATGTCAAAGGAAGAATAGATTCACATCTTCATGTTCTTCAATAAGCAATATTATTATATTATCAGTAATAATGACATTTGCAGTGTGATGGACTATAAACGAAACTGTGGTGGAATAATTAAATGTATTGTCACTTTTTTGATTGTGGTTTTTATACTTAAATCACGTCAGCTTAACGTTTGAATGCCATGATCATGTGTTGTTACCAAAATCCAGAAAATATGTGACACTGTAAGGCCTAATTCTAATAAACTCAGCTTGTGTTACAGCGGTTTTTGTTTGTGTTTTACCACGCTTAACATATAACTTTGATATTGGTGCATTTATGCACAGTTTATTGGTCTATATTGGAAATGCTTGGCAGATTCACAGGCTATGTTTGTTAGTCTGTCTGTTTGCGTATATGTGAGTGAGTGTGCATATGTATAATTGTGTGTGTTCGTGCGTACATATGTGCGTGTGTATGTGTGTTACAGAGCTGAGAAGCACCATGACAACAGAAAGTCCATCATGTGGTGCTCCTGATGGGAACTGTAACAAAGGTTACTTTGCATTCAGTGTTTTGTCACTTCACAGTTTGTCCACTGTCGGCCTGTCTCTGTCTGCCTCACTCCGTTCCCTTCTCTTTTCTACCTCTGTCTGTCTATCTCATCCTTTCTTCTAAGTGTCTGCCACGGTTGTGGTTGTTGTCTGTGTGGCTGCCTTTCTCGCTCACTCTGATATGCTCATAGCACAACTTCACAGGCTGTTTCCAAACCCAGCCATTTCAAGCAAAGGATAAAGAATGGAAAGTGGAGAGTAGTTACTTTTGTTTTTAAGAATAAAACAACAGTAGCAACAGTAACCGAAAACTACAGACTACTGTAAACTCGCCTTTTCCCTCAGCAATAAGTTCAATTGTGGCAGGTCCACTTCCTTTGTGTTAGCTGTGCTTGACTATGTGTATATACATATGTATGTGTGCATAACTACATGCATGTATATGAATGTGTATTGTGTGTGCGTGTGTTTATGTAAGTTTGTGCCTTCCTATGTGTGCGTATGTGTTAGGGTAGCTATTAGATACACATGTATGTTAAAATGTATGTATGCAGTGTGTGTGTGTGTGTGTGTAGTCACATTTTGGTGTGTGTATGTAACATAGATATAATGTTTTATGTTAATAAAAGCGTTTTTGTAAAGCACCTAGAGCAGATTTCTGGATAGTGTGCTATATAAGTATCCATTATTATTACTGTCCACTGTACAGTGAACGTGGCCGTTGGGAAAGCCGCCAGCATGAGCACTCCTTACGTATCAGCACGCTACAGCTCTGGTCCTGCAAGTCTGGCAGTGGACGGCAACACCAGCACGTACTACACAAGCTGTGTGCACACCATGGGCACTTTGGACAAGGAACCAGACTGGTGGCAGGTGGACCTGGGCCGTAACTTCACCGTCACTGACATCACTATCTACCATCGTATTGGCTTTTTTTCCCTTAATTTTTTACATCCCTCGTGTCTTTAAACTTTCGTTTCTTAACTAATCAAAACCAGGGTGGTAGAGTAATAATTTCTAACATCAGGCATAGTTAAATTTAAAAAGAAATCATAGCTCAAGGGCAACATGGTCCTCATCATCTTCGTTTACTTGTTTTTTGTATACTGAAATACTGCATCAAAATTACAGAGTTGTCTGTGTATAAAGTGTGATAATATATTCAATGAAGGAGGGAGCGAGTGAAGGGGGAGGACACACACACCTACAGAATAGGATAGATAGTTAAATAAATTGATTGAGAGAGAGTCAATTTAATCAATCTATGTGTGATTGAGTAGACAGTTGTCTGTGCTGTAGTTGACTGTCAAAGTATCATTTACGGTCTAGAAAGGGAGGTGTCTGTGTGGTAAAGCAGACAGATAAAGAAAACCTAGTGCTTTAGTTATCAATTAACCTCTGTGCTCTTTCTCACCCGATGGTAAATAAACACAAGCTAAAGTGCCTTATGCATTGTATCTTGTTCTGAATAAGTAAACTGTAGAGTATTATGTTTGTTTTAAAAATTAGTGTAGGTAAAAGATGTATGAATTCATTACCTTCAAATTCTGTTCCTGAAGGTTACATTCCACATCCCTTTTCCCATCGTATTTCTGGAGTGTGGGTGTATGTGGATGATACACTGTGCTACAAGTTCCCCAGCTCCCTCAACATTCCAAGGACGCAGAAGGAACGTGATGACATCACCTGCCAGCAGCCAATCAAAGGGCGGGTGGTTCGGTTTTCTAAAGATGGCTACGTTCACAGCCGGGACTATTCTTTCATCAATTTCTGTGAAGTGCAGATTTGGGGTAAGTTTGCTCCGACTGAGGACGAGTCTTGAAAAAGTCTTTGACTTTGACTTGAAAATGCTTTGATATTTAATAAGGGCTAGTGTCTGCAACACTCATCATTCTTTTCTTTTTCCCCTGTTGCCTGTCTCCCACCCATGTGATTGTAAATTCTGATCACCATGTTTGCTGCTATTGTCTTATTGAAAAAAGAGCAATCACTTGACATCTTCTGGTACTGTATTTTGGAGTGATGCATTTGAAATGTCTCTCTTCTCTCTGGTGGTGAAAGCATGTGTTCCCATTCGACAGTGTGCAAGTCCGGCCTGTATGGACCGCAGTGTGAGAACGAGTGTGACAGTCACTGTCAGCAAGGAGGGTGTGACAATTACGATGGAACCTGTCTGAATGGTAAGTGACAGGGGAAAATAGCAGACAGAATGTGATTAATAATTCGAATAACTTTTTTCTCTCTCTCTCTCTCTCACATACACACATGCACCCACACACAAAATTGTGCTGCTGAACATGGACATCCCCCCCCCCCCCCTATACATCTACACAACTATACAAACACACCTTCTTGTGCACGCTCACACACACATGAACACAATGAATTCTATTAACAAGTGCACAGTGACAATTTGCTGTGTGTCCCAGGGTGCAGTGAGGGGTATTACGGGGCCGACTGCAGTGAGCAGTGTGGTCAGTGTCAGAACCAGGAGACATGTGACCGGCACACAGGACGTTGTCCTCACGGCTGTCAGCCTGACTACCAGCCCCCAGACTGTCAGATCGGTGAGACACTCTCCTCAGATGTACATCTTGCATGTGCACTTAAATATATACAGGACAGTGCTATGTTGTATCTTTTAAAAAAAAAAAACTAAGAAAAGATCAGGCAAACATTTTTTGTCTTTCATTAGAAGAATTATGACAAAAGAGACGGAATTTGTTGCCCCTTTTGCAGATGTAGCATGCAATAAATAAGTGATGGAACTGAGAAAGAACAAAATGTACCAACATGCAGGAAATGGTTATATGAAAATCATAATCTGTTTTTCACCACTAGCTATCATTGACATCAGAGTTGAGGAATAAACAAGATTGCCATGAAACAAAATGCATAGCTTTTTGAGGTTGACTAGACTTTAAACCTTCAGATGGCAGTGTTAGAACAAAGTTATTCCGGCCTTAGATTGCAACATCAGAACCCAGTATTTCCAGCCATACATGGCAGTGTCAGAAATTAGGTTTTCCTCAGTTTCAGTTTCAGTAGCTCAAGGCGGTGTCGCTGCGTTCGGACAAATCCATATACGCTACACCACATCTGCCAAGCAGATGCCTGACCAGCAGCGTAACCCAACGCTCTTAGTCAGGCCTTGAGAACTCAGAAACTAGACATGCCTTCCTTTAATGGCAACATCAGAAATTAAGCTATACCCTCAACATCAGAAACGAGAGATACTCATGCATGCCTTAGATAGCAAGAACAGAATTGTATAACCATGCCTTTGATGCCAACATAAGAAACTAGACTTTCCTGTCTTTGACGAAACTACAGAAGCTCAATATTCCTGACTCTGGTTGTGGCAAATACAAACTAGATATTTCTGCCTTTGATGACATCAGAATTTATAACAACCAAGCAGACAGGGCAGCAGAAAGGGGAGCAAAGAATCATACAGATAGTATAAAAGTATATTGCCCATTGTCATACAAGGAAATAAGCAATATGCTAGAAAGAGTCTTTTATAGGTGCTTGAATTCAAGTCTAAAACCTCGTCAGACTCTTTCAGACTTTGGTCCGATTCGCAGACCAGTACTGAGTTTAGCTCTCAGACTATTATCAAATTCATGACGGACCAAGTATTGTTCTAATATCATAATCTCACATGTTCCATAGTTACCATTCTGTATAACAGTCCTTACTATGTACTAACATGTCTTTATTTATTTCTCATATGTATTAGTTGTTTTTTGTTTTTTTTAACTTTTATGGTTGCTGTTGTCTTTACAATGTGATCAACTACAAGCTTTCTTTTCCAATAATGCAGAAATGGTATACTCATGCTCATTATTATTATGACATTATAATGCCACCACTCGCTTTCGCCTTACCCTAGATACCATTACTGTAATAGTTGATACATTTGATGCTGTTGCTATGTCACAACTGGTCCAGGCTATTTACTATTAATGTCATCTTAAATCACCATGATTACTACAATCATTAAGGTGTAAGCATTGATTGATTGAATGATTGGACAAATCTTCCTTTTTTTTTCGTTTGTTTGTTTGTTTGTTGTTGTTGTTGATGTTGTTGTTACAGATTTGTTTTGCCTTGCTATAGTCTGTTTTGTTTTATTTTGTCTTATCTCTCTCTCTGTAGTGGAAGATGCTACTGTTCGTTGTATATTGTTTGTTTCATAGTTATCTCTGTATTGTATACATGTTTTTGGAAAATTAAAAAAAAAGTTAAAAAAAAAAGAAAAAAAAAAGTATTGTTCTAATGTCAAGTGCATATGCTTTAGTAACCTGACAATTAAGCATATAATTTTGACTGTAGCTTGATGAAACCTTAGGTACATGAAAGTGTGTCTTCACAAGTGACTGAGAATGTTGATGTTTTTGACTTTTTGCATTCATTATCAGTTGTTTCGCTTGTTAGTTTAACTTCTCCTCTTTTACGAAGTTCTTTAAGTAATTTCCTGTAATTGTATTTAGAATTTTTTTTCAAATTTCACCATCATTTGCCCAGTTTCCCCCAACCCTCCACTCATTCACATCTCCCACCCCTTCTAACTGATAAAACTCAAATGTATTCATAAATACTTTAACAAAATGTCTTCAGTCACCGATATGTGTGACGGGACATTAAACAAAATTCCTCCTCCTCTTGACATCAGAAACTGGGTGTTCCTGTCTTTGACGCTAATATTTGTAGTTCAATATTCCCATTTTTGATGCCATTATCAGAAACTCAGCATTCCTGCCTTTGATGACAACAGCAGAAATTCTATATTCCTGCCATTGACTGGAAAACATCAGAAACTGGATGTTCCTGCATTTGATGGCAACATAGAAACTCTATTCCTGCCTTAGAAGGCAACATTAGAAACTAGATCTTCTGGCACCTGGTGACAACATCAGAAATTATATATAACTGCATTATGTGGCTACATCAGAAACTGAATTTACTGGTGCCTAGGATGGCAACACCCGAACTATATATTCCTGCCTCTGATTGGAACAACAGAAACTCGATATTCATGCCTTAGACTACGGCAAAAAGCAGAAACAAGATTTTCTTTCCCTCACAGTCCTCTTCCACTCTTGTTTCACGCAGCTGTTGTCACAACTGCACCAAGGCCTGAAATGACTACAACCATAGCAACACAGACCACTGCCACACCTGCCATGCCCAGCCCCACCACAGAGGGAGACGCTGGTGTTCTCAGCAACATCAGCAGCCACGTCAACATCCCTGGACAGAGAGATGTAAACGGGCAACACTCCATTGGTGATGAGAACAGCGGCACCAGCAAGATATACACACCTGGTCAGCGTAAAAACACTCTACTACTTTATACTGAAACGATAATAAATTATAAATGATTTTTAAATTTTTGGATCTTGGATCACCAAAAGGGAAATTTACTGAAATTACCATAAAATAACACACGGTTATATCATAACAAAGTATAATTCTTAACCACATAAGTTATTATTGCCTGTTTTTAGCAATCTTCGTTTCGATTAGAATTTGAATGTCAAAGGAATGTAATGCGATAAAAGGATTAATTTTTTTTTCTCCAAAACTATAATTATGTGAATGTCTTTCACTAGGTGACATGGCGGGCATGGCAGTGACCATGATTCTGCTTGGAGCGCTGCTGGGCGTGGCTGGCTTGGCTCTGTACTGTCACTTCTTCAGCAGACGTCGGGACCGCACTGACGACGCAGTTTCCTTTAGCCTCATGAATCACTCTGACACGTAATGGTTTGACGTCACTGCCCTGCGACGTGTAAATGCATCCAAGTTTGGGGAAGGGGTGGGGTGTTCTGTGCCGAATGTGTGTGTGTGTTGGGGGTGGAGGGTGGGACCAGGTGCACAAGAGAAATTCAACTGTCTAAAAAAACCAAGGATGTTTCTCATTAGATCATGAACACAGACGAGAAAGTGATAAGAGTAATGTTTGTCACATGCTTTTCAAACTTTTCTCTAATAGAGATTGCGCAGTAAGTAACCCCCCAATCCACTTTGATTGTTCGTTGTTCAAGCATGACTGCCCTGTAGCGTGAATAAAAAAACATCATATACGGGATACCTATCTTTTGCCTTGTGAATAAATATGTAGTCTGGTGTCTCGTCAATTTCTGCCTTTGTACTCAAATCGTTCTCCATGTGACTTGTGGCTTTTTATGTGTGTGCATTACACGCACAGGCATGTGCAAATGTGAATAGCAAAACCACCAGTTACACTTTTCCATGCATGTTAACACATTTGTTATAAATTTTTTTGGAATGTAAAACCAGATGAAATTTGCCACAAAAATGCTAATAATAGTGTTGAAAAATAAGAAAAGAAAAAGAAAGAATAAAGGTGGTATCTGTCTTCCAGTTTAAAAATTGTTCTTTTATCTTTAAAGCTATCTTGGATTAGTAAAGCTGAAACATCAAATTTCAAGTGGAAGCACCTGCTGTTAATAACCTTCCCCAATGGCCACTTATTGATAAATGTGTTCAAGGGTTTATCTCAAAATTTAGTCAATATAACCTGTTGTGGATAAATATCCTTGAAATTTTCAGACTCTTTTCTGTGAATGTGAGCCTTAAAATTCGTCAGAACTGCTCACTGTTGTGTTAAACAATTGTGTGTTCATTGCGAGGAAATACATCCAGATTATTTCGGAATATGTGTTTTCCACAGTTTTTTTAACGATTGTGGCCTTTTTCTTTTGTGTATACGCTTCAAAGAAAAATGTCATAATTTTTTTTTTTTATACACATTGATTTCCTCACATATGCTGGATATAAACCAGCAATAAACGAATTAGTTGTAGGTATGATATTATTGCGGAGAACAACAGATACAGAAACTATTCAACACTTATTTTCTATTTCTAAAAGCTCTAGGCCAAACTAATATTTGTTGACTGAAAATATGAAACCAAAATGTTGTGACAAATGGAACTTAAGATTTTGACACATCATAGCTGGAAATCTTGGTTTATGCATTCACGAAAGATAGTCGATGTAAAAATTAAATGGTTTCAGCAGAAAATGCTACACGGATGTTTATGTACAAAATCATTTTTAAAAGACTTTGAGTTACTTATAAGTTTGTTTTTTGTAGAGAACTCGAAGATAGCATTGATCACGCATTTTGGAAAGTGTGACTATGACCAGATATTCTGGAATGCTTTAACAGATTTGATGGGGCAGGTGTGCTATTGCCAGAAATCTGAAGTTAACAGAATCACTTGTCTTATTTGGATATGATGTGACACTAATCACTGGTGCCGTTTTATGCTTTATAGTATTGTTTGCAAAGTGTATGATGGTCAGTCGTCAGTCTGACTGACAATCAAACAGCAGTGGAGACAACTGCTATCCGATTAACTGGCCTAGAATTTGATTATAGTGGAGTGTGCCTTGCCCAAGGTATATCCCCACTCTCCGAGAGGACTTTAGCACAGTGAACATTGTGGATGGTCCCCAAAGGCCAACTAGCCCCCAAGGCTGTAGCACAAAGAGCCAGTGCAATTTTGCCTCATATTTGAGAATGATATTCCTTTACAAAAGCTGTAAATAAATTTTCATTGCAGTAGAGAACCCATTGACCATATAGTCTCACTTTGCTGTTGGCCCAGCTGTAAGCATATGCAAATCTCTGATACATGCCGAGTGAGCTGGGTCAGTATTCCTTGTATTTATATGAAACTGAGAGAGCCTTTCATAGTCTTAGATGTCATTAAAATAAATCTAAAATGTGATACAAAATTAAAGAATATAATGCATATGTTAAACTTTAAGCATGCCATTTTCTCTGCCAGATGGCTGCCATACAAATT
Source organism: Babylonia areolata (assembly GCF_041734735.1). Taxonomy (NCBI): domain Eukaryota; kingdom Metazoa; phylum Mollusca; class Gastropoda; order Neogastropoda; family Buccinidae; genus Babylonia; species Babylonia areolata. The sequence goes on from NC_134883.1 coordinate 10,059,272, forward strand.
ATTTATAACACTGATGATCACCTTTTTATGATCAACGAAAACTTGTCACACATAATTGCATGGTTTTGTATTTGATATTTGTTTTATGTGCAAGAAATGTACTTAATGTGATATTGACTTACTGTGAACATATGAGGCCCTTGACATTTAGAAAAATGATCATAACAAATCGGCACAATAATATCAAACCTATGCACAATGTCAATCCATCTGCCTCTGTCAGCCTTTCTTCTAGTATACATGTATATTATGTTCTCATGAATATGCTTGTTTTTGCCCATTTTCTTTTCTCCATTTTTTCCCCCAAATACTATGCTTGCACCTGACCTGGTCTATTACATTAAAAAAAACCCAACTCAACCCGAGTGAGGAGAATTTCTTTTGTATGTTTCCTATATTTTTCTATAAGTTAATTGCTTTGTAAAATGCACACTAATTAAAATTTGACCAATTAAAATTGAATAAAAACGGTTTGTTTTGTTTTACATGCAACTGTGTGGAGAGAGAGAGTCAGCTCTCTGGCGCCAAAATGTGAAGAATTACAGCTGGATTTCAAACTCGTAACACATGATGGTCCATAAAAAAAATCTCTCCAAATGCACTTTGCTCATAGCAGGATGGAATCCACTTGCACACGACACACACACACAGACAGGTTTTTTCCTTTTCTTATAAGAAAGGAAAGAAACGTCTCTGTGTGTGTAAGTTATATATTGGGCAATTTTATGAAGCATCTCCTGTCTTTAGCGAGAAAAGTCTTCCAATAATAATGATAATATGATAATAATCACAATAATCATAATAATACTTATCTCCCTTAGTGCCTATATTGGGCTTTAAGCGACTCGCATGAAAGAATACTTAAAAAAATTCATACACACACACACACATAATAGCTTCAGTACACATGAAAATGTACGAGAAAAAAAAGCTCTACACATGCATACACCTTGCATGCATGCCCACAGAATACACACACCCACACACACATACCATGAAGACTTCAACAGAGTGAAGGAAACAACACATACCGGTAATGCTTGAAAGGGGAGGGGGTGTGGTGGCATACAGAAAAATAGACGATTATGCTTCGACACATCCAAAAGTGCTAACTATATTTCTTGACAGCAGCAAATCTTCATTCCCAATTATAACAGAACCACCACCACCCCCTGCCCCCCCCCCCCCCACAAAAAGAACAACAACCCATTTAAATGTGTGGCTTTTTATGCCAAACTCATGTCTACCTTTTTCAGCTTCCCTTGAACTTCTGTTGCAAAGTTGCTTTGCTAAGTATCACTTTAAACATAGAAATAAACCAACTCTTCTAAAGTTAGCAAAGTAAATTCCTGCAATCATAGTAATGTAGACCCCTGTAAGCTGCACATGTAGTGAAGTAAAACACTCTAAACGTAGCTGAAAACCAACCCCTCTAAACATAGGCAAATAAAACCTTATAATCTTAGCCAAGTAATGCCCTATTAATGTAGCCAAGTAAAGCATTCCAAACGTAGTGAAGTAAACTTCTCTAAAATGTAGCGATGTAAACCTTCCTAAACCATAACAAAGTAAAGCTCTTTAAAACTAATGGACTCAACCCCCCTAAAACAGCGGTGTAAAACCATTTAAGATTGCCAAATCAAAACCACCTAGCCAAGTAAACCATAAAAATAGTTCTAAGTAAACCAACCCCTCTAACATGACAACAACACCCTTTACTTTAACCACAAATTGTTCAATTAACTATGTATTTGTTTAACAACCAACTTAAAAGTTAAATTGCTCTATACAACTAAATAGTAAATTTTGTTGACATAAGCAGGGCAAGTCAAATCAAAGATGGGTGTCTACAATTTTTTTTTTTTTTTTTTGGGTGGAATTTGATGTCTGAGGTCATTCAAAACAGGTCTAAATAACACAGGTCTAAATAACACAAAGTGATGTTCAGTTTCCTTTGTATATATATCTTGAAACTACGTAGAAAAAAAATTAAATGCCATCAGATATTAAGGCTTAGAACTCCCAAAGACCCATAACAATTTTTCAAAGCTAAGTAAAAACAAAATGTGAATAAAAGGGTAGGTATAATGTAGTAGAAAGCGGGTGGTCCCAAAATTATTACAGCAAAAAAAGCAGTAATTTGAAAAAAAGAGACAACAAAAAAACACTTCATAAATGTTCTATTCATCATTACAATCCATCACATGTATGAAATTTGGGCAAGTCTGGGGCAATTTGTGTAATTTGATGACATCCCAAAATTATACAAATGCCTCATCACAAATATTCATTATAAAATGCAAGTCATCTCTAATCACACATAGATCTCATTTATAACATCAAAAATAGAGTAATGGTAATGTGTAACTGCTACCCCTAAACTGATAACATTGTCGGTTGGAAAATGTATTTTTCTCTTCTATAATTGGTTTCAATTTAAGTTTCTACAAAACTTAAATAGTATTTGCCTCATATTTTGACAGGTTTTCTCGAGTAATCCCCTAAGTATTGCTACCTTAAACTCCCATGGAAATCATAGTCCAGGGGGAAAAAAATCACCAGAATCCTGTCATATTAAAAAAAAAAAAATCATCACCAGAATCCTGTCTTCACAACAGTAAGCTTAGAGCTTGGATTGATATTCTGTTCCTTTTTTCTCTTCCTGTACTAACCTATAACCAATGTTCTGAAAACAACAACTAAAAAGGAAAAAGAAAAGTTAAAGCCCTCATTCTCTCCCTTTTTTCTCTCCCTCTTTCCATCTGTATACATGTGTATCTGTGTTCTTTGATTTAACGTCTATTCACAGAGTGTGATTTTAGACAAAAAACAACAACAACAACAACACACACATATATAATATAAGCCTAAAGATGTGAAAAAAAATTCTACCTAGACTGTGAAACAAACTGTCAGAAATATTTGACAGTAAGTTGAAAGACTAGAAACAATCTTACAATTTCTTGTGAAAAATATTCTTAAAAAGGTTTTAAATCCTCACATTAAAAACAAATGTGGATTTGAAAGATTCTGTGTGTGTGTGTGTGTGTGTGTGTAGATTGTATTACATTCTATCAAGATCATAATTAAAAAAAACAAAAACAACATCACTGATGAAATTTCATTTTTGTCTTCCTTAAAATCAAGGTTATCTCTGAGAAGAAAACAACAACAAAAAACCACCACCACCACCACCACTGAAGCTATCATTTTAGTCATAGACTCATTTAACACACACACACACAGATATATCTACTTTAAAAAACCCACTAAAATGAGGAATTCCATCTATCTTTAGCCTATGTGTGTGTGTGTGTGTGTGTGTGTGTGTGTGTGTGTATATCTATATGTGTTTATATATTATAATGCATTTGTAAAATAAATACAATATTTACATTTACACATATGAACTTATAAAAAGATAATAATATTACAGTATAGTTCAGTTGATTTCATTTACTGAAGGAAGCTTAACTCCATTTGACCAAATCCATATACACTACACCACATCTGCTAAGCAGATGCCTGACCAATAGTATAACCCAATGCACTTAGAACTTAGTCCTTGAGGGAAAATAAAATGAAATGAAGTATAATAAGACAAATACATTCAAATAAATGAACTGATCAATTAGAATAACAAATAATAACAGAAATAAATAAATGTAAACACACACACACACAAAGTATATGCAACAAAATTTATATACAGTCTCACAAATTTATATGTGGACAAATTTACACAGGCCCAATACTACACATAAGCACTCGAGCTGCTACACATTAACTCACACGCGCACACACACACACTGGTAGTGGTACGAACTGTCAAAGGTTTGTTGGTTTTTTTTTGTTGTTTTTTTAAAGTGCAATCAGGACAACTTTGGGTCTTGTTTTTGTCTGCAAATGTAATCTTTCTTGGTGCTGCTGTGGATGATTCTTCTTCTTCTTCTGCATTCGTGGGCTGCAACTCCCACGTTCACTCGTATATATACATGAGTGGGCTTTACATATAGGCAGCCATACTCCACTTTTGGGGGTTGTGGACGATTTGATTTCTACTTTTAAAGTGCTCATTTAACAGTTAAACTGATGAGTGGTTCTCTGTTGCTGCGTCTAATCCACACCCCATGTCGCACCCATGTCCTCTCCCCTCTTTTGTTCCTGGCAGCTTCTGGCAGCAGATCAATCAGTACAGGTATGGGGGGAGGGGTGCTGGGGTAGGGGGTTGTCTTCTGATTAAAATTTTGGTGTAACTGGAAAGGAGGAATTGCGAAGTCAGTGAGGGTTTCTTTCTGGACCTGGCTGGGAGGTTTCTGATCGTAACACCTGCTGTCCACAACTTCTTCCTGTTTGGTTGACTGCTGTGTTTTGTTGTTTGTTTTCTTTCAGGAAATGGAGATCAGTGACAGAGATGGGGGAGGAGGGCTGAAAGCGTCAATCCAGACAGGTGGGTCTGGTGCAAAGCCAAAGACAACCATCCAACAATCCAATCAATAAACAAATATTATACACACTGAAAAATATTATATAGATTTCTATTTCCACATCTGACAAGATGCCACATAAACAAAAATCACTCCATACATGATGCATACATTACCCTGGAACTAACCAACCATTCTCATGTCACATAAAAACACCGTCTTATCTGCAACAAAAAGATGTAGTAATTATATCACAGTAATCAATCTAATTTTATGGAAAATCAGTCTGTTGAGATGTCATGGAATTTTTAGACCAAAACACCTCAAAGAGAGAGAGAGGACTCTGTTCATCTTACCTCACAATACTGGGCTTAGTGTGAGTATTCTGCTTGCTTTCTTTTCTTTCTTTTTTCTTTTCTTTTTTTATTTTACTTGCAATCTCAGTGTTGTTCAAACATTTTATGTCATAATGTGCATCATTCTCTTGTTTTGTTTTGACCTTACTTAACTCTCAGTATTGTTTCCAACCAAACCTCTCCACAACTAACGTGATTTCATTTCTTCTTTCATCACAGCATTTGCACAGCTGCCAACAATGGTAAAGAAAAACTTGCTGACATAATGAAACTGAAGAACATCACAGATCTTTGACAAAAAGTGTCCCGACACATAGTTGAAGATCCAGTGAGCGTGTGGAAGATGGTGATCCATCAGCTTTAGAACCACAAATCCACAGCAGTTCAAAACACCAAGGAGGAAGTTTTGCAAAGCGCGGTCTGACGAGTTCTCCTTGTACAGAAAGCTGGCCCCCACCACTGCTAGCAGTATGTGGCAGCCCAGAGAGAGTTCAAACCCGACAGGTGTCAGCAGTGTCAGGCTGTAACTGGTAACTGATACACACATCAGTGCATAAAACTGCGTTCGGGAACACCTGCCTCGGACACTCTGGGCCCAGGCATAAACCAGCATGAAGAAAGGGAACGTGTACCACTGATCCATCACGGCACTGCCAACCGTTTGAGCAACAATCCTATACAGCTGAACAAAGCCATAAACAAAGCCCATGCCATTGAAGACAAAAAAGAAATACGTGTCAGCATCTTTCACTGTCCCTTCAACATGCGCCCTTTGTATAACGAGACACCAGTAACCCCCACACAGCATGTACCCAAAGTTGATGGCGGTGTTTAGTGGCATGGGGACACAATCTGGCAGCCAGGGTGGGCGTTGTTCGGCGTAGTGTTCCAGCCCTAGCTCCACTGTTGCAGTGTCAAAGGTGCCAGACCAGGTGATGAGAACCATGACAAGCGTCATGACCAGGAGGGTGACAGAAGCTTGCTGAAAGATATCTGTCACTGTGCTGCTGCTGCACTGGGTGGAGAGCTTCTGTCTCTCTGTGCTTGCACCAGAAACAGCCATTGTGGTACACAGTTTTCCTGAGGAGAAACAAAGGAAAGCATCATTTGTTACTGAGAACGAAAACACACACATCCTTTGCTGCAAGCTTATAAAATCTTTTTTTGTTGTTGTTGTTGTTGTTGTTGTTGTTAATTGTTTCATTGCAAATATTTCTTTAATGTAGCCAAGCACTCAGCTGGCTGCAAATAACCGTAGTTCAACTCACAGCGCAATTTAATCCTTCATCAGTGTAAAGATTTCAACTGACGCTAAGTTTACGTCATTTTGTTCTTTCCATCACATATAATGCTACAATTCTATATGTGATCGCTTATCATACACTGCAACCACACTATTATAGTGTTTGGATGAGAACAGATCAGGCATTTAGAAAGTACAAGATACAAAGCCGATTTTCATTGTTGACAATGAATTATGTTCACTGCACAACTAGTGTTGCTTGACGGCTTTGGCCGAGTTGAAAACTGTTTCTGACACACCATATTTAATTAAATATCTCTTTTGTCGGATCAGTAAACTACAAGTATTATATACTGGCAGAATTGTAGCGATTCCATCTTTAAATTTATTCCATTTGTGTTTGCCTACATTAAACTAATTTAATGCAGTTTGTAATTTTCAGTGAGAAACTTGGTAAAACTGACCCTTTTCAGGTTACTTTAATTAAGATTGTAAATTCACCTTAAATAATCAGCACTACATTTTATACTCATTAGAAAGATTGTGTTGAGCTCTTTGTTTTGTGATAAAAATCGGTTCAGGAATCATTTAGAAATCTATCACTGAACACCCGAAAACAAACACAGATTATTCAAATATCTAGCCCAAAAGGCCTGATTTGCTTCGCACCACATGCGGTTGTCTTTGAAGTTCATGTAACTCACATAAATAGGCAAAGTAGGTGACCACTGGTCACTTTCACCTGGCTGGTCACCGGCAATAGTCTGCTCTCTCTCTCTGTCGCCCAAAAGGTCAGCGTCGCACATCATTGCTGTAAGTACTTTGTGTCAAATGTGTTGTTTTGTAAATTGTATTTTTTGACACAGTACTTGTTGTTCATATGAGTATGTTATTTTCTTTGTTTGGTTTGCTTGTTTCAATTATTGCTTTGACATGTAGTCACAGCTTGGCTATGATTGATCTAGATAATCGCCATGTTGTCATGATATGTTTAAGGCAGATTTGATTCTTTCGAACGTCACTGTCAGTGATGTCTCCGCTCACTGATAGTTTATTTGCCTATTCTAGAACGTTTTTGGAATGACAAGTTCTTTCCGTCTTTGCTCACACTGACGAAGGTTAAGTTTTACTTATCCCGCTTTCAGAGGAGGGGGATTAAATGTTGAGCACAAGCTTAGCTGTGCTGATATCTGGCTTTGACGCAACTGGATAACTGTAGCTGAATCCATTTAATAAGTAAATGGCCATGCCATGATAGTTCTTCCAATCTTTGTATTGAGCACTTACTATTTGGTTTCTCAGTTTGCCAGTGTTTGATATCAAAGCCACTGATTCTACTGTCTTTTCTATCATTCATGTATCATTTCATATGATATCAGTTGTACTGCTACAGTGTTTCATTGATGCTCAGTACCATAGCTTCACAGTTACTGTGTGCTCAGTACTCTTAAGATGTGTGTAGTATTCTGTTGTGGTGATTGCAAGATAGTGTTGGATTGATATCAGTTATTGGTTACAACCATCTGTTGATCTGATATGTATCACAGTCTGGTAATTGTAATTTAGTTATTATGCTCTCTTCTATACGACTTACTCCAGTATAGTGCTACATAGTACATGATAACTGATTCATTTGAATCACTGACACAGTATGAGCTTTACTTGTCTATACTGTCAGTGTGCTTTCACTAAATCAGCTTAGCTTTAACCACTTTAAGTACACTATTTAAATGTACTGGAAATGACATCTTATGTCAGTGTTTGGTCTTCACACATATGCATTATCTATGTTATGTTGTTGCCTACTCCAAACCATGAGATAGTCTTTCCATTGAAATATACATGTGCTTACTATCCACTTGTACTGACATGTTATACTTAAGATATTTTGTTATTTGTGTCCTATTCAGCCATCATCTTCTTCTCTTCTTTTTTTTATCTTCTCCTTTACTTAACTATTGTAAATAAAATAGAAAAACAATCTGTGACTGGCCTCTACATGTTTCTGGCCTGTGCGCAGATCTTTTCCTTTCATCTGCATACTCTTTAATTCAGTAAATTAGTAATTCTTTCGTACCGCCCCATTTTATATACCACTCGGGTTAACACGGCTACATTAAAAATATTAAAACATTATTTTATTTTATTTTTTAATCAAAAAAAAGAAAAAAAAGAAAAGAAAAAGAATATCATAGTAGCAAACACACACACACACACACACAGTATACATAGGTCTGTCAGTGGACATGGCTGCCACTAACAGACTATTTCATAAAATTAAAGTGCTTATAAGTTTTATATATATATTCCAATTGCACAGCAGTTTTCAACGCATAAATTTAAAAAGAAAAGAGAAAAGATGAAAAAACAACAAAACAACAAGTACTAACACCCCCGCCCCCATCTGCCCCTCCCTCCCCCCAAGAAAACAACCCCCCCAAAAACCAAACAAAACACAAAACAAACACAACAAAAAACAATTTACCAACCAAACCAAAACAATTTCTGAATCAATTAATTTCAATGCATTATCTTGACAAATGAGAGACACAGCACACCAAATGTGTTATGCAATATCTACCCGTTGAAAATGAGCTTGCACCATACTCTACTTAAGTCTGACACACTCATGCTCGGTGACTGGGTCAGTGTGTACAAGTCGCGAGTTCAGAAGATTCCGTAACTTTTTCAGACTTCTCTTGGTGCCCCACGAAAACCAGTTCCAACTTGGTTGTGACTCTAAAAAGAGAAGGTTTTATTATCCCCCCGCCTCCCCCCTTACCGTAAACCGACTTGCATGTGCATGAATTAAAATGTCTCACCTTGGCAGATAGATTGCACACTTCGGGGTTGCGCTTGGGTTCAAGTTGGTCGATGCCCACTTGTAAATTCACCTGTCAAGCTCACTACAATTCTGCAAGGGCTGAGAGTGATCTGTCCTTGACCATCGAAAAGTACGGTTACTCACATGTCGCAAATGTGTGTGGCGTTGCTGACACCATAAGAACTTCATGATACTCATTTCTGTTACACCAGACAACTGGGAAAAAAAAAAAAAAAAAAAAAAGAGAGGAAAAGAAATATAAAACCCGACCAGATAAATACCGTACCTGTGGTGTAGGGTGGTGCAGTGCGTGCGGTGTGTAGGGTGTGCTAGTATTCAGTTAACAGTTTGCAGAAATAATCTCCGTGTCACTTTACAAGATCATGTGGGTCAACGTTCATGGGGTGACAGTTCAGACTCGCCCGAATAACAAATACTTTATGTACATAGATTATGAAACAGACTTTAAACGAGAGAAACATCTATCAGCGGTGGTCACTGAGTATGTTTTACTGAACCCGTAGATTTCGATTTAGCAATCGCAGATCTATTAATCAAGATGCCGATTGAATTCGGACGACGATTCGGTATTCCCCGGCGCGAAGAACGTAAGACTGTGAAAGGAATTAACTTGGTGATCAATTCAGTTTCATTTTTATTATCACTGACGGACGAGTGGAGTGCCCGATGATAAGAGTAGAACCTAAAGAAGTCAGTTCACACACACGCACACACACACAACGTCACACACACACACACACACACACACACACCGTCACACACACACACACCGTCACACACACACACACGCGCGCGCGCGCGCGCACACACACACACACACACACACCGTCACACACACACACACATATCATATAAAAGCCCCGGCCGATACTCCCCCGTCAGGATCGATACTCACCCGTGTCGATACTCCCTCGGCTCGTTAATCCCTCTAACAAAGATCCCGAAAACAGGCAAATACACATGTATGTATACAGTTCAGTGCAGTGACTGATAGTGATGCTTTCTGCTCATCATCAAAGATGTGTTGTGGAGTGATGAATGTGTTATGTGCTCTCTTTTTACAACTGTCCTCACACACACACACACAGAGTTTAGAGAGAAAGGGAGACAGGTCGCCTGGCGTGTTTTACTGATGACTTTGACTGCGGGGGGGGGGGGGGGGGGGGACTGAAAAAAAGAGCTCAGATTCCGCCAGGAGATTCACGCTCAGAGAGCAATCAGCAAAGTTTTCATCTTGATTGAAGGTTTGTATGACACGATATATCCCCTTGGCCATACTGGCTCCCCTCACTTGACCACATTTACAATTTACATACCATACCTGCAAGGTGGTGCAATGCCTTGATATATCTCACAAAGTGAGTCTATGTTTTAACCCGGTGTTCGGTTGTCTCTCTCTCTCTCTCTGTGTGTGTGTGTGTGTCCGTGGTAAACTTTAACATTGCCATTTTCTCTGCAAATACTTTGTCAGTTGACACCAAATTAGGCATAAAAATAGGAAAAGTTCAGTTCTTTCCTGTCATCTTGTTTAAATCTTGCACCTCTGGGATGGGCACAAAAAAATGAAGCCTAATTATATACAAACTGCATTTACTGTTATATTTATAATTTTTGTATTCTCTAAACTTGGCACTTTGATCTGATATTCTGACCCAACAACAAGAGCAGTCATTATTATCTTTTTTTTTTCAAACAGGAACTTCTTTTGCTAAGCATGGAAGTTTTATTTATTTTGCAAACGTTTTGGTGCAGATAGTAAAAAAGGGGAATCACTCTGTAATTAATGCTAGGGGACTTAATTAGCTTTAAACTGATCTTTCTCATCTTAAACATTACATTTTGAAATTATACTCAATACATAAAAAGCTTGGATTAAAAAAAAAAAAAGTGTATCACGAGTGAGTCTTGACGGCCTTGCCTCTCTTGTTATCTGATGATGTCATCGTTCCAGGGGCCGTCACTGGAGGCGAAAATAGTTTACGACTTTCCCAGTTTTTCAGAATCTTTCCAGAGAAGCGTTTTTGAAAGCCGATGTTGTCGAATAGTTGTGTGTGTGTGTGTGTGTGTGTGTGTGTGTGTGTGCGTCCAATTAATCAATGCCTCTGTTTGTACCAATCATACTCAGCAAGTCACACACACACACACACACACACAACACTACAAAGTGTTTGGAGAGAAAGGGAGAGAGGGCGTGGTGTGTTTTATGTCTTTGGGACAAAAAAAAAAAAAAAAAAGAAAAAAAGAAAAAAAAAGAAAAAAGAAAAAAAAAGGAGCTCAGATTGCGCCAGGACTGAGATTCATGCTCAGTGGAGAGCATTCAACAAAGTTTTCAGCTAAATTGGAAATGTTCGTGTGAACGAAGTAATGATCCCCTTGGCCACGCTCGCATGACAACATTACAAACATATTTATCATAGCCGCCCGGTGTGGTGCAGTGCCTTGACTGATCTACTGATTTATATCTGGTGATGATGTCGTGTATCGTTCCATGGGCCGTCACCGTCACTGGAAGCGAAAATCATTTTCGATTTTTATAGTTTTAATTTATTTATTTATTTATTCATTTTTCAGATTCTTAAATCCGAAGAAGTGTTTTTAAAAGCAGACGTCGTTGCCGAATAGTTTTGGATTATTTTGACTGAACTAACTGTTATGTAATGGAAATCGATCGAATGTTTATCTGGTTTAAGACAATCATATCGATCTTCATCTTCTTCTTCCTTCGTGGGCCGCAACTTCCACGTTCACTCGTCACGAGCCACAGTTATCATCCAGTGAAAAGTTCAGTGTATAGTATGATGGAAGGGCGTCGCAGCATGCTTATATTTAGATAGTTAAGGCGAAAATAGTTTTCGATGAAAATTTACTCAGGTTCCCTTTATAGAGAAGCATCTTTGAAAGCAGGTCTTGCCGAACATTTTTGGATTATTTTCGTCAAACGAATTATGAGCATCGAAGGTTCAGTTAGTTTTAGAAAATCACTCACTGTAATGCTAGATAACTCTCGCCAAACGAGTATCAATTAAAAACGATGATTATTTCCCTTGCATTAGGAACTTCACGAGGGGAAAAAAAGAAAAAGAAAAAAAAAAGGTATGCAGGCCGATTTTCATTTGAGTTCGGCATTTTAGATCTGACCATTGAACATGTGTGTATTCTTGCATGGAAAATGAGCTTTCAAGGTGTGTGCTGAAATTATACTGTGCCGTTGACATGGCAATTGTGTAGCCTTCCCCCCTTTCCCATTCCTTTTCTATTTCTCGTTCCCATTAGTTCTGAAATATTATGTGTCATCTTATTTTGTCAACCCGATCACTGCAATTCTTTTATACACATTTCTACAGTGTGTTTTGTCTCAGTTTGGACTGTAGACTTGATTTATTTTTAGATTAATTTAATCTTCATTCCTTTGTTGTTTATTGATTGTTGTCACCAACGTCATCGTGTGTGTGTGTGTGTGTGTGTGTGTGTGTGTGTGTGTGTGTGTGCCGTGTGTGTGTGTGTGTGTGTGTGTGTGTCGTGTGGTGTGTGTGTGTGTGTGTGTGTGTGTGTGTGTGTGTGTGTGTGGTGTGTGAGTGTGTGTGTGTGTGTGTGGTGTGTGTGTGCCGTGTGTGTGTGTGTGTGTGTGTGTGTGCAGTGTGCGCACGCGCGCGCTCTCGCATCTATCCATCCGTCAGTCCAACACATCCAACCACATATGAACTGAATAAAGACACTGACCAGATCAGGATCGTTTTTATTCAATGGTTATGTACAGGAAGAGAACGTGCGTCAGTCACCATGCACAAAAGCACGTGCAACACGCGTGAAGGGAAAGGGACTGTGCAACCTACCGCAAAGTGCATGACTCGGTTCCTTCAACTTGACAAAAGTTATCCGTCTTCGTATTATTCGTCTTGCATCATCAACAATGCTGACCGAAAGCGTTAATATGTTTTTTTTTCCCCCCCTGGCATTCCGAAAGAAAAGGAAAACACTTATATCCTGGAAAACATCCACACGTACATATAGTGAGATTACGTTTCACACTACTCGGTCACTCAACTGTGTGGGAAGGGAACACTGCATGTGATTTTAACTTTGAGAAGGAAATTGTGATTTCATAACCGACACGCAATGCTGATAACGAAACAACATAGTGGAATGATTAGAATAATTACGCGACACACGCATTATCTATATCGTAACCAAGAGATTTTTTTTTCTTTTTTTTTTTCTCCTTTTTTAAATTACCCAAATCACGGTTAACGTACCACCTTTTCGAGTGCAGCGCAGACACTAAAAACAAATGCAGGTCTGGAGACGGATAAAAACACAAAGAAAACCAAACTTACCAGTAAAGAAAAGTAATAACGAATACTACTGCTATTACTACTACTACTAACAATAATAATAATATAAAATATAACGACAGAAAACAAATTTTGAAGTTTAAGTTTATCACATTCATTTTCTGTAAACAAATGCAATATTGAAAGAGCTGAGAGGGTGTTTTATTTACTTAATCATTTTCATTATCTTTTTATAGTTTATTATGTTGCAGCAGTTGCTAAATGGATTTACAGCAACGGGCACCGAAAAATTGTTTAGTCAGTTGAACATTGCAATACCAGATACTCGTTTCGATATAACTACCACAGCAAATCGGCGAAACTCAATAAGTCTGATGTGATTCTTGTACAGAAAATACGTTACTTGACGACAAATCATTCTTTGGTCAAGCGTGTTTATGACATGTTTTGAACTGAGAAAAAACACACACAAAAACCCCCCAAACAAATGAAAGATATACAGAGATCTACTTTGAAGTACTTCGAAGGCAAGGTCTGTTGTGAGCAAAGTGATTATGATTGCGATATTCCTCTGTCGACAAATTCTGTTCGGGTAAAAGTGAATACTGTCTCTCTCTTTCTCTCTCTGGCGACAAACTTTATTGTTTATGAACAGATGAACTATTTACGTATTGGTGGTATTATTCTCGAGCGTTTTGACGTTAATTTTATCTTCGTGGAATTCTTCTTTGTCTCTTGTAAGAGGCTGGCTATAAATATAACGAAATAGATATTTTCTCCATTTTGCAATTATCATGTAAATTATTTTAACTTTTTTTTCTTTCCTGACTAGGGCAGATGTACGCACTTATCCTGGAGCGTTCGATTAGAAAAAATGGATAGAATCTGTAAAATGATGTGATTAAATGTAAATCTTTTCATTTCTGTATTCCAGTTTGCAGCGGGTGTGTGAATTGACTTACGTTACTGTTTTGTGATCTACAGTCAACGATTTTTGTACATGTAAAGTGTCATGAGCTCTGAGAAAAAGCGCTGAGTATATGTTCTTTATTATGATTATTATTGTTATTATTGTCATTATTGTTTCCAGACTACTACTACTACTGTTATTATCATTATCATCATCATTATAGCATTCTTCAAAAGATTAGGAACAGCGTTACTCGCGTCTTGAATTAAAAAAACCAAAAACCCCACAAAACAACAACAACAACAAACACAACTGCTTTGAAGCTAACATGTTAAGGTACAAAGCCATACACCAGCGCTGCTTGGCAATTCCCAGCAGCAAGTACAGAGTATACTTGTGAAAGATAAAACCGAAACAAAAAGGCGCAGAGTTACCAACCATCTGGGTTCCTCTATCTAAAGCGAACTATGTGTGTATGGTCGTCAGACCACCAGGACAGGCAACTGCTGTTCCGACTATCTGAGCCAGAATTTGATAATAGTGGAACGTGTCTTGCCCAAGATACATCTCCACTCACTCGGCCAAGAGGGTTTTAGGACAGTATGCGTAGGGATGGTTCCCCAAAGACAACTGGTAACCAAGGCTGCAGCACTCAGAGCCAGTGCAATCTTGCCTCCTTGTTAGAGAGTCATAGTTCTTCACAAAAGACTAAACCGTAAATGACTCACCATTGCTTTGAAGAAATTATCTATAATACAACTTTCTCTTTGCTCTTGGACCAACTGTAAGCCTTTGTCAATCTCTGAATTCAACCGATGGTTGAGTCACTCTGGAGTTCAATTTGGGAAGCGCTAAAAAACAACACTGGTTTGAAGTAGCGTGAATTTGTCTTACTTTAGCGAGCTAAAGTTATCGTACATATTTACCATCTAACACTCCCCTCCAAGTTGAAATGTCATTTCATAATCTACCACGATGAGACTGTACGTTGTTTGTTTCGTTTCGTCTGTCTGTTTTATGTGGCATGTTCCAGATAAACTAAGACTGACTTAAAGACATTTTTGGTGTGTTAGTCTGTACCTGACTGCAAGTTGGTGAGGTGCACAAATTAACATTGGCTTAAAGTCAACCCTTTGTTTTATTTAAAAAACAAAAACAACCCCTCCCCCACAAAAACAAACAAACAAACAAACAAAACAAACACCCCCCCCCCTCAAAACAACAACAACCGCAGATGCTACTGTGCTTTTAACATAAAAATAACGAATGAAAGGTTGTGATACAGTGATCGCACACACACACACACACCGTGTTGGGGGGAGGGGGGAGATTTTTTTTTTCTTTTGCCACTGAGAGTCAGAGGCGCCGTGCAATGTGAACGCCTTTAGTCAATCCCCATTTAAATAAAACATCAATGTTATTGATTACGGCAAGGGCTGGTTTTGGCTCAGTTCATAAATACCCATTCAAAGCCGATATATCGTTGTTGATATGGACTATCCCATCTCTCATTTATCGCCATCATTACTAACATACAACAAACTATTGTGCAATGGTGCAATGGACAACTAGTTTGGTCATTCGGATCAACCAGTGTTTGGAACATTTACCAGTTCCGTTCAGTGGCCATTTAATGTCAGCAAGACCTGTTATACTAGCATACGAACGATCACATGTAACAACATCAATTCTCTGAAAGCTCACGATTGGGACGAATGCCGTCCTGCAATACCGTGTGTTGCAATCGAAACGCACATAATTTCAATTAAACTAATTAGTCCGGAAAGAAGGTCGTACGACTTGTCTTATTGGCGTTTGTGAATGAGTGAGAGAGAGAGAGAGAGAGAGAGAGTGTGTGTGTGTGTGTGTTTGTGTGTGTGTGTGTTGTGTTCTTGATAGTGGTGGTTTTGTGGGGATAATGGGATTATGTTGAAGTTAAAAGAAATAGATTTTCATCAGAAAAACAAACAAAAAACCAACCAAACAAAAAACCAACCAACAAACAAACAACCAAAAAACAACAACAACACAACGACATAAAACTGACACGTCATAATATAATGATTTACCAGTTCATAGAAGGACATCGACCTGAATCACACTGAACTGTCAGTACCTAGACCTGCATGATCAGGATTTGCGGTTTCCCCAAGGAAAGAGTGAACGACAGAAAAAAGAGAGGACAAAAATGGTTGAAGTTCCTTGATCATCCTCCGATTTCATAAGTAAAAAGGACATGACGCTGCGTCTTTGTATTCGGTTTTCATATGGATAAATCGGAGAGAGTGTTTAAAGGAAAAAAACAACAACAAAACTTTTTGTGACTTCGTGTGATATTTAGTTAATGTCTATGACAAAACAGTCCACTGTTTGAATAAATCTGACTGATATACAGTCAGCTTCCTGATTCCCATTAAAAACAAAAGTGGAAACCCAACTTTTTGTTCTCAAACATCTTTTTCGGAGAAAGATGAAACAGCTTTAATTTTCACATTTGGCTGAGTTCAGTTAGGTTAGAATTGTGAGAACCCTGGGTTTTGCATCTGTTGTGCTTTTTTTTACAGTTCTGACACAGTAAATGCCTTGCCGGGAACATTTTCTTTGATCTTGGGACTGTGTTATTCATCAATATCAAAATGGTTCTCGAACTGGAAAGTTCCGACTTCTCAGAAATATTGCTGCTGAATGTCCGTATAAAGTCAAATAAAAATGTGTCAAATATATATGTACATATACATATATGTTTGTTTAGCGTGAGAAATTACCATAAATAATACTGTCGTTTCTGCGAGTTTACGATATGGAGCGAAGGTCAGGATAAAAAAAGTGATCTTTTTCAACAGAAGTTCAAAGCATGATTTATATCCATCGCTCCAGGTTGTATTAAAATCCCTCACGCGATTTGTGCACGGCATGGCTTCCTTGCAAAAAACAAAAACAAACAAACAAACAAACAAAAAACCCATTTCCCAAGCCTTAAGATCGGGTTAGGCAAAATAATAGGTGAAATCAAACATTCTGTGACATCGTTAAGTTTTACACTAAATGAAACACAACAAGCAAAACAAAGAACAACCTCCAGGATATTTCTTGGGATGTCACTGACCAAAACCGACATCAAAATGACAACGCGTTCAGATCAACAACATTTAAACATACTGAACAAGTCTGCGTCGAAGGGGAAACTACACGACATGCATTTTGTTACTGCGAGTGCTTTTCCCTTTTGAACCAGTTTCACTTTGGTTTATTCCTCCAATGGAAGCCACCACATAAATCCTCATTTTCATATTCACTGCGCTTCTTAACATATATCATGCATTCAATGATTTATTTATGACAACAAAATATACCGAAGAAGTGCGATCTTCAAAGGAGCAAACATTATCGAAGTTAAAGGTGACATTTGAAATGGTGCAATTAGTTTGGCGAATGAAGAGCTTGAGAATAGGTAAGCTGGAAAGTACAGGTATACATATACACAGAGTAAAGCCATTGGCTTGTGATTTTTTTTCTCCGGGGGAGTTGGGAATTCCGCTAAATTCTGGCCTCTTATCATACAGGTACACAGATGGACGATCACTACCAAGACTTGCATACTAATGACGTAGCTCGAATCATGTCAAACATATCAAACATGTGGTCAGTTTTAGAGGGGATTTAAGGGAGCTCAGTCGCGGTGTTTGACAGTTTGATATTTACATTCTCTAGTTCCCCTATTCCTACCCCACCCCTGATTTGTGCAAGCGTCTTCGCGAAGTGACAAGAGGTGTTCCTTGTATGTATGTGCGTGTGTGTGTGTGTGTGTGTGTGTGTGTGTGAGAGAGAGAGAGAGAGAGAGAGAGAGGGAGAGGGAGTCTCCACACAAGCGGATGTGTACAAGCGTACAATGCCCGGTAGGTACACTGGATGGGAGCAAGGGCCACTTGAGCAGAAGTACTGCCTCCCATAAAACGGCAGGCAAAGTGTATGTGCAGTGTATGGGTGCGCTTTCGATTATCATTGGTCCTCAACTGACAATCATAACGGCAATAACAAAAATGATTAGCAATTCGCAATTCCAACGACAAAAGACTTAGGTGTATCAAGCGCTATAAAGAATTCAAACCAATACGTCCAACACAGAATGTCTGACAGACCTTACTCTCTCCCACTCTTTCCCCCGTGGCCCCCAACCAAACACCAAGCCTACCCCCCCCCCCCCCAGTCACCCCTCAAAAAACAACAACAACAACAAAAAAACAACAACCAAAAAACAAACAAAACACCTACCAACTGAAGAAGTGGAAATAACAGCTTTGTCCCTCTTAGAGAAAACAAGGGTACATAACAACAAGAACAAAACAAACAAACAAACAAAAAACAAAAGAAAAACCAACGTTCCGATGTATCAAAACAACTCTATTTTACGTTTACGAAATATGTCAATCAGGACACCGGTACGACTGCCATATGTGACTAGATT
>NC_134883.1:10087809-10100309 GCF_041734735.1 Babylonia areolata
AATGAACACGCAATCCATTCTGCAATGCATGGATCATCATTTAGCCTTGAGAACCCCCCCCCCCCCCACACACACACACAATTCGACACATACACACATGTAGAGACACAGAGACACACACACACTTCCACAGACACATGCACATATGCAAACACACACTTCCACAGACACACACAGAGACACGGACAGACACAGACACACAGACACACACAGAGACACAGACACACAAACATGCACACACACACACACACAGACACTCTCCGTGACTCACTGTGCTCTGGGAAAATCGAACTTGCCGCAGAGCTGTATGTGAAACATTAAGTCTCCACCATTGAGAAACTCCATCACAAAGAACAGGTGACTCTGCAACAAAAGGGTTTTTTTCAGTTAAAAAAAAACCCAAACAATTAGTTTCTGTCTTGCACGTGCGTATACACCCGTGGGAACTCAAATGTAAACGCAGTGATCACACACACACACACAGAGATCTGGCCTCTGTTCGCTTTCCTCGCCATTCTAGTCCTCTTCCCCCCAAAACGTCCGTGTGCACATTGTTGTATCAGACTATCAACTTCTCCCACCCAACCCACCACAAACACATACTCACCCCCCCCCCCCACAATCACACACAAACGTACTCACACTCATTCATACATGCACACACTCACGGACAAACGTACAAACACTCACACACACACAAAACACACACACACACACACAGTACACACCAAAGTCCCTATTCCCTGTAGTCTGACCTCCCTCCACGCACACAACACAAACCCACACAGAGATACCTTCCACATACTGCCTCACTTCCTTCCTCCCTGCAACCCTTCTCAAACCCTCACTACATCAATAAACAATAAAGAGTGGTAACTCTCTCCATGTTCAAGGGACACAATTTCAAGTCAAGTCAATGCTGTTTACTCAACCAGTTCAGCTTGCACACAGGTCAATAAAAGGTACATTGGAACAAACCCAGACACTTCCTCAAAAAGGAAGCTCCGGGCTTGTCCTTATACCATTCATCTGATACGTGCACACAGCAGCAATGACAGAAGAAATGTGCAAACATAGATTAGCATTTTTATTCAAGAAACATCCATTCCTCCATCCATCCCCCGAAACTAACGGGCGACTGGAAGGTGCTGTGGAGATGGGTGAGGAAGGCATGGCGGCATCCAAGGGCCAGCACTCTGCGTTCGATCATGGTGCACTCCACGTCGTCATCCTCCAGAACCACGTCCTTCTTCAGGGCCTTCACTGCGTAGTACGTGCCGCTGCTCTTCAGCTCCGCCAACATCACCTGCAAAACCACGGAGCAGTGACACTGTTAGGGGCAGAACAGGAGATTGTTTACAATTCAACCAGCCAACATCACCTGCAAAACCACGGAGAAATCATACCGTTAGGGGCAGAAAAGGAGATTGTTTACAATTCAACCAGCCAACATCACCTGCAAAACCACGGAGAAATCATACCGTTAGCGGCAGAAAAGCAGTTTGTTCACAGTTCATCCCGCCAACATCACCTGCAAACCACGGAGAAATCATACTGTTAGGAGCAGAAAAGGAGATTGTTTACAATTCAACCAGCCAACATCACCTGCAAAACCACGGAGAAATCATACCGTTAGCGGCAGAAAAGCAGTTTGTTCACAGTTCATCCCGCCAGCATCACCTGCCCATCATGGAACAATGACAGAGGGTTAGAACAGGTGTTTGTCAACACTCCAAGAAGGTGGCCAGGAAGTTTTTAATTTTCAGGAAGGAAGGACAGATGGCAGAATTGTCAAGACGCTTATCTGCCAATACAGCATCCGGGAGGGTCTGGGTTCGAATCCCTTTCTCCCAAGTTTGAAAATCAAACTGAACGTCTAGTCATTTGGATGAGACGATAAACCAATGTCCTGTGTGCAGCACGCACTTGGCGCGCTGAAAAAGAACCCACGACAACATGTGTTGTCCTATGGCAAAATACTGCAAGACAAATCCACTTTCATACACATATTCATACGTTTTGAATGAGAGACTTTTAAAGCCCTTTGTATCTCGCTTTCCTGAAAGATCGCTTAAAGCTGTTGTTAATAATTTCTTGTTACTGGTGAAAGGATTAAAAACGTGTGTATCACAGTCCAGTTAGACATAACTGCTGTTTTGTGTGTGTTCGACTTCCATTTTGTCAGGTTCTTGATCCTTTGAAAATTTTTATATATATATATATATTTTTTTTTTTTTTGGGTGGGGGTCTAAAGTAACACCATGAGTGAATGAATGAATGTTTTATTTTACATCTTTAATATCACTGATATGAAACAAACAAACAAACAAACAGACAAAAAAACAACAACAAAAAACAAAACAAAAACAAAAAACAACAAAACACACACACACACAAAAACCAACAAAAAACAAACACAAGCAAATAAAAAGAGTATATAATATTTAGGAGAACAAACATAATGTAATAACAAAAATAGTAAAACAACTTTCAGCAGAATTTAAAAACATTTCGCCAACAGGGGATTTGAAAATAATGATAATGCACAGTCTCATTAACATCAATACCTTTGTTGTTGAAAATTTATTTTGAATTACTGTTGTTGTTTTTTTCAATATAAAAAAAAATCACAATACCATATATACCTAGTTCATACACAGTGCTGAGGAAAAGCATAGGACAGGACATGATTCGTTTTCTTCCATGGAAAAGGACAGGACGGAATGGGATCCACGTCTTTTAAGCAACAGGGTAGAGTAATGACAGACAGGACAGGATTCGTGTTCTTCATGGAACATGATAGGACAGGGTAGGACAGGATAGCATTCATGTTCATAATGGATCAGACATGCTGATAGACAAACACACAAAAAGGTAGAGACAGAAACAAACAACCCCCCCCACCCACCCTCTCCAAGAAAAAACCCCAACAACCCTAAAACCAAACAAAACCAAAAAAAACACAACAACTGAGACACGGAGATAGATAAAAAGTCAGACACACAGACAGACACATAAACAACCATACACTCACTTTGCCGAAGCTGCCTTTGCCCAGGACTTTGAGGAAGTTGAAATCGTCCGGGGAGAACTTTTGTCTGGAGGAGGTTTCATCAGACTGCTCCTGGTCCTCGTCGCTTTCGTCACTCTGCTCCTCCTCCTGCTCCTGCTCCTGTGTCGAGCCGCAAGGCATGTCAATGTAACGCGTGTGTCATGCTACGTTGATACACAGACTTCACCCAAAAGTTAAGGACTTTCATATGGCAAGTAAGCTTGGATAAACTAATAATAATAATAATAATGGTATTTATATAGCGCTGAATCTTGTGAAGAGACAAATCAAAGCGCTTTCGCACCAGTCATTCACACGCATGCATAACTCTAAAACTGTAGAAACTAAAGACAAGGAAGGGCAGGCAAGGGAGGCTATTTTGGGAAGAGGTGGGTTTTAAGACCAGACTTGAAAGAGCTGAGTGTGGAGACTTGACGAAGCGAAAGAGGAAGTTCATTCCAATTGCAAGGTCCAGAGACAGAGAAAGAACGGCGGCCAACAGTCGAGTGTTTGAATCTGGGTATGCGTCAAAAACGTGAGAGATACGTAGGCTGCACACGGACATCTGTTGGCCTCTCACTGAATACACGTTGATGGCTGTTTCAGACACACGTGCATGATGAACGGCTTGAAAACTGCATTTTAGAATATCGATGTTTCAGCTAAAATGTCGGTGCGTATGTGCGCGCGTGTGTGTGTTTATGACTGAGTTATATTCCACGTTATTTTTTATGTTTCGTGTTTAACTTTTGTTGTTGTTGTTGTTGTTGTTACTGTCTACAGTGTCCGAATTTTGAGGGCATGGTGTAAAGAAGCTTTTAGCTTATCCAGTTCACCCTCAATAAAACATTTGTTCATTGTTCATTGTTATTTAGTGGTTTATATACGATAGCCGTGCTTTTTCATTTTTAAAAATGGAAGTGCACATGCATGACAGCACCTCTGATTAGGAGTGGTGCCCATTTACATTGGCTGCATACATATCTGTTTGCCGAAAATCCAGCATCATTTCGCCACGTCCGTAAGATCAAAACTGAGCAAGTTTCCAAGTGGTCCTTAACTTTTTGTGAAGCCTGTATATCCATGCAAGAAATGAAAGGATACATAAATGGGTTGGGAATCGTGTGTGCACCTTTTCTGTCGTGAGAATCTTGATAATATAAGCAAAATGTTAGGGTTGGTTTTGATGGTATTGGCTTCCTACGGTTGGTTTGCTTAGAGAGTCCACAGGACTCCCACTCAGACATTTTAGGGAGCCTCATGTGGTTCTAGTGAGTCCAGACAGTCGCAGGTGAAGAATGCACATCCAAACACATCGCACACTGCCTTAAAATCAGTTCACATGCACACACGGGCACATATTGAATGAGTGAAAGAGACAGACACACACGCACACACTCTCTCACACTCATTCTCATTCAGAAAGAGGGAGAGAGAGATACGCATGCACAGACACCCCCTCCCCCCACACACACACAAATAAGAGAGATAGATAAACATGCAAATACAGACACACGCATGCACACACCACTCACCACCACCATCCTCAAGACACACACACACACACACACACACACATGCACACAGTGAGAAAGAAAGAGTGAAAGAAGTGAACCACTGAAAACGATAAAGCCATACAAGGACGGCGTATGAAAGTTTGTCGATCCGGTCAAAAACGCATTTATTTCTCGAGAGTTGCACGACGACCTGACTGCGAATTTCACACGTTCTGCACTTCATTACATGTGTGTCTTCATCGTAGTGCAGCCATTGATTTCTTTCTCCCATGAACATTGGTAAGCGCAGCTTTTCTTTTTCAGAGATCCACCCCCTTTTTAAGCTGCTTGATCGACGTCGGCTGATACACATTCAGCCTTTTTGTCTTGTTTGCGTTTTGGATCGTCAAGACACGACAGCGGAGGCATTTTGATTTTGAACAGTTTCACAGAATACCCGACAAGCCTCGTTGTGAGCGTACCGGAAATGGGCAACAGTTTTCTGTAAAGGGAGAAAAAACGAAAGTAATGAACTTTGCAGGAGTCGCCGATTTCGCGAAGATACGATGCCGACAGAAAACTAGTGAAACGAGAAGCGTGCGCTGTTGTCTGACCGTGCCCGTTCACGTTTCGATTGACGATGATTTTACAGTGCGTCCCGCGGACTCCCTTGCCTGTAAACTGTAGTGCGTCCTCTCTCATTTTAGAGAGTCAGCGACGCACATATGTGCGTTAACGAAGTTGTAGGATTTTCTTGTGATGTCGTTCAGACTGAGAATAGGCCACGTTGTGTGGCATGAAATTCGTTTCAGAACAATTACACGCATACACCATCAACACCGCCATCACCACTCCGTACACTACCGCCCAATTGCACACATTCACCCCCCCCCAACACACACACTACCGCAACCATCACCCCCGCTTCCTCTCACACACACACACATGCGCACGCGCGCACAAACTGACTACACTTCTCACCTCAGGAAATGCGTTGTTGAGCATGGGTCAGCCACATGCACACACACACACACACACATGCGCATACAGACACACGCACACACACACACACACATGCGCATACACACACACGCACACACACACACACACACACACACACACACATGCGCATGCAGGCACATGCAAGATGAAGACAGAAAGCACAGCTGGGCATGAACGAGAAATTTCTACAACATACTCAAGGATTGTACAAGAAATAATCAGTCATTTGAACATATTCATCTCATAGTTTAAAAAGCAACGCACACACTCACACACACACTTGTATACACACACACCCCAGCTCCAAACCCCAACACACACGCGTGCGCCCACACACTCATGCATGCACACACACATACCTCCGTCCAACCTCAACACATACACATACAGACAGACACAGACACACTCACCCTCCTTACACACGCTCTCCCTCACCCCCTCCCGGCCCCGACAGGAAGGATGAATATAAAAAAAAACCCAACATACTTATGCATTACAAAGTAACAGAAAGTCAACTGACCATATTCACCTGATAGTATAAGAATTAACGCGCTCTCACACTCACACAAACACATATAAACACACGCATACATTCATAAATACAAAGCCAAACACACACACACACACAGACACTTACATACCTTCGAACTTCACCACACACACACACACACACATATATATACACACACACACACACACACACACACACACACACACACACACACACACACCTACTCCCCTTACACGCACACACTCTCCCAAAAACACCCCACCAATCTCATCGCCAACAGCACCCCAACCCCCACCCCCCTCAATTCTTCCACCCCCGGACACATTTCACTCCCATATCTCACACGGCTCACCTCGGGAACAGCGGAGGTGTTGAGCATGGGCCTGCGGCGGTCTGAGGACATCTTGACCTGCTGCAGGGCCTCCGCCAGCATCTTCTGGTTCACCCCGCACAGGTTGGGCATCAGGTTCTGGCAGCGGCGGTGACAGTTGATGCCACACACTGCGAAAACGTTTGTACACGCGCGCACGCACAGTCACAGACACGCACGCATGCACACACACACGCGCACACAGAGACTCACAGACCAACACACAGACATAGACACACACACAGACCAACACACAGATACAGACACGGGCAGACAGACAGACAAACACACACACACACTCAGACACACACACACACACACACACAGAGCTTCAGTTTCAAGGCGGTGTCAAAGTGTCTGGAGTTATCACAAAACGCTACACCATGTTTACTATATTTTTTATTTAAAAAAAAAAGAAAAAAAAAAAGAAGAAGAAGAAACAGCAGCAGATGTCTTGGCTTAAACCCAGCACACCAGTTAGGCACACACACACACACACACACACACACACACACACGCACACACACGTACACGCACATAAACTAACGCACGCATGTGATATGACTTGTTTTGATTCAATTTTTTCGCTTATTCACTGCGTTGTAAGTCAACGTGCATTTCGGAGAATTTGGCTTAGTTTCGTTTTCACTTTGGTTCTTTTTCTCTGCTTTCATAAAATCAGATCTTTAGTTTGTATTACATATTACTTTCCATACTCTGTGTCTTGCTTTAAAGTATATATTTTCCATTTATTTTGTTTCATTTTTGTTGTAACACACTTAAAATTTAAAGTCCACGACTATGAACAAAAAAAAGAAAAAAAAAAAGAAAAAAAAAAGAAAAAAAGGATAACAAGATATGTACAGACAATACGCTTGTTCACATCTTCCTCTCAATGATGTTTCTCGTTGCACAGCAGTGTCCACAAATTACTGACAATGATGTCATTTCCTTCCAGATAACACAAGGAACTTCCAAAAGGAAAATGTTCCCCCCCCCGCCCCCCCCCAGCCGCGTCCCCCCCATGCCCCCCCAACCATTGCCTTTCCTTTAAATCTCCCAAATAGCATCTGGCATATCCTTTGTTAGACTTTTTTCTTTCTTTCTTTCTTTTGTCACTTATTGTGTTTATAGATTACGATTCTTTTGCAAACAAAATGGCATCATCAAAATGTTGTCTGGTATTTAGTATTGGCATGACTCTGAAATAAATCAAGTTGTAACTTTACATTGTGCTTCGAAAATTATCACATTTCTCAAAACTAACATAACAATCATTTGGTTTCGCTTTGTTATTTCTATTTTTGTTATCCTATTTTGCTGTTTGTCTCATTAACTTCTTTTGTTTCGTCATATAGATTTCCAATTTTTCTGTTTCGTACACAATTATAAAAAAAAGTTAATAGCACAGTCTGAAAAATGGAATTTCCGCACTAATTCTTTTCTTTCGTTTTTTAGGGCATTGTATCACGCCAAGCTAGCTTAATAACAAAAAAAGGCTTGAATTATTCATTTTATGTAGGCATGGCTGTTGGGAGAAGATAGGAAGACATGACAGAGGTAGCGCGTTTTCCTCTGTTTTGTCTTATTCTGCTCTGCTGTGATTCATTTTTTTCACTTTCTTTTACTTTGATTTTTGATCTGTTTGTTCTGTTCAAGGTGCTGTTCCCCAAAATAATGAGCTTCGACGCAAAGATGCAATTTAATATATATAAAAAAAATTATATTTCAGATTATTTTATTTCGTTGAAATCAAACTTAAATCATTTTTTTCTTTTTCCTGTCTGTCTTTCTTTTACTATTTTTTCCTGCACTATAAACTATAAGGATGTACATTAAATATGCTATTTTATGGCACACTCTCACCGAATAAAATCTGTCATTAAGTATTTAAAAAAAAAACACACACTAAGCCATTTTTTCTCTCCGGTTTTGTAACACACACACACACACAGATCGATTGATCGATAAAAATGAATAAATATACAAATAGATAAATAAATAAATAACTTAGAGCTGCTAAGATCGCTCAGACAACGCAGCACGTGCACTGTGAGCGGAGTGGAGAGGGGGTGTGTGGGTCTTACTTAAAAAAAAAAAAGAATAGATAAATGAATAACTTAGAGCTGCTAAGATCGCTCAGACAACGCAGCACGTGCACCGTGAGCGGAGCGGAGAGGGGGTGTGTGGGTCTTACTTAACTCTCTCCATACGAACGGCGAAAGAGGACGACGTTAACAGCGTTTCACCCCAGTTACCATCATCAAAATATTGCAAGCGGAAGGCTCTTATACTGAAGAGGTGAATGTTGACAAAGAATACCACAATTCTGACGACGGAAGCTAAAGGTTGGGTCATTCAGACACCCACTGGACATCCGAGGGGTCTGTGTAGAGGAGAAGAGAGGACTGGCCGTACTCAGTGAGTTAAAAAAAAAAAAAAGAATAGATAAATAAATAACTTAGAGCTGCTAAGATCGCTCAGACAACGCAGCACGTGCACCGTGAGCGGAGTGGAGAGGGGGTGTGCGGGTCTTACTTTCACACTTGACGCCCTGTCTGAAGAGGCCAAACAGCATGGAGCCGCAGTGGTCGCAGAAGGTGGGGGACATGTAGTTGTAGATCTTGAAGCGGTGAGGGACGTTGATGTTGAACCGTTCAGTCAGCATCTGCAGCAGCACAGTTTCAGTTTCAGTAGCTCAAGGAGGCGTCACTGCGTTCGGACAAATCCATATACGCTACACCACATCTGCCAAGCAGATGCCTGACCAGCAGCGTAACCCAACGCTCTTAGTCAGGCCTTGAGAAAAAAGGTGAATAAATAATAGATAAATACATAAAAAAACAAACAAAACAAAACAAAACAAAACAAAACAAAAAACCAAAAAAACTACTACCACTACTAATAATATGAAAAAGGCGCAAAAACTTGATGAAGTCAACTATAAGCGTACATAAATAAGTAAATAAATAAATAAATAATAATTATAATATAAAAAAGTAATAATAATAATAATGAATAAATAAATTATAATTATAATATATAAAAAAGGTAATAATAATAATAATAATAATAAATAAATAAATAAGACAACATTGATGATAAATAAGCAAATAAATGTAAAACATTAAGACACACATTCACACATACACCACCCACACATGCATAACAGAGCACAGGAATTAACCGGTTCGTCTGTCTGTCTGTCTGTCTTTTGAGTTTATACTCATATAACCCATCTGCCTGTCTGTCTGTCTTCTGAGTTTATACTCCTTTTGTTCGTGATCTCTGTTAATGATGACGGTGTTGACGAAGCATTTGCTATATGTTTTTTCAAGGCGTTCTACATTAATTAACCAGTCTGTCTGTCTGTCTGCGTCTCCTGAATTTAAACTCATAAAATTATTGCTCATGATCTCTGTGAATGATGACGATCTTGTCAAGTAATTTGCCGTGTGTGGTTTGTTCAAGGCGTTTCAGATTCGGGCTGCCCGTTATACGTTACCTGTGTTGTTGTAATATTGTTTGTTGAGTTAAGTGTACCTACCGATGAACTGTTTTTTCACACTACCCCTTCATAAGGATTTATGGTATATAATGAATAAAATGTTCGTGTTTTCTCTATTTGAGACAAACGCAAACAAACAGATTGATACAAGACATGCACGCGCGCACGCCACACACACACACACACACACACACACGCACACACACACACACACGCACACACACACACACACACACACACGCACACACACACACACACACGCACACACACACACACACACACACACGCACGCACACACACACACTCACACACACACACACACGCACGCACGCACACACACACACACACACACACACACGCACGCACACACACACACACACACACACACGCACGCACACACACACACACACACGCACGCACGCACACACACACACACACACACACGCACGCACGCACACACACACACACGCACACACACACACACGCACGCACGCACACACACACACACACACACACACACACACACACACACACACACACTTGCTTGCTTCATATTTACATCGGAGTGAGAAGACAGGGTGGTGGACAGAGTAGAAAGAGAGACAAACAGACAGACACACTAAAGACGACAGATTAACAGACACAGACAGAAAGAAAGACAAAGACCCACATATTGTTCCAGACAAAACGAGAACTCACCATGGTCTCCCTGCTTTCCTTGGCACTGCCAGGGCACTTGCCTAGAATTCTGTCGTGACACTTCTTGTGGACAGCGCAGTGGCATACTGCAATACCAACACAGATCCCTCGTGGTCAGTGCAGTGATTTTTATTTTAATTTCATAAAGCAAACACCGGTATAGTTAGCGTCAAAACTATAGCAATCATCTTCAGATATTAGAGCCCGGTGTGACGCCCCAGAATGACCCCACCCTCAAACTAAACGCATGGAGCTTTTCTGTGATAGGTCTGAAATGACTTTAGCATGAGTTAGCCTGGGACGACTCGGACCCTCATCCTGAAATGACTCCCCTTCCGACGGGCGCAATAGCCGAGTGGTTAAAGCGTTGGACTGTCAATCTGAGGGTCCCGGGTTCGAATCACGGTGACGACGCCTGGTGGGTAAAGGGTGGAGATTTTTACAATCTCCCAGGTCAACATATGTGCAGACCTGCTAGTGCCTGAACCCCCTTCGTGTGTATATGCAAGCAGAAGATCAAATACGCACGTTAAAGATCCTGTAATCCATGTCAGCGTTCGGTGGGTTATGGAAACAAGAACATACCCAGCATGCACACCCCCGAAAACGGAGTATGGCTGCCTACATGGCGGGGTAAAAACGGTCATACACGTAAAAGCCCACTCGTGTGCATACGAGTGAACGCAGAAGAAGAAGACTCCCCTTCCTTTGATATAAAAAAGAAAGTAACATCAACCAGAATGTATAACTTTGTATATGGCCGGGGAAAACAAGGTGGAGTTAAATTTTGGGCAACACAAAAACACGCCTCAGTCTTTGTCCCGAAAACGCTTCCTGATAAGTCGGTTTGGGTTGGTAGCTTTTCGACTCAAGCGATCATTCTGAGGCACTGCCAGGTCACTCCGCATAAAACCTTGTACATGGCTGGGGGAAAACATGGCGGAGTAAAATTTTGGGCAACCCAAACACCCCCTCACCCCCCGTCTTTGTCCCGAAAACACTCCTTAATAGGTCAGTTTGGGTTGGTTTCTTTTCGACTCTAGCGGTCATTTTGGGGCACTACTATGTCAATCCACATAAAGCGAAGAGTGAAGAAGACAGAGGACTTAGAAAGCCCCTCCAGGGGGAGTCATTTGTGGGCATTAAAGATGACCCTGAAACAACTCCCGTGGAGTCTTTTAGGGACATTTACTGTATTGTATTGTATTGTATTGTATTGTATTGTATTGTATTTCTCTTTTTATCACAACAGATTTCTCTGTGTGAAATTCGGGCTGCTCTCCCCAGGGAGAGCGCGTCGCTACACTAAAGCGCCACCCATTTTTTTGTATTTTTTCCTGCGTGCAGTTTTGTTTGTTTTTCCTATCGAAGTCGATTTTTCTACAGAATTTTGCCAGGAACAACCCTTTTGTTGCCGTGGGTTTTTTTACGTGTGCTAAGTGCATGCTGCACAGGGACCTCGGTTTATCGTCTCATCCGAATGACTAGCGTCCAGACCACCACTCAAGGTCTAGTGGAGGGGGAGAAAATATCAGCGGCTGAGTCGTGATTCGAACCAGTGCGCTCAGATTCTCTCGCTTCCTAAGTGGACCATCACTCCACTCCTCTTAATAGAGTCATTCTAGTTCTATCCCAGATTGACACCCTTTACAAAATGCTTTTTGTTGTTGTCGCAAAAATGCTTGTTATCATTGTTCAGCCATTGGATGGAAGCGGATACAGACTGGAAGGGAGCCATCTTGGACCAGCCCAGAAATATTCCATAAAAAGTTCTGGCATCTTGCCTTGTAAGTGCCCCGATACGGATTTTCAAAGTGTGCATTTGCAAAATCAAGATTTTCCAGTGGAATAAGTAGCTGGAG
>NC_134883.1:10105309-10122809 GCF_041734735.1 Babylonia areolata
GTAGGGTACAGGGTCCGCTTCTTCTGGACCAGTTGTGTCCCCTTTCCTGGAGGAAGAAGAGGAAGAAGAAGAAGGAGGAGGATTCATTAAATCACCTTTTCTTGAAAGAGTGGCGACTTGATCAATTTTCATCTCCTGGAAACCTTGACTGAAAGGGTGTGACACAGTATTGTTCTTCTTCTTCTTCATTCGTGGGCTGCAACTCCCACTTTCACTCGTATGTACACGAGTGGGCTTTTACGTGTATGACCGTTTTTACCCCCACCATGAAAGCAGCCATACTCCGTTTTCGTGGTTTGACACAATATGAACACTGTTCCATTCAAGAGTAATACATTATAGATACTCTCTCTTTGAAGAATATAAACACTCTTTCCTGACAGAACAGCAGGTTATGAACACCACTCCCTAGAAAATCTTCCTAAAAGAGTAACGCATTATATACACAGTTTCCGACACAGTAACACATTATAAATGCTCGGTCCTGAAGAGCACAATTCCCTGGAAACTTCTCCTGAAAGAGCAAAACCATTTGAAGTAATCTTCCTGAACAACCTGTTTGAGTCCCGATTCCTGGACGTTGAACAGGTTACAAGCACCCTTTTATGTAAGAGAAAATAATACAAATACCCTGTCCTAGAAGAGTTACAAATTACCAGTGCCCTTTCCTGGGACAGCAGCAAAATTACATGTACCCTTTTCTGAAAGGTGAACAAATTACAAGTAACCTTCCTGAAAAAAAGAAAGAAAGAAAATGAAAAAAAAAGAATAACAAATGACTGAATGAAAGAAAATACAGAGAAAAAAGAAAGAAAGGAGAGAAAGGAAAAAAAAAAAAACTGACAGAAAGAAAGCAAGAACGAAAGAAAGAAAGAAAGAGAGACTAATTTCTTTCAGCTAAGGTGCTCTCTTTTCTCTGCTGTGGCTGTTGACATATTGTCATGACAACTCCCTCCACTGTTGCCTTTGTTCTGAAACTAGTTCACTGATACACCCAAACGAAAATAGGAACAATGTAATCATGATATGCTTGCCACAGCAGTGCGCAGTCGGGATACTGTATGATAACAGCTGCTCCCCAAATCGCGATGCAGAAGAATCCTGGTTCCAAAACGTTTTCTGGTGTCCAGAAAAAGGGTTGATGCGAGAATTTTCCAGTTGTTTTTTTTCCGTCCTGACCTTATGCTTCTTCGTCATTAATTTGTAAGCTATCTAATGATAGAAACCTTCGCCAAACTGTGTTAATAAAAGAGCGAATCAATTCATGCACGACCAGCGACATCACAGGATCTCTTCTTATAGTTCGTTATGACCATTCTTCTTCTGTACATGTATAAAAGATAGGACAAAGCTTGGTCAATGCACAGCTGAACAATAACAGAACTGCCGTTTCAGAAGCAGAGGCTTTGTGGATGTCAATCCAGAATGACTGTAAAACGAAGATGACGCATTCGTTTACGAGCCACTTTTCTGCTACCTCGCGTGGATGTGTCAGTCAGTAATGACTGCATTCTGCCTCTGCTCTCTTGGTGACTGAGGATGGCTGTATCAACAAGGACAATTCAGTATCGTTAGTATTTTTGCTGACCAAATCCCGATATCTAGAGCGTCGTAAATAACATCAGCAGGCTGGCACTTAAAACAAACACACAAAAAAGATCACGATAACTGAACAGGGTCCAGATATATTTGTGATCACAACATAACTGAACATTACGTAACATAACTTAGCCTAACATAACATAACATAGCGTAGCATATCACGCAGACATAAAAATAGGTGGTTCTAGATTATAGCGGTGCACTCTCCCAGAGAATAGCAGCCCGAATCACACGCACGAATTTGCTATGCCTGACGTATAATACAATACAAATAGAACATAACACAAAACAATATAATACAACATAACAAACCGCAAGATATCCATACAGCACAACGTAACGGAACATGACATGATACGGCCAGAGATGCCAGCTTGATCTCACCGGACCCGACTTTACGTTTAAACGAGATGGAAACAGAGCAAGAAACGTGTCTTCTTTGTCTTCGTTTACATACGGATAATGGAAGTTTCGCGCGGCCAATTCCTGCTACAATAATATGCCATTCAGAGACAATAAATTATTGTAGTATCGTGTACAGCCAGAGCTTCTATATAATGCGTATCACAATGTTTCTCCACTTGTCATTGATGCTGTGCGCAAACGTGACCACGAGAGTCACGAGTCTGTCTGCTTTTATATAAAATAGAACCTGGGACCCATTAGACAATCGCTGGTTCATCAACATCTTTCATCATCAACTTTTTATTATTATTTTTTAATTTGCTTTTTGATGCAAAGTGCAAATTGCTACAAAGCCACTTGAGCTGTATGATCAATCGAATCGAATATCTGCATCACGTTTTGCAAAACCAGAGAGAGAGAGTAAGAGAGTGAGAGAGAGAGAGAGGGGGGGATAGAGAGGAAGAGAGAGAGAGAGAGAGAGAGAGAGAGAGAGAGAGAGAGAGAATATAGATTATATATAGACGGCACGAAAAAGATACAGCATACTATAATGCACCCCCACCCACACACACCGCGCCAACACCCAGATATCCATGAAAGCAGTAAAACAAACGCATACAGCGATTAATAACAAAGGACCTTACGACAACAAGACAAACCTAAGCAAGACAAAACAAAACAAGACCAAGACAACAGTGACAAACGCATACAGCGATTAATAACAAAAGACCCAACGACAAGACAAACCAAAACAAGACAAACCAAAACAAGACCAAGACAACATTGACAAACGCATACAGCGATCAATGACAAAAGACCCAACGACAACAAGACAAAACAAAACAAGACAAAACAAAACAAGACCAAGACAACAGTGACAAACGCATACAGCGATCAATAACAAAGGACCCGACGACAGCTTATCTATTATTTATTCACCTTTTTTTTCTCAAGGCCTGACTAAGTGCGTTGGGTTACGCTGCTGGTCAGGCATCTGCTCGGCAGATGTGGTGTAGCGTATATGGATTTGTCCGAACGCAGTGACGCCTCCTTGAGCTACTGAAACTGAACCCCAACGACAACAAGACAAACCAAACCAAACCAAACCATACCAAGACAAAACAATACAAGAATCAAGACATCGGTCTCTCACCAGCGACCTCCACGGCCTCCTTGATGTTGATGGCCAGAAAGGGGTCGTTCAGCTGGGGTCCCTCTGGTCCTGCATCGGCCTGCAGGAGCTTGACCCTGATGAAGCCCACCCCAGGCATGGCGATGTCCTCACAGGTCCTTCACTCCTGATACTGCGACCGCTCCTGACTCAGGCTCTCTCTGCTCCTCTCTGTGTTTGTGTTTGTGTTTGTGTGTGGAGCTCCCCTCTCTGACGTCAACAATCTCCTTCCTTTTCTGACGTCACTGGGGCTGAGGCTCACCTAGGGGATGTCCTGAAGGCTCCGGTTTCCCGTGGCTATGCTGACGTCACTTTACTGCCGCCGCTCTTCTTGTGTCACTGAGCTAGTTTAGCGATAAGTTGGGTGTGCGTGTGACGTGTACGTCAGATCAGTGTTGTGTGTGTGTGTGTGTGTGTGTGTGTGTGTGTGTGTGTGCCACTCTGTGTATTTATTTACAGCGTGGACTTTACCACGAGGTTTGTTGCTTCTCCTCTTTGTGTTCTATCGCGTTTCCAGGGGAAAAAAAATCCGTTCAAGAAGGAAATAAAACGTTCACAGTGTCATTTTCTCTCTCTCTCTCCTAAATGGTATTTATCACTGTCTGGTCTCTCGTTTCCTTTCTGTTTATATATTTCTTTCTTTCATTAAACACACAGACACACACACACACACACACACAGAGCACTCCCTTGGCTACTTGGAAGCAGGCGGTTTATGCTGCCGAATCAAAGGGATTCTGAAACAGAAAGAATATTCTTGTTTAATCAGTTGAGCGGAATTCAACACTGAAACAATATCAACATACATCTGCAGCAGCTGTATTGAGCATGGCGGCCTATATCTATATCAAACACACAATTCGGTTTTCATCCCTCTTGTTCCACACGTTCTCACCCACCGCACACATACACATACAGAGACAGGAGGGGAGGGAGGGAGGGATGAAGGAAGAGAGAGACAGAGACAGAGAGACAGACATACAGACGGACAGACTGACAGACAGAGACGGAGAGACAGAGACAGAAGACACAGACACAGGGAAAGAGAGAGAGAGATAGAGCCAGAGACAGACTGAGATAGGGAGAGAAAAAGAGAGACAGAGATAGATACAGACAGAAACAGACACAGACAGAAACAGAGACAAGACAGAGGCAGCGACAGGCAGAGACAGAGACACAGGGAGAGAGAGATGGTGTGGAAAAGGTCAGCGTATCGCCACGTTTCTCTGGTAACATTTGAGTGGTGCCTGCTCATGGTGCCTGGTGTATTGCCATTCACCCAAGATCCGAACCTGCACCCACCATGTGAGATATTGCCGGTACTATTCAACCTTTGCACTATCTCTCTCCCTCTCTCTCTCGCTCTCTTTCTCTCTATCCATCTCTCTCTCCAGAGGATATATATTATGAAAGATGCGGTGAGTGAGTGATATACCAGTCTTGGCCAGACAGAGAGAGAGAAAGAGAGAGAGAGAGAGAGAGAGAGAGAGAGAGAGAGAGAGAGGAGAGAGAGACTGACTGGGGTAGAGAAAGGAACAGGGAAAGTGGACAGTCAGAGGCCATATTAGTCACCGTTTTACATTTTGAAGCTGTGTAAAGAAAGAGACACTAAGAAAGGCAACTATTTCAGAACAGTATCACGTGCACTCACTCAGTTGTGGGGGATTCCTTGAAATTATTATGACAACGGGGAACAGCGTTTTGATTCTTTCTTGATCTTTTGTTTCTCTCTTGTTTTTTTTCACTCTGCACATGAGATTGTGCGTGCGTGCGTGCGTGCGTGCGTGCGTGCGTGCGTGTGTGTGTGTGTGTGTGTGTGTGTGTGTGTGTGTGTGTGTGTGTGTGTGTGTGTGTGTGTGTTTCTTACTGTTGATATTATCAACCCCAAGGTGCTTAACGATCGACTGAAATGAACTGAACAGCAAAGAAATTAGGACATTTTGGGAACAATTGGGGAAGCTACAATTTGTGGACGAGAGCTTTTACAATATTCACGTGCTCTCATCATTGACAAAAATTTTTAAAAAAAAAGCTTCTTGCATGTGGAGATCCCTGTCTCCTTTCAAAGGAATTTATGATGTCATTACATAAAATGTTCATCCCCCCACCCCACACACGTACACTCACACACACAAGAGCACACACACACGCACAAATACATACACACACACGCGCGCGCAAACACATACACACAGCCACACACACACAGAGTACACACACACACCACAAACACACACACACACACACACAGAGGGTTATTTTCCAGGAACATAATTAAGTCGATAAAAAAGACAATCACATTAGCACTGGCACCATAAACTATAGTTCACTCAGAAAACTCGTAGGCAAGGGAACCATCAGCACGGGGACAGGAAACAATAGCTGTCAGAGAAGTGGTGGCTTTTGTCGGTTTCTGAAGACCAGGGATTTTCTTTCACTCTCTGTATTGACCTTCATCTGTCCCTGTCTCTCTCTCTTACCATGCTGTATGCATTGACTTTTTTCCTCTCTATTTTTTTCTTGTATTTTCTAGACTAATCAATTCTTCTCTCTCTTAAAAAAACACACCTATTTTTAGGGAACGACGAAAACAGGCCAATTTCTGCTTCCCATTCTCTCAATTCGAAAAAAAGAAAGATTTCCATTTGGTTTCCACTCCCCCCCCCCCCCCCGCACCCTCTCTCTCTCTCTCTCACTCTCTTGGTTTTGTGAGAATCCCGAGGCAAGATTTTGTCCACTTTGTAAAAATGTTAACGAGGATGAATACCATCTTATCTATGTTTGAACATTGTATGCTGACTTATGAAGAAAATTCCTAGGTTCATTTATCAATGTTCGTATGGACACTCTTTTGAATGGTATGTGCAAACAGATGTCTCAATCAGTAGCAAAATATCTCTTCCATTCAGTTAACATCCGGCAAAAAAAAATCAAAGACTGATTAGTGCATTAACTTCGATTACTTGTAGCAGTGAATGTGTTACAACTTATAAGCTACCCTGGGGAATATTTGTTGTATGTAACCTGATGCTGTATATTGGAGTGTACAATGAATATATTGTCACCACTACTTCGTCCTCATCCCCACCAAACCCAGTATCAGTATCAGTAGCTCAAAGAGGCGCACCTGCGTTCGGTCAAATCCATATACGCTACACCACATCTGCCAAGCAGATGCCTGACCAGCAGCGTAACCAAAAGCGCTTGTAATGATGTTCAAACGAAACCCAATGCAACTGTAATGATGCCTGTGGCCTATATGCAATTAACAAATTCGCATTCGCATTCTCTCTCTGTGTGTGTGTGTGTGTGTGTGTGTGTGTGTGTGTGTGTGTGTGTGTGTGTGTGTGTGTGCGTGTGTGTGTATCTCCCATTCCCTCAATTAGAAAAAAGAAAAGAAAAAGATTTGATTTCGATTTGGTTTCCACTCCCCACTCTCTCTCCCTCACTCTGTGTGTGTGTGTGTGTGTGTGTGTGTGTGTGTGTGTGTGTGTGTGTGTGTGCCTCTCTTGCTCTGTTTCGCATCCATCTCCCTTATAATCAATTCCCTTTTCTTTTATATTTTATCTTCCTTATTTTTCCCAATCACTTACATGTGAGAAGGTTTGTTGATTTATCAATTTCTTCTAACCCAACCACATGTGCGGGTCGACAGACAATCAGCTAATCAATAAATACTTGAGAACAGAACCTATATGAAATGCAAGAAGCTGTGCTAATAGATCGTCATTAAATCAACGAACCTTGTCTTGGAATGGAAAACGCCAATTAGTTTATGCTGGTTTATTTGTTTTATACGAAATCTCCAACACTTACTATCAGTAAGATCTCTCTCTCTCTCTGTGTGAGTGTGAGTGTGTGTGTGTGTGTTGTGTGTGTGTGTGTGTGTGTGTGTGTGTGTGTGTGTGTGTGTGTGTGTGTGTGTCTTTTAGTGTGTAGCAGCACACCACTACACAGAAGGGCCGCATGACTATACTTTCGCCGCTGGTGCTACACTGAGTATCAATAAATCAACCAATCCATCCGTTATCATCTGTATCGTTTGCAACACCCGATCTGTGTTCTGAAACGGGTGTCCACGTGACTGTCAGGACACTGAAAGGCAAGCTTCTTCGTCAGTCAGCACGTGAATTCGTGGGAAGGCGATGACCTGAAGCAAGGGATTATGGCTTCTGTCTGGCGGAAGCTGTTGCGGGTGTTTTGGACGGCTTCAAAGTCAGGCTTCGGAACCGCGCGGTGTACGTATTGTCCACATGGGTTGTCTGTCTGGGGTGGGGGTCATATTGCGCTACGTGGTGGTACAGCTAACGAAATGTGGCGGTGGGTTTTGTGTGAGAGCGGTCATTCACACTGGTATTGATTCTCCTGTGCTTGGTTCCTATGGACGGGAGAAGGAGAGAGAGAGGAGGGAGCAGGGGGGACGGGGGTTGTTGGGAGACAAAGAGAGAGACAGAGAGAGGAGAGAGAGAAAGAGAGAGGAGAGAGAGTGAGAAGGGGAGAGAGCAGCCGAGAGAGACAGAGAGAGAGAGAGATAGAGAGAGGAGAGAGACAGAGAGATGAGAGAGAGAGGGAAGGTGAGAGAGAGCAACCGAGAGAGAGAGAGAGAGGGGGGGGTGGAAGATGAGAGAGAGAGAGAGAGAGAGAGAGAGAGAGAGAGAGAGAGAGAGAGACTGAAAACACACAGACAGACGGACGGATAGAGACAATGGGAGCGACAGAGAATTGACAGTCAGACAGATCCTGAGTTACAAAGATCAGCACACAGCCTTTTTTTTCTGAGACTGAAATGTCACCCATGACGTCCGTAAACCTGGCTAAAAGAAGACGTATGACTTTGTCGTTCCGAACAAATCACGACTCGAGAGAACACTCGATAACGAAGACAATGAAAACGAGAACGTCGATGAAGGTGATGGTAATTATGATAATAACCATGCTTTTTTTGGGGGGGGGGGGGGTGGGGGTGGGGGATTGGCACGAAAGACAAAAGATAATGTTTTGGGAAATTAATAGGAAAGCATATTGATCTGTCATTGTATATGTCTTTCTGCCAATCTGTCTGCCTGTTTGCCTGCATGTCTGTCTGCTGTTAGACATTGGTAAAAAGAGTATTATAAAAAAAATACTTTACCCTCCTTCTGTGCGTGCGTGCGTGCGTGCGTGCGTGTGTGTGTGTGTGTGTGTGTGTGTGTGTGTGTGTGTGTGTGTGTGTGTGTGTGTGTGATATCAGCATAGCATCAACAATGTGTGATGCTCAGATGCTGATGAGAGAGACAGACCGCTAGTGAAAGCGAGTGAGGGTGACAGACGGCACCACAATGCCGACACGTTTTGTTACTGGCGACAGAACAGCTTGCGTGTCAACGATACAAAGCCAGGTTGCTGTTCACAATCCTCTTCATTGTCATATAAGTACAGCGCATCTCTGATGAAATTTGTGCAAATGGAAATATGCATAAACATATGCAGATAGACAGATAGATAGATAGGCATACTGATAGGCAGTGAGACTTTACAGTCTGTGACAGAGAGAGGAGATTGTCCCAAAACTGGCCCCTGGGACTGCACCACTAGACCTGTTATGTGCCAGCACACAGATCATCACACCGCCAGCTCTATGCCAGGACAATCATGTGGCTAATATTTTCCATATCTGTAACCTTTTCTGTATCGCTGGTTGAACACAAGTGTGATCGATTATCTCACGTAACTGTACTTTTCCCGTATTGTCAGTCAAAACACACTGATGATCCTAATGATGATTGAAAATGAAAACACTGACCGAGTACAATATCAATAAAATAATCTTGAATGAAGATACTACTTAACGTTCAAAGCTAATAAACAATAATGAAGTACAAATATCGTGTGTGTGCGTGTGCGTGTGCGTGTGCATATGTGTTTGTTCGCGTGTGCACAAGTTTGTGTATGATGTACTTGATGCTGGTATGTTTATAATTATATGCAAAATTGTTGTCGTTGTCAACGCCACGAGACTGGGAGGAGTGAGCGTCAATCTAAATTCTTCTTCTTATCATTATTACTTATCTTCACCGTCGTCATCATCATTATTATCATTATTGCCTCAGAGTGTTGGAGAATTAAACGAAAGATCAACAAGGCTCAAAGTCTAAGGTAACAGACATTTAAACACATACACTGCTCCTTAAAATAAAACAGGGCTGATGACTCCAAGCCAACTTCCTTTGTGCTTCCCATCAGCTTACACACAAGCACGTAAACGGCAATGACTGACCGAGAAACGAACTAATAAATGCCCTTCAAAGGGAAGTCCGCAGTTCCTTTGATCCCACTTGAATGAAAAATCCAGGAATCCGGTAAGTATCGGAAACTGTACGTAGCGCCTGAATATATATTTTCTGTTCTAATGGCTTACTAACAAAAACGATAATAGAATTATCGGAGTAGTCTTTGTTGATTTTGCCAAAGCATTTGGTGTAACATAACTCACTCTTCTGAAAACAAAACAAAACAAAACAAAACAAACTGACAATCAAATGACACACTATAACTCATGTTTTCATTCCTAGATAAAAGAGAGCAAATGGTATTTGTCATTGTGCAGAGACCTTCCCTTATGCCAGTGAAGTGTAGTGTACCACAGGGCTCTGTACTGGAACCTATACTGTTTTCAATTTACATAAATAATTTGCATCTGTCTTTGACAGCACCCTGTAGAGTGTTTGCGTATGAAAGGACTCTACACCTTAGTAAATTCATAAAGGTATGAAATATGTGTACTATTACAAACTAATATTAATCAGATAGTTGAATGGTCAGAGTTAAACAACATGAGCCTACTCCCACAAAAAACAAAACATATAACCACCAGACAAAAGCGTCGGACGATCGCTTATACGTATCTTCCCCTGTTCATCAATGTAAAAAAATCGATAAGTTGAGCATCATAAACTGTTGGGGGTAGTAAAGGACTATGATATGTCCTGCTCTAAGCAAAAAGGAATAAAATGTTGTTATGTTTTTTTTTGTTTTTTTTTTTTTCCCTAAAAGATCTATCAGCTGTCAAAGATCAAATATTTCTTTATATACATTCCCGTAAAATGTTTTTCCATACTTTCATTGAATGTCATATGAATTATACATCCATTATTTGGGATTTGGCAAGCGAAAATATCCTCCAACCTCTTCTGAATCTATAAACGTGCTCTAGAATTAGTTTTATTATAAAAACAAACAAACAAAGAAACAAAAACCAAACAAACAAAAAACAACAAAAAACACAACAAAAACAAACAAACAAAAAACAAAACAAAACAACAACAAAAAACACAAAACAAACAAACAAACAACAAAAAACAAACAAACAAACAACAACAACAATCAGTGCTATATTTTGCAGACCATGCAATGTTGGACATTCTTCTTTGAAACTCAGATATAACAAATGTTCAATTATTATGTGTTTGTGCTCCATTATCAGTTACTAGCATTTCGTATTAATGTGTGTGTGTGTGTGTGTGTGTGTGTGTGTGTGTGTGTGTGTGTGTGTGTGTTCTTCCAAACAGTGCAGCCACTTTTGTCTTTGTTCCTGGGGCTGCTTGTCGCTCTCCTCCCTTGTTTTCCATGTTATTTCTGGTTTTTCCAGACGTTCGGAAAGCATTTCCCACGGCTTGAACAGATCCCCAGTTCTGTTCTGTCGTGTTCGTTAAATACATGCTCTTCATTGCTTTGCTCTCCCAACCCTTCTCTTTATGCTTGATGCAATTTACAGCAACGCTCGAGTTATTGTGCTGGACATTACTGCTCTGTTTGGGGGGGGGGGGGGGGGGATCTCTCCCTCTCGTCACTGTGATCGTCATCGATTGTCAGAAGTGTTGGAAGTCTCGAAGTTCATTATACACGCGTTGTGCTTCACTGTTTTGCCGTGTCAGACGGGATCGAATGCTCCTGGGTCCAGTGCTGCTAACGAGGTAACGAAGATTAAGGGTGGGGGCTGCAAAAGGCGATCTTTGAGTTAATAATGTTTGTTCCTAAGTACATGGAATTTTCCCTGGAGTTAGGAAAATTCTCTGCTCCAGGCAAACATAGCACTGCTAAGCTCGCTCACGCAGCCTATACCAAGGGAATTCCTTAAGCTGTACGTCTTCTGTTTGTTTTTATTCACGCTCAGACAGCTGCCGGTGTAACGTCCCAAATCGTCCCCCCCCCCCCCTCTTCCGTAGGTCCCCCGGGGAACTTGTCAGTGTCCTAAATCGTCCCCCAGGGGACGTTCTGTGACGTCCCCCCCTCCCCATGCTGTTTCGGTCCCCCCCTGACTTCAACATAACGTTAGACAGAACAACATGCTGGTATTCATATTCAAGGCCTAGGGTACCCATTTTGCTACACCTATAGATATATGTAACCACAAAACGGCGGCGAAACTGTGAAAGTATGTATGTGCATGCATATGTGTTTGTATGTATGTCATGAGAGCTGGTGTGTGTGTGTGTGTGTGTGTGTTCAAAATTAGCAGTTTTCTCCACAAGGGAAAAAAACGCCGAGAAGCTTTTGTTTATTATTAGTTGTTTGGGTTTTTTTTTGTTCTTTTTTTAACAGATTTCTCCAAAAGCGGGTTTCTGCAGATAGTGGTCCTTTAAAACTGTAAAACGACCTCCCCCCCCCCACCCCATCCTCCGCACCGCTCCCCCTCATCTTCCCCCTCCAAAGGTTCCTAGCCACCAGCCTTCCAACCCATCACCCCTGATGTTTTACTTGTCCCTTCACTCTCTCCCACCTCCCTCCGCCCACACACCCATAACAGTTACTCCCCTAACCCTGATTATCCGCATGCCTATCAGCTTCATTGTAGAGATTCCGGGAGAATGTCTATGTTCCCCATATCTATAATCCCCCGGTTCAGTACTCCAGTAGGTTTAAGTTCCCCCAGGTCTATACATGTTTCATCATGCACTTTTGGGTAGTGGTCAGTAGTGGCCGGTCAACAATGGCAAGCGATCAAAGCGTATGAAAAAGTAAAAATATTACATGAGAAAGAACACATAGAACGACGTTAACATGACGCAAGCTGCATAGTTTTGACTAGTAGTAAGAACTGGAAAACGAATCGTCAAACCAAGTAAAGAAGTCTTGGTTTTGCACAAACATGCCAAAATGTCCATATTCTCTAAACTTTTGTATGGTGTCCATTGTGGTTAGTAATGGTTAGCAATGATCAGCATTAGTCAATAGTGGCGAGTTAAGTCCCCCCGGGGGACTCTTCAGGACACTAAAGTGACCCCCGGGGGGGAATTTAGGACACTGACAAGTCCCCTGGGGGACGATTTTGGACACTGACAAGACCCCCAGGGGACCTACGCGAGGGGGGGTGAGGGGGGGGGGCGATTTGGGACGTTACACCGGCAAGACCAAAGCGTCAAAGTCAGTTGAAGATAGCGTAGATAAAACGTTGTGAACGAAACGCAACAGGGCTAATAATAATAATTATGATAATATTACTATTATTGTTATTTTGATTATTATGATCATTATTATCAATATTGAATTTATTATTATCTATACATGATTATGTAATGTGGCAGGGAACTCTCTCTCTCTCAGTCGTTTAGTCATCGTGACAATTTAACGGCTCACTATTTCACTGCCTGTCTTTGTCTGCCTGTCTGCATTCTCTCTCTCTCTCTCTCTCTCTCTCTCTCTCTCTCCCCCTTTTCTTTTTTCTCTCTCGTTATTTTGACCACAGGAGTTTCTATGTCTTCCTATTTCTCTGTCTTCTTAATTGCCTGTTATCACAATGGGAAGGCTGTCCGGGTTTTTTTGTTTTTCTTCGTCTATATGCTTCCTCCATTGCCCCCCCCCCCCTCCTTCTCCACCCCAGCACCCCCTCTTTTACCATGATGACAACAGGAAGGCATTGTCTTTCTGTCTATAACATGTCTGTCTGTCACTCTGTCGGAAGATCAGTATAACCTTGGCTTTCTTTTTTTTTTCTTCTCTCTCTCTCTCCATGTTTCGAACTGGTTCATCGAGCTAAAAAGCCGGAGATAAGACCTTTCCAGACATATACATGTGTTTTGCAAAGTCCGTACAGTTCATGAGTTCCCATGGTAACGCTTGACAGAAGCACAAGGGAGAGAGAGAACGAGAGAGCGAGAGAGAGAGAGAGAGAGAGAGAGAGAGAGAGAGAAAAACAGAGAGGGAACGACGGACAGAGTGAGACACAGAGACAACGAGAGACAGAGAGAGAGAGAGAGAGTATCAGGTGAAACCATTCGCGGCTGCAGTAGGTTGCAAGGGGAAAAAGAAAGGTGGGGAAGGGGTGGAGGGAAGGGAGGGGCCCCGGGTGAGGGGAGAGGTGGTGTTGTTTAGACACAGACAGTGAAGCAAGTCGCAGAAAGGGAGCTAAAGATAACGGTCGAAGGTATCGTCGAGCTGTTGTTGTTCTCCGGTGCAAACTAGGCTATCGATCCTCCCCTACACCCCACCCGAACCCCCTTCCCCATCCCCGCCACCCTGTCGACTTTTCTTCTTTGTTTATATATATATATATTTTTTTTTTTCTTTCTTTTACCAACAACCTGCCACACCCAGTTCTGCAACTCTCACTCACTCACTCCCTCGCAAACACTCACCCCCCCCCCTCATT
Source organism: Babylonia areolata (assembly GCF_041734735.1). Lineage (NCBI taxonomy): Eukaryota > Metazoa > Mollusca > Gastropoda > Neogastropoda > Buccinidae > Babylonia > Babylonia areolata. The sequence goes on from NC_134883.1 coordinate 10,119,115, forward strand.
CCACACAACTCTTAACCACTACCCCCACTGCTCCCCCCCAACCCTCCGAGCCACACACACACACACCTTTTCTCCCTCTTCCTCCTCCTAGCCCTCACGACTCTCCGTTCTTGCCCGCCTTGCGTCATCACCTTTCCACCAAACACTTTCCCTGACCCCCTGATTTGTCTTTTCCTTTTCTTCTCTTCCTCTGTCTGGGTCAACTTTCAGCGCTGCAGTGTCACATTAACTCATTAGTGCTCGGATGAGAACCCAAGAAGGACCCCGTGTGGGTCTGTAATCTGGATCTTATAAGTAGCTGGAGCACAGACACACACACACACACACTAACATCGAGACACTAACACTGACACAAACGCTCGCGCGCTAATATTGCCAGTTAATAGCGAAAAGATTAAAGTGACAGAGAAAGACAGAAGAGAGATACGCAAGAGGACAAGAAACAAGCACAATAACACAGACAGAAGGCACGTGAAAAAGGAGGACAAGAAACAAGCACAATAACACAGACAGAAGGCACGTGAAAAAGGAGGACAAGAAACAAGCACAATAACACAGACAGAAGGCACGTGAAAAAGGACAAGAAACAAGCACAATAACACAGACAGAAGGTACGTGAAAAAGGAAGACAAGAAACAAGCACAATAACACAGACAGAAGGTACGTCAAAAAGGACAAGAAACAAGCACAATAACACAGACAGAAGGCACGTGAAAAAGGAAGACAAGAAACAAGCACAATAACACAGACAGAAGGTACGTAAAAAAGGACAAGAAACAAGCACAGTCACACAGACAGAAGGTACGTGAAAAAGGAAGACAAGAAACAAGCACAATAACACAGACAGAAGGTACGTGAAAAAAGACAAGAAACAAGCACAATAACACAGAAAGAAGGCAGTCAACAAGGACAAGAAACAAGCACAATAACACAGACAGAAGGCACGTGAAAAAGGACAAGAAACAAGCACAATAACACAGACAGAAGGTACGTGAAAAAGGAAGACAAGAAACAAGCACAATAACACAGAAAGAAGGCACTTGAAAAAGAAAGACAAGAAACAAGCACAATAACACAGACAGAAGGCACTTGAAAAAGGAAGACAAGAAACAAGCACAATAACACAGACAGAAGGCACGTGAAAAAGGAAGACAAGAAACAAGCACAATAACACAGACAGAAGGTACGTGAAAAAGGAAGACAAGAAACAAGCACAATAACACAGACAGAAGGCACGTGAAAAAGGACAAGAAACAAGCACAATAACACAGACAGAAGGCACGTGAAAAAGGAGAACAAGAAACAAGCACAATAACACAGACAGAAGGCACGTGAAAAAGGAAGACAAGAAACAAGCACAATAACACAGACAGAAGGCACGTGAAAAAGGACAAGAAACAAGCACAATAACACAGACAGAAGGCACGTGAAAAAGGAAGACAAGAAACAAGCACAATAACACAGACAGAAGGCACGTGAAAAAGGAGAAGAAGAAACAAACAGATTGACACACAAAGAATGAAATAAAGGGAGGTAAGAACGAGCACGTCAAAACAACAATTTAAAAAAAAAAGTCGATAGAAAGCAAGACATGAAAATGAGAAGTAAAGAAGAAACAAGATGAATCATGTGACATACACGAAAATAAAGAAAGGACGAGAAAAGAAGAAAATGAAATATGAGTGTGGACAAAAAAAGAGAAAGGAAGAAAGAAAAAGCGAAAAAGAAAGAAAGAAAGACTCAAAGAGGAAAAAAAAAAGAAGAAAAAAAAAGAAGGGGAGATTAGGAAATAACGGATGAAGCAAGCAACGGGAGAAAAGGGAAGAGATAAAGGAGAGAGGGAATGAAAAAAAAGGAAAGGAAAAAAACAAAAACCCCGAACAACAACAACAACAACAAAACAACTACCGTTCTCACACTGAGGTATGTATCAGTGCAACAATCCGCATAATTATGCAATCGCTGAAGAATTTGTTTAGTATGAGCTTCATTTTTACCTACTCATTGCACAGTTAGAATACAGACATACCTTCTTCAGGTGAGAAATCAACATACATGTTATGCCTTCAAACTCGATAAGTTACTGTAAGTTTTCATGACAGTTTCCATGTGAACACACATAATGAGCTCGAGAGACTGTGCAGTTCTGTGTTTTAAACAGACCGTTTATGCCTTCAAACTCGACAAGTTACTGTAAGTTTTTATGACAAATTCCATGTGAACATAGATAATGAGGTCAAGAGACTGTGCAGTTCTATGTTTTAACTCACTCAGTACGGCCAGTCCTCTCTTCTCCTCTACACAGACCGGGTGTCTGAATGACCCAACCTTTAGCTTCCGTCGTCAGAATTGTGGTATTCTTTGTCAACATTCACCTCTTCAGTATAAGAGCCTTCCGCTGGCAATATTTTGATGATGGTAATTGGGGTGAAACGCTGTTAACGTCGTCTCTTTCACCGTTCGTATGGAGAGAGTTAAACAGACCGTGTACGCATGAACCGGAATTAGAATACTAGTCGTCAGTCAAGCGGAACTTTAAAGCACAATATTCACTTGTACACTGCCGCAAGTGACATTGCACCAAAGGCTACTATTCTGTACCGTTCTGGTATTGCACTGGAACTACACTGTCGTGTGCAGCACTGCACGATGTTACTACCTGTGTGTGTGTGTGTGTACTGGTACCTTGCCTGAAGAAGCTGTTTATACAATATATATATTGTTTATTTCAAGAGCTGCATTTTGTTATTCCAAAGTTCTGTTTGACATTACTTGTTTCCTTCATAGCGTTACATTTCAAACAGTTTGTCGAGCTTTATTTTCTCTCCAAACTAGGATGACATTTCAGTGTATCAATCAATCGACCAGTCAACAATACATTTCAATTAATGTTGCAACTGCCAAAATTTAAAAATGCACGGTCAAAAGGAACACACACACACACACACACACACACACACACACACACACACACACACACACAACTAACCTTCTGCAAAGTCTGTTCTTGTAAATTCCCACCAGCTATCGACTTTTTTTTAAAAAAAAATTTTTTTTTTTAAACCAGTTCAAACCGAGGAGTCAAACTTATATAGGGCTTTCGTCTTGTCCTTCTCAGCTGAACTCCAAAATCAGATCACTTGATTCTTTTCACATCGTTTTTTTTAATTTAATTTAATTTATTTTTTATACTTTCTATCCTTGGTTTGAAGCGCCTGACATGATTATGTGGACATGGGAGTCGATAGCTGGTGTCAGAAGGACTGGAACAAACGTTGTAGGAGATGAGTTGTAGATTTTCTCGTTGTTGAATTTCGCAGTGTCACCACACACACACATATCTATCTATATATATATATATATATGTGTGTGTGTGTGTGTGTGTGTAAGTATCTATATATAATATATGTAAGTATCTACACACACACACACACACACACACATATATATATATATATATATATATATATATATATATGTAAGTATCTACACACACACACACACACACACCCACACACACACACACATATATATATATATATATATATATATATATATATATATACATAGATGATAAAAAAAGAAAGAAAACAAAAAACAACAACACTGTCCGACAGCAAATATTTCGGCGCTTGCCTTCTTCAATGCTTGTGAATGAAAGTGACGTATTATAGAAACACGTCATCACTACGATG
>NC_134883.1:10127809-10160309 GCF_041734735.1 Babylonia areolata
TGCTAATGACAGCCGACATAACCTGGACATCAGAGTCAATGTGCTGCAGCTGAAGATCGCTCAGAGAGAGAGGGGTGGGGAGACAGACAGAGAGAGAGAGAGAGAGGGAGGGAGAGAGAGAGAGAGGGAGGGAGAGAGAGAGAGAGAGAGAGAGGGAGAGGGAGGGAGAGAGAGAGAGAGAGAGGGAGAGAGAGAGAGAGAGAGAGAGGGAGGGAGAGAGAGAGAGAGAGCGCGCGAGAGAATGTGTATGTGTGTGTGCGTGCGGTTGTGTGTGTGTCTTCAGTTTAGTTTAACGTCTTTTTACTGTTTAGTGATATTAGACGGCTACAAAAAAGAAAAGAAAAGAAAAAGTATGTGTGCATAGGAGATGAGGCGTGGGGTACATGAGAAGAGGTGGTGGGAAGACTACAGTGAATAGTGGAAACGAAGAGCTGCGAAGGACTGTACTAACAGTGAATTAAAACATGAATTACAGCAGTGAGTTACACATCTACATAACAGTAAAAAAAAAGAAAAAAAAAAGAAAAAAAAAGAGCACAATAGTGATAACAAAAACGTGATCAGTCAAAGGTAGATAGTGTGTGTGTGTGTGTTGTGTGTGTGTGTGTAATGACAATTTATGTTCAGATGCCCACCCACCCGGTACCCACACCTTTTTCTCTCTCACCACTTCACTCCCTCTCTCTTTCTCCCTCTCCAAACTATTTCTTTGTGCTACAAATGTCACAGACTTGCTAACGCCATCACATACATTCTTTCTGCTTATCTGTCTGTAAGTCTCCCCCTCCTCCCTCCCCCCCTCTCTCTTCATATCACTGCTCGAAGCTATTGAATTAATACCCACATCTCAAACTCATTAATAATATCAGAAGAACTGACTATACGACAACACATTAATCGCAGATGTTCATAATATTCTCTGTCTGTTAGTATATTAGTCTGTCTGTCTGTCTGTCTGACCCTTTCTCTCTCTCTCCCTCTCTCTCTGTGTCTCTCTCTCACATATCATGGCTCAGAGCTATTAATACCTCCATCTCAAACTCATAAATCATATTAGAGGAACTGACTCTACGACGACAAAATAATCGTGGATGTTCAACTTCACTGTCTGTCTGTTTGTCTGACTGTCTGTTTGTCAGTGTCTCTCGCTCTGTCGCTCTCTCTATTTTCTCATATATCTTTTATTTTTCGCTGCAAAAATATCAATACTTCACCATTTACGAATAACAACCGACATATATTCGATGGTTTACCCCAACTCTCTCTCTCTCTCTCTTTCAAATAATAATCCAGTGCATACAATATTTGATTATTGATAAATGTTTTGTCCTAATCCGGCTTCCCCCGTCCCGCCTCTCACACACACCCTTCCCATATTATGTTTTTTCTTTCTCCAATCACTGACACTCACCCTCTCCATTTTGCATTTTGTACTCATCTTTTCCACATTCTGTTCTGTCTCTCTCTCTCTTCCTTTCTTGGTCCCCTCCCCCTTGCCCCCCCCCCTCCCCTCCACCTCATCCGTCCCCCTTTTCATTCGAATATACAGAAATGGCGATTTCTAATTAATAATAACAATCATCATTATGATAGAAATGATAATAATCCAAATAATAATAATAATAATCATATCATTTATTTTCAGTCTAATATCATCATCTTAGATGAACAGACTTTAAATAAATAAACGAGTCTCTCTCTCTCTCTCTCTCTGTGTGTGTGTGTGTGTGTGTGTGTGTGTGTGTGTGTGTGTGTGTGTGTGTGTGTGTGTGTGTCACACACAAACACACTCTCTCTCTGTCTCTCCAGGAGCCAATGGTCTGAAGTAACGAAACGATCACGTGTGTGGACCCGATGTGTCTGGAGAGTCATTTAAAAACACAGTTCCTGCCCTCTCCCTTCACCAACCCTCTCCCCAAACTGGAAACCCACAGGTATCAGTCGAAAGAAATGTCAGAATGCGTAAAGCGCTCTACGTATTTCAGTAAGTGATATTGTTAACCCGTTCAACCATGGGCAGCTGGCTTCCACACCATACCGATGCAGCAAAAAACAAAAACAAACCAAACAAACAAAAAACCAACAACCAAAAAACCCAACCAAAAACATAGAAAATAGATTGCTTCCCCTCTAATTTTTATATGTGGACACATCCAGAAATGCCCTACATGTTCCTTTCTCTTAGGGTTTATGCATGAGTATGAACATGAAAACTATTTCAATGAGACAAAGTTCGAAACCAGAGCAATGCTCGGGCGCATGGTTCAATGAGTTAATATCATCGATCATCTGCCATGTTCATCGAATTTTTTCACAGTCATATTTAAGGAGATTATACTACTGATATCGTAAATAGCCTGTCAAATACATCTATTCTTTTATCAGCTGTGTTGTAGCGTATGTATTTGTTTTTATTGCGCTCGTAATACTTTGAATTCTTTTAAAACATTATCTTCTTACAGAGGAAGCCATTCATTACTAAGAATGAACAAATAGAATCTATATCGGTCGAGAACGCTCTTCTGTCACATATGCATGTGTGTGTGTGTGTGTGTGTGTGTGTGTGTGTGTGTGTGTGTATGGGGTAGGGGGTAAGGTGGGAGAATGGTGAAGAAGTGCATCTGCCAATAGAGAGAGTCTGTGACAGTCAGGGTTCGAATCCCGCTGTCGCCCTTTCTCCCAAGTTTGACTGGAAAGTCAAACCGTGCGTCTCGTCATTCGGATGAGATTATAAACCGTGTGCAGCACGCACTTGGTGCACTGAAAAAGAACCTGTGGCACCAACAGTGTTGTCCTCTGGCAAAATTATGTTGCAGAAATCCACTCACTCAGGGCCTGACTAAGCGCGTTGGATTATGCTGCTGGTCAGGCATCTACCTAGCAGGTGTGGTGTAGCGTATATGGATTTGTCTGAACGCAGTGACGCCTTGAAAAATCTGAGCTGAAACTGAAACACTGAAATTGTGTGTGTGTGTGTGTGTGTGTGTGTGTGTGTGTGTGTGTGTGTGTGTGTGTGTGCAACGATTCTACTGTCATCACATTAAAGCAGACGCTACAATTAGCACTACCACTATCACTTGAACTGCTCTTACCAACTCCCTCTGACCGTAATTCATATGCGTGTGTCCTTTCTTTTATTTAATGTCTATCTGCAATTACGATTTCAGAGAAAAGGCCCACAACTCACTCTGCTCACCCCCCGCTAGCCCTACATCTCGTCATTTTCTTCCTAATTAAGTCTGTCCATTCGCCCACATCCACTGCCTGTTTATACTGTGAGTGAGTGAGTGTGTGTCCGTGTGTGTGTGTGTGTGTGTGTGTGTGTGTGTGTGTGTGTGTGCTCGCACGTACGTACGTGCTTGAATACGAGTTTACGTAACTAACTGACTGACTGTCCGTTTATCGGCAGCCAACCATTCTTCGCAGACACACTAAACCGATTTTCTTCAAGTCAGTGCTGACCATCAGCTGACGATAACTTTGCTATCTGATGAAAACGATAATCACGTTGACTTTCATCTTGGCTCAAGGTACAATGACAAAGACAATGCTTCAACAAATTTGCAAATTCCTTACCATCTGATGTAATGACACTTCACAATGTTGACACTCAAAGATGCCACCTGGACTTTCAGTAAGTTGAAAAGCCACGGTCACAGCAAGCACAAAATTCAGCCGAAAAAACAAACAAAAAATCCCATAAATTGTTAAAATCATTTTGTTGTGACCAGTTTTCAAGTTTGTCCACTTTTGAAATCAAACGAAAAATATCTGTCGAACTGTCAACCTTATTTCAAGATCATAAGGTTAAGATTGAAAGAAAGAAAAATTACTGAAAAAGTGAAATATAAAAAGACATTAAGCGAGATAGATTATAAGTAAGGTAGACAGTAAGAACGAAGGACAAAAGACTTTAGGGTATATAGTAATATAAAGAAAGAAAAACAAAGACAACACAAAGAAAGAAAAAAAGAAAGAAAGAAAAGAAGAAGCGGGAAAAAATAAATGCATGAAAAGAAAAAAAAAAAAGAGAGAGAGAGAGAGAGAGAGAGAGAGAGAGAGAGAGAGAGAGAGAGAGAGAGAGATTGAAGTAACAAGGGAAAGAAAAGATGAAACTAATGTAAACAACTCTTGAGACGTTTTGAAAAGTTCTTTTGAAAGAAGGTTTTTATTCTGGGGGAAAGTGCACGGGGTATGAATCACGTGACACTGAAAAGGCAAGATCATCCAAGAATATTGTAATTCCTGTTTTACTCCTTTAATAGGAAAACGAACTAACACAATACACTTTGAAGCTTGTGTTAAAAAAAAAAAAAAAAACACGCAAAAAATACATCAACAACAAAAACAAAAACCAACAACAACAACAAAACAACAACCAATAACCTTTGTAAAAGCAAGTGTTCCATTTCACTTGCACGAAGGTCGAGCAAGGTCACTGATTTTCTTTACCGTTGTTGTTGATTCACTGATAGTTTGTTGACAATGGTCGGCAACATTAGACTTTCAGAAAATTCTAATGCTGTACGATTGTATAATGTCAAGGAGACAAATTTCGTTGGGTGCTAGTTTTTTTGTTTTTGTTTTTGTTTTGTTGTCAGAATTGGAAATTAAATTATATGGCTTGGCCGTCTTGTTTCCCTGTTTTGCAGCGGCAGCAGGTGCTGACACCACTTGCCCTTTACGATCCTTTCTTTGCGCTGTCTTGACTTGTGAGCTGTGCGCGCGCAGGTGATGCATGCACGCTTTTAACAGCTGTGAAAACAAGTCATCTCCCTTGTGACTCTGGTTCCAGCTCTGGGTTATAAGGCCATCTGCTCCCATGAAATGCACAAGAAACACACGTCGCTCTCTTCTGCCACCATTGATTTTCTGAAACGAGGGAAGAGAGGGAAGAAGAGGGTGAAAGAAGAGGATGAGGGGAGGAGAAGGAGGTAGAGAAGAAGAAAAGAGGATGAGCGACGCTCATTACATATTTGTGCACATGTGTATGATTGCGTATGGGAAAGAAGCAATGTTCGTTTTTCGTTACAGGCGGCAAGTCGTATTCACATTGTGTTCACATTGTATTCACGCATGCACTGAAGATAGTGACAGAGGAAGAGAGGCAGATAGTGAAAACAACAAGTCTAAAAGGAAACAGCAGAGGAGGTAACTGCTGTACCGACTATCTCGGCTGGAAAGTGATTATACTAAAGAGTGTTTTGCCCAAGTTACACCCCCACTCTGTCAGCCAAGAGTAGAGGGCTTCAGGACTGTCGGCGTTGGGAAAAAGGAGTACCAACAGCACCAGGTGTTGCCAGGCGGTCACCCTCCCAAGTACTAACCGGGCCCGACGTTGCTTAATTTCGGCAATCAGTACTAAAACTGGTGTTGTCAACATGGTATGGGCGTCAGCGAACGACGATATTTAAAAAGGCAAACTAAGAATGCACTTGAAATGCCCAAACCATATATTCCGAATGGTGATTGAAAATTGAGCACTTGAAATGCCCAAACCATATATTTTGAATGGTGATTGAAAATTGAGAGAAAAAACAAACAAACCAACCCAAACAAACAAAAAATACAGAATAGTGTGATAGTCCCGGAACAAATGCTTCCAAAAACCTCAACCGACTCAGAAAGTCATTACAGACATGACTTCTTGCTACAGATCGACAGTGCAAAAACAAGACTTTTATATCCTTGCAATTTGGAGTCCAGATTCTGCCTCGTTTGCCACAGTCACGCTCCGCTTCAAACCTGTTATTCCTGATCTATATACTCTTTGTAAAGCCTACATAATTCTTATTCCTGATCTATATACCCTGTAAAGCCTACATATCATTCCTGATCTATATACTCTTTGTAAAGCCTACATATTATTCCCGATCTATACACTCTCTGTAAAGCCTACATATTCCTGATCTGTATACTCTTTTTCAAGCCTACATATTATTCCTGATCTATATACTCTCTGTAAAGCCTACATAATTCTTATTCCTGATCTATATACTCTGTAAAGCCTACATATTATTCCTGATCTATACACTCTCTGTAAAGCCTACATATTATTCCTGATCTATACACTCTCTGTAAAGCCTACATAATATTCCTGATCTATATAGTCTCTGTAAAGCCTACATAATATTCCTGATCTATATACTCTCTGTAAAGCCTCCATAATATTCCTGATCTATATACTCTCTGTAAAGCCTACATATTATTCCTGATCGATATACTCTCTGTAAAGCCTACATATCGTTCCTGATCTGTACACTCTTTATAAAGCCTACATATTATTCCTGATTTATATACTCTCTGTAAAACCTACATATTATTCCTGATCTATACACTCTCTGTAAAGCCTACATATTATTCCTGATCTATACACTCTCTGTAAAGCCTACATAATATTCCTGATCTATATAGTCTCTGTAAAGCCTACATAATATTCCTGATCTATATACTCTCTGTAAAGCCTCCATAATATTCCTGATCTATATACTCTCTGTAAAGCCTACATATTATTCCTGATCGATATACTCTCTGTAAAGCCTACATATCGTTCCTGATCTGTACACTCTTTATAAAGCCTACATATTATTCCTGATTTATATACTCTCTGTAAAACCTACATATTATTCCTGATCTATACACTCTCTGGAAAGCCTACATATTATTCCTGATCTATACACTCTCTGTAAAGCCTACATAATATTCCTGATCTATATAGTCTCTGTAAAGCCTACATAATATTCCTGATCTATACACTCTCTGTAAAGCCTACATAATTCTTATTCCTGATCTATATACTCTGTAAAGCCTACATATTATTCCTGATCTATACACTCTCTGTAAAGCCTACATATTATTCCTGATCTATACACTCTCTGTAAAGCCTACATATTATTCCTGATTTATATACTCTCTGTAAAACCTACATATTATTCCTGATCTATATACTCTCTGTAAAACCTACATATTATTCCTGATCTATATACTCTCTGTAAAGCCTACATATTATTCCTGATCTATATACTCTCTGTAAAACCTACATATCATTCCTGATCTATATACTCTCTGTAAAGCCTACATATTATTCCTGATCTATATACTCTCTGTAAAGCCTACATATTATTCCTGATCTATATAGTCTCTGTAAAGCCTACATAATATTCCTGATCTATATAGTCTCTGTAAAGCCTACATAATATTCCTGATCTATATACTCTCTGTAAAGCCTACATATTATTCCTGATCGATATACTCTCTGTAAAGCCTACATATCGTTCCTGATCTGTACACTCTTTATAAAGCCTACATATTATTCCTGATCTATATACTCTCTGTAAAGCCTACAAATTATTCCTGATCTGTATACTCTCTGTAAAGCCTACATATTATTCCTGATCTGTATACTCTCTGTAAAGCCTACATATTATTCCTGATCTATATACTCTCTGTAAAGCCTCCATAATATTCCTGATCTATATACTCTCTGTAAAGCCTACATATTATTCCTGATCTATACACTCTCTGTAAAGCCTACATATTATTCCTGACCTATATACTCTTTGTAAAGCCTACATATTATTCCTGATCTATATACTCTCTGTAAAGCCTACATAATTCTTATTCCTGATCTATATACTCTCTGTAAAGCCTACATATTATTCCTGATCTATACACTCTCTGTAAAGCCTACATATTATTCCTGACCTATATACTCTTTGTAAAGCCTACATATTATTCCTGATCTATATACTCTCTGTAAAGCCTACATAATTCTTATTCCTGATCTATATACTCTCTGTAAAGCCTACATATTATTCCTGATCTATACACTCTGTAAAGCCTAAATATTATCCCTGATCTATATACTCTCTGTAAAGCCTCCATAATATTCCTGATCTATATACTCTCTGTAAAGCCTACATATTATTCCTGAGCGATATACTCTCTGTAAAGCCTACAAATTATTCCTTATCTGTATACTCTTTGTAAAGCCTACATATGTAATATCGACGAACTATCCCACAAGACAGTGGTGGAGAACATTTTGATTGTGAAAGATCGTTACAGTGATTTATAATTGTTGATATGTTGTTATTATTATTATCATCATCATCATCATCATTATCGTCATCCTCCTCCTCATTATTAGTGTTATTACTATGATGATGATGATGAGTAGTGGTAGTAGTAGTGGTGGCGGTGGTGGTAGTGGTGGTGGTGGTAGTAGTATCTATCATTATAATTATCATTATCATCATTTAAAAAAATGTGTCGTTGTTTTCGGTTTTGTTGCTGCTGTTGTTATTTGTCTCTCTTATCCTCTCGAGGTGAGCCTGGATAAGAAGCATCATCAACCACACAGTTAACATACTTTGTGACGGAAGCCACTTTAAATACAAGTAAAACACATTTTTAAGTATATAATGATATTCTGGAAACGAATATATGACAACGCATAATACACTATTGTATGCATTTTGCATCCTAAAGGAAGAGCATGAACCATCGTTTTTGCTAAAACAAAAAAGGTACTTGAAAAAAAAAAAGGTACCGAGACACACCGTCGTTTCTTCTACACAATTTTAATTGAATATCGGTATTGCCTTGAAAATCATCATCATCATGCTTAATATGTGTTATATTTGTACAGAGTCTGGCGGTATTTGCATATCTGGCTTCGTGATCAGTCACACACGTTCACTTCTCCTTTGGGAATACGTGCTCTTCGTACAAGTGAGCTTAGCAAGTGCTTGTGTACAACGACCATTCTTCCTCACCTCCGACCTTTTCCTCGCGCGTGCGAATTCCACAGCGAGAGAGAGAGAGAGAGAGAGAGAGGGGGGAGGGAAGAGGGGTGGGGGTGGGGGTTAGGAGGGGGCTAGAAGTAGAGTGATAAAGAGAAGAGGGGAAATAAGGGAAGAGAAATATTCCATGGCATATTCGTTTGTCATTTTCGCTCCCTCTTCACACACACACACACACACACGCACACACACACACAGATGCACACACGCACACACACACACGCACAAACACACACACACACAGATACACACACACACACAACTGATGACGCTTTCCTCGCGAAACCCTTTCAGGAAATAGCCTTTCCTCTCCTTTGGTTTCTCTCTTTCTTTCTTTCTTTCTTTCTTTATAAAGGTGAGAACCGAAATAACGTCTGCCTTCTGGACCTAGAATATTCCAGCAGGGCAGCGTTGGAGTGTTTGTTCAAAAGCTAAAATAAATGAATAAATAGACAAAACAAAATAAAAACATTACCACAGTAGTTCATGCTGAATTGTACAAATGATCGATGGAATTAAAGTCAAGAAATTAAACAGAAAGAGAGAAGAAAAAAAAAAGCAAACACACGAAAAACTAAAGAAGGACATAGAGAAATAATGAAGAAAGGAGAATACTAGAAAGAAAATATCAATCATTCACAGGAAAAAAAGTAAGAAAGAAAGAAAGAAGCAAACAAACTGAGAGATTAACAAATATTAATTTTAGAAAATACGAAATAGCTCAGTTGGCCTCTCTACTTTTTTCAGGACTGGTAGTGGAGCTTATGTTTATAACCCTGAAATATACTGAACTAAATATATTGTAGTCTTTAACGTTAAATAACATGAAACAGCCATAGAACGAAACAGACGCACACACACACACACACACGCGCGCGCACGTACATACATACATACATGTGTGTGCGCTGACGGGCAATCTAAAGGACAAACATACTCTGTGTATCAAACTATCGAATGTGACGAATTTCCTGACACACTGTCAACCATATCCACTGAGTATGTAAATTGTTCACATAACTTTGGAGTGAAAAGCAGCTTTGCTTTTGGAAAACAAAAACAGTACATGGCAAAAAACAAAACAAAAACAAACCCAGAATGATTCCAACACACAGACAACTTCATGGTGAAAGTAAATCCATTTTGACAGAGACATTATTGAGTCTGTCTGCCTATCTTTCAGTCTTTCTCATTTCGGGATTCTTCTTCTTCTTCTTCTTCTCTCTCTCAAGACAAGCAACCGGTTGAACAGATATACATCCAGTAACAATGCATCAGCACACAACTCGGCAGAGACGAATAATTAGCTATTACTTTTTGTTAATTAATGCCAGTACACCGCCTCAGTTAGACAAAATAATCGGTCGCGCAATGGCAGCTCTGTTGTAAAGTTCTGTTATTATACGGCAAGTAATAAACCCTAATGAGAGTCTGCGTTGCTGTCACTTTTCTCCACCACAATACTTGTATGAATCACTCCAAGCAAAAGTACGAACAACAGCAGTTGACAAAACGACCCGGAATTATTGGTCTTGCAGAATCAGATCAGATCGACCCAAAAGTCAACGGGCATTCCGAGGATGAATAATTCATGCTGTCAGACGCGTACTTTTGAATTCACAGAACTAAAGACGACAAGCATCTTTTGTGTAACTTGAACAAGTAGCCTACGCCCACATATAAGACTGTTTGACAGATCAAAATTGAAAACTCCGAGACAGTCACAAAAGCTGAAGTAGTCTTACAACTGCATCACAGCTGCTGTATCATTCATGCATTTAACTATTTGTCAACAGTAAATGTATATCTGAGAACAAGGACCATGTCAGGTTTTTAGGTCAGCGTAGCAATTATATTCGCGTTTGTTTGTTTGTTTTTCTTTCATTTTATGTGTATTTGTTTGGTCCTGTGTTTGTTTGCTTGCTTTGTTTTTCTTTCATTTTACTTGTTTGTTCCTGTGTTTGTTTGCTTGTGCATTCGCTTGTTCAATCGTTTACCTGGTTTCGCAGGCGATTTAGAATGGACACGTTGAATATCTCCCCCTCAAAAAAGAAGAAGATAATAACAATGATTCTCCGTCGTTACAGGGTACCTACCTTACTTCCTCCTGGCCCCGTCCAGCAAAAGCCCTGGTCACACAGCACGGTGCAGAGCTGCCAGTCTGTCCGCCTGTCCGCAGCGGAATACACTCCCCCAGCTCTCTGTGCCTGAAGCCACCACACACACCACACACACCCCGCCACGCATTAACTGTGGGTGCGGTCCGCGAGGCCTGTCCTAACGATCCCCTCGGAAACTTGGCTGTTTTACTTCTCACCTTTCCATCGTTCAATTAGAGTGTTATTTCCTTTTCCCCTGTGCCCGGTCAGGTTTGTGTGTCAGAGGACAAAGCTGCAGCTAGCTGCCACGTGAAATGCTGCCAGGAGACGAATGCCACCGGAGAAACATTCTGGGAGAATCAGGTGCAGAGAAAGCGGCGCGCGCGCTCATAGGTCGAGAGAGAGGATACGTGCGTGTGACACAGTACTGTTGCAGCTAATGCACGGGTGCTGCAGTGTCACGAGCTGTAAAGTCGGGATGGGACACACACACACACACACACACAAAGAGAGAGAGAGAGAGAGAGAGAGAGAGAGAGGTTACTAATTACTATGGCAACATGTATGGACTCACTGACACAGGAACACAGAGCTAGAGAGAACACAGAGAGAAAAGACAGAGGCAATGACAGCGACAGAAACTGGCATGGCAAAAGAAAGAGAAACACACACACACACACACACACACACACACACACACACACACAGAGAGAATGAATGAATGAATGAATGAATGAATCTTTATTTTCCAACGGTGAAGATATTAGCACTTTGGCCGACTTACACATCTGCCGTTGTTCTAAGAGACACACAAACAGAGAGAGAGAGAGAGAGAGGGAGAGAGAGGTTACTAATCACTATGGCAACCTGTATGAACTCCCACCATCTGCAATGTGAAATCTCAAACTCCTATCTTTCTCTCCTCGCTCATGCAAAATTGTGAGGACATAAGGTATGGTTGTTTCAAAGAAGCTGCAAATGTACCCCAGTAGAAAACAAACCCATTTCATACATCACGTGCCAGCAAAAGAACAGACGGGGAAGAAGGGACAGTGGTCAAGGAATTCAACCCCTTAGAACTTCAATCCTCTTTCCTCTTCTTCTTTCGTGGGCTGCAACTCCCACGTTCACTCGTTATGTACACGAGTGGGCTTTTACGTGTATGATGACCGCGTTTACCCAGCCATGTAGGCAGCCATACTCCGTTTTCGCGGGTTAAACACTCCTCTTTTGACAGACCAGGCTCCTTCTCACACGGGCAGACATCCAGGGCATACACCCTCCAACAACTTGACCTGAAGGCCGTCAGCCAGCAAGTCTTGAAAACCAACGATACATCGATAGTTGTCCTGTCTTCGTTCTTTTATTTTACAGGGAATACAGTCCAAAGTCATTCTGACACAAAGAAGCAAACGTAACCCCATACCATACAATGTAACTTAATGAAATACCTTCCTCTGCGACAACGCTCAGAGCCAGTTCAGGTTGGTAAAGTGTAAATAAAATGCAGAGAGTGCATGAAAGAATTGATCTGACAACAGGTCAGGAATCTGGAAGTTCTCTCTAAGACCCGTGTTTTGAAAAGACAAGAACCCCTCTCTCTGGGCAGCCGAACTTTAGGAGGATCTTCCACAGACCACGGCGGTACACCAGGCCGAAGGCCTTAGACAGGTCTACAAAGACCAAGTGGAGCTCTTTGTTCTGTTCACAGCAGTTCTCTTGCATCTGGCGTACGGCAGACACCATGTCACATGTTCCCCTGCCTGAGCGGAAGCCAGCACTGTGCTTCAGGGATGACTGTGTTGGAGACATGGTCAGCAGTCTGTTCAGTATGATGCGGGCCAAGATCTTGCCGGCGATGCAGAGGAGAGAGATTCCACGGTGGTTATCGCAGGATGTTTTGTCTCCCTTCCGTTTGTAAATGTGGACAATTGAAGCATCCTTGAAATCCTGGGGGACTCCCCCCCCCCTTTCCCACATAGACTGGAACAAGGCGGTCAGCTGGTCTGTCAGCAACTCGCCTCCACACTGGCAGCCTGGATTCCATCCGCTCCTGGTGCTTTTCCTGACGTTGTCAGCTTCAGGGCCTTCCGGGTCTCGGCCTTGGTGGGAGGGGCAGCTAGCGAGTCACTGACTGGTAGCTGTGGGAGGGCTGCAATAACCTCGTCAGATACGGACGAGTCCCTGCTGAGGAGGGTGTTGAAGTGCTCTGCCCAGCGGGCAAGGATGTCTTTCTTGTCTGTCAGGAGAGTGGTCTGGTCCAAGGCTCGGACAGGGGTTGATCCGGTGACTCTCGGCCCACACACAGCTCGGAGACCATCATGGAAGGTCTTCATGTCGTGAGCATCAGCAGCGGACTGAAGCTCTTCGGACTTTCTATCCCAACAGGTGTTCTTCATCTCACGCAGCCTCTTCTGTACGAGTTGCCTGGTTTGCAAGAACTGGTCCTTTTTCCTCTGGCAGTCTTTATTGGAAATGTGATCCTGATGACACATATGCAGTGTGTTCAGGAGTTTGGAGATTCCAGAGTCGTTCTCGTCAAACCAGTCTTTGTGGCTCCTCTGTACAAAGCCGAGTATGTCAGCTGCTGATGTGTACACAGCATTTCTAAAGGTGCTTCATACCTCTTCTACATCAGTCGATGCAGGAATTTCTTGGAGAGCTGCTTGGATTTGCTGCTGCAGCACGCCCTTGGTGATAGGGAGGCGGTGAATGTTCAGCTTCCTAGGGGGTTTCTGCCAGGCTGGTTGGAGCTTGCGTGCAAGTCTGATGTTCATCTTGCTGCGTACCAGACGATGGTCCGACCAACAGACTGCTCCTCTCATGCATCGTGTAATGGAAACATCACCTCTGTCCCTCTGCCGGACAATCACATAGTCCAGCATGTGCCATTACTTGGAGCGGGGGTGCATCCCTGTGTTCTTGTACTTGTCCGCTTGTTGGAAGAGGGTGTTGGTGATGGTCAGTCCATGCTGCGCGCAGAGCGAGAGCAAAAGCAGTCCGTTGGAGTTGCACTTTCCAGTGTCGTGCTGTCCCAGGACTTTTGGCCACGAGGAGAAGTCCACGCCGACGCGTGCATTGAAATCCCGAAGGATGATAAGCCTGTCCTTTCTGTCTACCGCTGAAATGGTGCCGCTGAGCTCCTCGTAGAAAGCTTCTTTGATGTCATCAGGGTTGTTCATCGTCGGGGCATAGCAGCTGATGACTGTGGAGAAGCGATCATCGGACAGTTTCAGACGCAGGGTCATCAGCCTATCGTTTATCCCACGTGGAAGGCTGTCAAGCTGTCGTGCAAGTTTGGTTCGTATGGCAATGCCCACGCCTGAGGTTCTTGGGGTGCCATCTGGCTTCCCAATGCAATAGAAGGTGTAGCCCCCTCCAACTTCCTCCAGCTGGGTTTCACCGGCAAACCTGGTTTCGCTCAGGGCTGCTATGTCCACCTGGTTGCGATCAAACATTCTAGCAATGAGCGCTGTGCGCCTTTCTGGTCTGTCGTCTCTGTCTAAAAGGGTGCGAACATTCCAGGCACCCAGAGTCAGGGCATGACTCCTGGTTCTTTTCTTCTGTTGTCTTCGACCGCTAGTGTTGGATGTCCAAGTAGGTGCGGTTTCCTACTAGGTACTAGGCGAGGCAGTCTTTGTTTCGGGATCCTTTTATCTCCCCTTCCCCATGTGGGGAGAGCAGTGCTGTCCCTAAAAAAGGCTGTTCTGACACTGTGGGAGGATACGGGCGCCGCATCTGCCCCAGTTTACGGCGGACGACCATCACCCCACAGCCGCCTGCATGCAGTCGTGTCTAGGAACTGCCAGCAGCATCCTCTTCCTCTGCCTGTCCCTGTTACCACTTCTCCATCGCCGCAGGGCTTGGGAAAGCTGGGTGTTGAAGGGCTAGCTCGTCTTTCCGACATTAGCCTGGTTGCCTGACCAGCACAGGTGATTTTTTTAAAATTTTTTTAAATTTTTTTTATTTTAGCGAAGAGGAGTTGTGCAGTCCCTTCCCTACTCTCTCGCCTACCGATGCTCAGTCCCACAGGTAACTGCCACGTGTAGAACGGCCTCGGCAGGTGCAGGTTTTTTTCTTCGGAGTTCCGTCTCCTAGGAAGACTTCCAGCCAAGGATAAGAGCTCCCCCTGCCCTTTGGTCATCCTCTTCCGCCTTCACAGACGTTGGGAAAGGTTTCCTCCTCCGCCTGGTCCGTCGTTGGGAGACTTCACATGCGGCAGGTAGTACTGGGTTACATGGCACCAGTAGCAAGGGCTATGCCCCTGACCTGACCCACCCAAATTTCATTTGTAACGGTATCACAAAGATGTTTCAGATAATAAGTAAAAAAACAGGTCAGTTTAAACGGGGCCATGGCCAAAATGACCTGCTTTGAAAATAGAAAACATGTTAATTGCGCGCGCTCTCTCTCTCTCTTCTATCTCTGTGCCTCTCTCTCGCCCTCTCTTACATGTACACACATTCTCTTTCTCTCTCTGTAGCTGTCTGTCTGTCTCTCTTTCTAACTGACCTGCTCCGAAAATCGAAAACATGTTAATCGGGCTCTCTCTCTCTCTCTCTCTCTCATGTACAATTCTCTCTCTCTCTGTGCCTCTCTCTCGCTCTCTCTCACATGGACACACACACACACACACACACACACACACTCTCTCTCTCTCTCTCATATGCACACACACGCATACACACATACTATCTTTCTCTCCTTGGTTGTGGGTGGTAACTAAAAAGAGTCACATAAAAAAAATCTTACCAGATTCAGGTTCGGTTTAAAATGCACATAAAAAAGGATCCATCGCTGGCTGAAAGAGAAAGATAGGTACTGACCATTCTGCGTCTCTACCTTATGGTGTCTGTTACTAATTTCAAACAGTTGTGAGTGGAAGTCATGGTACACACCATTGCGCAAGGTAGGCAGGGGAACAAGACAATCGTATAACAAGTCCTGTCTTTGAATTATCAGCACATACGAGTCATTTGCCGATACCTTCACAGTCAAGTACCAAAAGGGTAACTAAGCCTACATGTAAGCTGAAACAAAACAGGACAGCGAATACGCAGAGTTGAAAAATAACAAAACACAAAACGAAAGATACAAGAGGGAGAAGAAACAGGAGTATTGGACAACTTGATGTGGTTTTGTTTGACAAGCACACACAACAAGCACATATAGGTTATGTTATGAATATTTGAACAGCGCATTACGAGACCAATAATAATCTATTACTCTTCCTATTACTATTGCTGCTACTGTTAGCATGCTGCGGCTGCTGCTGCAATCCTGTATTGCTTAAAATAAGCAGCTTTAGGCTACTTTCACGCTAAGCCCAGCCAGTTGCTGACAGCAGATGGCCGAGATCTGTGCGCACGTCATTTTTGCACTTTCCTGCCATGTATACTGACTGACAGTATCAGTATCTGACAGTAAGTGTTCACACTGGCCACCAGTCGTCTCCAGCCAGCAGTTATTTGTTGCGTGCAAACAAATGAGACGGGTGGCTGGTCCAAGGACGGAAGTCTTCAGTCCGATACAGCGTGATTCCCCCCAAAATATATATTTTTTTCGTCTGGAGAACGCCGGATCTGACAGCAACTGGCTGTGTCTGACTGAAGTGTGTTGCTGTGCCAGGCTGACGGCAGCTGGCTGTGTCTGACTGAAGTGTGTTGCTGTGTCAGGCTGACGGCAACTGGCTGTGTCTGACTGAAGTGTGTTGCTGTGTCAGGCTGACGGCAACTGGCTGTGTCTGACTGAAGTGTGTTGCTGTGTCAGGCTGACGCAACTGGCTGTGTCTGACTGAAGTGTGTTGCTGTGTCAGGCTGACGGCAACTGGCTGTGTCTGACTGAAGTGTGTTGCTGTGTCAGGCTGACGGCAACTGGCTGGGCTGAATGTGAACGTAGCCTTTTTACAAGGCACAAATGTCCATAGCCGTTCCACGATTTCCAGCAATAATCCAGGACCAGCGAAACAGGTTTTCCATACAAGCCAGAATCCACAACATTCTCTGCAACACAGGCAGCCTTGTTCCCGTTGCTGACTTCCATGTCTTTTATGTATCGTGCTAAATGATAATGGTTGTGCCGGGCAATTATTTTTAGAGACAAAGACGCACCCTCACGTCGCGTGCCGGCCCTCACATCGCGTGCTAGCCCTGCAGGCTTGCATGCACCTACACAGATTTCCATCGTGTTTATCAGCGAACTTTCATCACCTTGCAATCTCTCTCTCTCTCCACACACACACACACACACACTCAAGCATGCAAAGGTTTTTATAAGTTTAACTCGAAGGACGTTTTGGACGTTCTTAAACGTCATATTTTCCACATGCGTAAAGCTGTGTCATAAACTGGATTTTTTCTTTCTGCAGCGACGCGTGTGCACACACACAAACACACACACGCATACATACACACACAGAGCGAGCGAGCAACATAGAAAGACTGGGAGAGAGAGAGAGAGAGAGAGAGGCAGACAGACAGCCAGACAGACATAGACACAGACACAGAGAGAGACAGAGGAGAGACAGAGAGAGACAGAGAGGTGAGGAGGAGGAGGAGGAGACAGAGAAAGGGAAAAAGACACGAAGGCAGAAGAAAACAGCCATATCTTGAGTGACGATGGGTTTTGTATACTCATATTCGTAAACATGAATTACAAACATTATATAACTGTACTAAATACGAACAAATTTGAAATTACGACCAAAAACAAATCCTTTCTATAAACATTACGTAGTTGTCAGCTCTTACTTTCAAATCTGAAGCTGCTGTGCTCGGAAAACAAAACCAGAAGCCCCCCCCCCCCCCCGCCCACACACACACACCCTCCCAACAACAACAAAAACCAACCAACCAACCAACAAACAAAAAACCAGAAAAAAGACCCAACACATCTTTGAAAGGCACGCTACAAAGACAGAAAAGAGAACCAACTGTACAGAGCCAGCCAGATCTTGCGTTCTTTCTCTTGCTGTATTCTTTTTATCCTCTCTTTCTCTCTTTCTCTCCCTGCGCTTTTTCCCTTTTTTCCCTTGCCCCCTGGCAGTGACTTGCAGTGTAACGACTGGCAGCTCGGCAGCCCATCGACAACAATCAGCACTTTGATACCGCATGTAACGCGTGTCCTGCCCTGCCTAACTGGCCCTCTCTCTGTTGTCGCCTTGTCCATGATGGCATCAGGGATTTGCCTTCAGGGGGAGAAGGGAAGGTCAGGGCGGGTGGGGGAGGGGGGAAGGGGGCTGGGGAGGGGGAAGGAACAGGTGGGGGCTGGGGGGGGAGGCTGGGAGGGTTGGGGAAGGGTGGAGAGAGGGGTTGAAGAGGGGGTGGGGTCAGCTGGGGAAGCGTGAGGGGCAAACGAGGTTGCTTTTTTCTTTTTTTTTCACTTTCTGGCTGGTTCAGGTAATCTCCTGCTAACCCTACACCCCCCTCCCCTCCCCCCTCCAGCTCACACCCTTCACCCTCCTCCTCTTCCTGGCCGCAGAGTTGATCTGATAAACAGTTCATTTATGGGCGGTAAAATGCATGAATGGCGTGGTTGTGCGTGTGTTCGCGCGTGTGTTCGTGCTGTGTGCGTGTGTTTGCGTGCACGCGTGCGTGCGCACGCACGGGTGTTTGCAATCGATACGTGGCTCTGTGGCACTGGAACAGGCAGATGACTTTCTTTGTTTCAAAGAAGCCTGGATTTCCATGAGAGAGAGAGAGAAAGGGAGAGAGAGAGAGGCAGACAGACAGAGAGAGTACAGAGAGACACAGACAAAGGAGGCAGAAACAGTCTGAGAGAGACAGAGACAAGCAGGCAAGCTGGGAGGCAGGAAGACAAGACGGAGAAGAGACAAGAAGATGTTGATTAAGGAAATGTTGTGTCATCAACATCATCTTAGATTTCGATTTATTATGTTAGACTGTTGAGAATGGGCAGAGAACTCCAGTCTCAGTGTCGACAGTCCACAGAGAAGCATCGAGGTTGGGCCGTCAGAGGGCCATACACCAGAGGAGACCCTGCACTGCTGCTGAGTCACTTAGGTAGCGTTCAGTACTGTCTGTTACTGAACCAACTAAGAACACCTTCTACTAAGCCTCCAACTGACGCACTGATCGTGGAATCAGAGTGAACGTCTCCCCTCCTACCCTCACCCCCATCCCCGAGTGAGACCACCACATCATTAGTTCTCTATGAATCTGTTGACACCGAAGACATTGACAGGACTCAACCTAAGCATGGCAGTAGTGGGGTGATCGAAACTGAAGTCACCGTGAGAGCAGGGCATGAAAGGCCACCGAATTTGGAACATTTTGTTTTTCTTTCTTGAGTATGAATGCTGAATGATAATGATAATGACGATGCGAAATGGAGGTCCATTTAGGTTTGGGACCACGTGACAAGGCTCTGCTCTGCGCTCACGTTCATAACGATATCCCGGCGTTAACCAGGCCCGAGAGATAAGACACTTGCAGTGCTGGTCAGGAAATTTGAGCAACACGCCCAAACACGCGTGAAGTGGATGATGCTGGATTGTATGATCCCAGTTTTCCCTTTTTAGTACACTCAACTCAACAACAACAACCCCCCCCCCCCCCGCCACCCCCCCTCCCAAAAAAACAGCAACAACAAAAAACAACATAAATAAAACCTCAGCTGGGAATCGAACCTGTGTACTCTCAGCCGTCAGTCCGCGATATTTCACTTAGCTGTAATAACTGAAGTTAAAAGCTTGTCAAGGGCAGGGCACACAGAGCACAAGGTGAAATTCAATCGCAGTGGCATTTCCACATAATGGGTATTTCACTCCATTCACGTTGCGCAATCACAGTGAGAGAGAGAGAGACAGACAGACAGACAGACAGATAAGCAGGCAGGCAGGCAGACAGATAGAAGGACACAGAGGGGCAGATAGACACACAGAAAGACAGAGAGAGAGAGAGAGAGAGAGAGAGAGAGGGGGGGGGGCGGGGCACAGAGAAACAGAGAGACAGACAAAAAGACATACAGACAGAGTAAGAGACAGACAAGCAGGCAGACAGACACTGACACAGAGACAGACAGACAGACAGACAGATTAAAAAGGCGTAATGGGAACGGCAGGTAGGAGAAAGAGGACAAACACGCGCAAGAGGCAACTGTGTGGCGCGCTACGATCAAATAGTAGGCGAAATGGGACTACATGAAGCGGGAATAGGCGAATCGAGCCTTCTCCATCTGCAGGGTACCGATGGATGATTGCCAACACAACATGCAGACAAACGGATTCTTCTTCTTCTTCTTCTTCTTCGTTCGTGGGCTGCAACTCCCACGTTCACTCGTGTGTACACGAGTTGGTTTTTACGCGTACGACCGTTTTTAACCCGCCATGCAGGCAGCCATACTCCGCTTTCGGGGGTGTGCATTCTGGGTATGTTCTTGTTTCCATAACCCACCGAACGCTGACATGGATCACAGGATCTTTAACGTGCGTATTTGATCTTCTGCTTGCGTATACACAGGAAGGGGGTTCAGGCACAAGCAGGTCTGCACTTATGTTGACCTGGGAGATCGGAAAAATCTCCACCCTTTACCCACCAGACGCCGTTACCGAGATTCGAACCCGCGACCCTCAGACTGAAAGTCCAACGCTTTAACCGCTCAGCTATTGCGCCCATCTAGACAAACGGATAAAGTGTGCGTACTGTACTCCCATTCGTCTGGCCGTTCAGTCAATGGCCTTTTAGTTAAAGCCATCCAGATGATTTTACCAACACTGCCTTTCTGGCTGGAGGTAACAAATTAAATTGCCCGCTTGCGCTTCCCGATACCTATAGATTTGATAAACAGAATGTTTATGGCTTTTCTGTGTCCGCTGACTGTGGACATCTGTGTGTGTGTGTGTGTGTGTGTGTGTGTGTGTGTGTGTGTATCTAAGCGTATGTGTTTAGATGTGAATGAAATCGGTCGTCATTTGTTGTGGACTTCGCAATGAAAGGCAGAGAGAGGAGGGAGGGTGGAGGGAGAGCAATGAGGACAATACAGACAGGTATAAAATGAGAGTGGGTAAAACAATAAAGAGGAGGAGGAGGAGGAGAGAGGAAGAAGTTGAAAAAGAAGTAATTCTCTTATTTTTAATTTCTTCACGTGAGAGACAACATATGTGAGGCAAAACGACAAACCAACAGTACAGACGAGAGAGAGAGAGAGAGAGAGAGAGAGAGAGAGAGAGAGAGAGAGAGAGAGAGAGAGAGAGAGAGAGAGCGACAGGCAGACAAACACTGACACAGAGACAAACGAAGAATGAGAGAGAGAGAGAGAGAGACAGACAGACAGAAAGATATACAGAGAGAGAGAGAGATAGACAGACAGACACTGATACAGAGAGAGAGAGAGAGAGAGAGAGAGAGAGAGTCAGGCAGATACTGACACAGAGAGAGACAGACAGAGAATGAGAGAGCGAGAAACAGACAGACACTGACACAGAGAGAGACAGACGGAGAATGAGACACACACACACACACACACACACACACACACACACACACACACACACAGACACAGACAGAGAGAGAGAGAGAGAGAGAGAGAGATTCTGATTCAGATTCAGATTGTTTATTCATTTTAGGCCTAGGCCCTTCATGAAGGGGAATGTGAACAGACAATAATCATATCATTTAAGACATAAGGATCAAAACAAGGCAGCTATAGATATATCAGGTTAATCAGGAACATTAAGAAGTGAAAATTTCCCTGTATCTAAATGCTTTGTAGAAAAGAGAGACAGACAGACAGGCAGACAGACAGACAGGCAGACAGACAGACACTGACACATAGAGACAGACAGAGACAGAAACAGAAACAGAGACAGGCACACAAACAGACAAAAACTCCGACAAACACACTAGTGGAGTATGGTGTGTAATCACATTCAATGCGATTGCTAAAATTGATTTTATTGCTTTTTTGGCTTGGTCTGGGACCACTCAATCCACAGAAATACGGGTTCAAATTTTCCCACTCCTCACCCCCCCCCCCCTTCTGCGGCTATGTTCCCTAACACACCCCACACCGGGGGCGGAGTGCACTCCATATTTGCTAAAAATGACCCCCTTTTCCGTAAAAATTGTGTTGATTTGTATGTTGTATGTGCTTCTGAGTTGCTTAATGGCATTTTCAGATTGATCAGAAATACCTAATTTTGTTTATCACTATGTCTGATGATACACCATGCGCGGGCGCGAGCGCAGTGACGCTCTGGAGACTGGGAAGGTTACCTGGCTGCACAAGAAAACAACATCAAGTATTTCTTTGCCCATGATTTGCTGAACTATGCTCGTCTGATGCCAGTGCACCTTGCCCAAATGAATGCTTTGGAAAATAATGACCCATCCACGTGGAAAGCACTGAAATCAGGAGATTTTGTTGTGGCCAAATCAGAGGTCCCGTTCACCGTTCTGTTCACTGACCAGGCACTGGAGCAAGAGATCAAGGATTTGAAACGCCATGGTGGTGTAGTGGGACTAAGCCAAGATGATGCGGCTCTTGATCGACTTGTTACTACCGCTCCCCATCTCGCTCACATGGTGAAGCAGTACCTCAGTGGTTTCCCACGATTCTGGCAGACTCCAAAACAGCGTGAACATCACCAGCTCTCTGGGAGCATTGCAGAGAGGACTGTAACAAATGCGCTGAAACTCCGTCACTCTGTTGAGAAACATTGCGCTGGCAACACGTTCACAGAGAAGACTCCTCTGGAGAACCTGACTTCGTCCGCTGTTGTGCCAGAAAACGCAAAGGATGACACCCTACATTTAGCAGACAAAGGTCAAGAGTGCTTTGAAGAGTTCATCCAGGA
Organism: Babylonia areolata; assembly: GCF_041734735.1. Classification (NCBI taxonomy): domain Eukaryota; kingdom Metazoa; phylum Mollusca; class Gastropoda; order Neogastropoda; family Buccinidae; genus Babylonia; species Babylonia areolata. Next base: position 10,150,528 of record NC_134883.1, read on the forward strand.
TCGATTGCTGGAAAAGTCAGCATCGGCATCAGTTGGGACTATGAAAAAACTCAAGCTGAAATCGTTCTCCAACTTCAAGGAGAAAACCAAAGTTTCTATGGGTCAGAAGGTTGACTAGCTGCGAGAAGAGCGTCAACTGCTCGGCAGGTTCCTGATCATTCTTGGAAGCAGACCTGACGTGGTGCCCAAATTAGAGGACACGATAGGCGAGTTAGAGATGGCAGTGGTACCACGTTCAATTTGTGCTCTTGACGGTTCACTCTATCTTCCTGCTGACAAAGCGAGTCTGATGCACTGCATTGAGCAGGCACAGCCAGGATCAGGAGAACCTGCTCCCCCTGACACACCATCTTCCATTCCACAAGTTCTGATTGTTGATGCAATGGCTGTGCTCCAGGGAATGAAGAAAACTGAATCGATGAAGAAGCTCTCTGATCTCGAGCATGCTTTCATCAAGCGCATAGAGTTCATGATGCTCGGATACCAGGAGGGTCGTGTTGTCTTTGAAAGATACCTCGATGAGTCCTTGAAAAACAGGACACGACAGAAGAGAGCAGCCACCTCCACAGAGTTTGACATCCACCCAGAAATGAAGCTCACAATGTCTCTCAAAGAGCTTCGGTCTTCATCCAGAACCACAAAGACCCTGACATACATGTTTGCTCAAGGCCTTTTGCAGTACTTCTCCAGCAACACAGCATTCAAGCTGGTCGTCGTGTACGACAATAAAGTCAGAGGACAGGATTTTGAAGAAGACCATTCACACGAAGAGGCGGACACTTTGATACCTCATCAGGTCCTAGCATCAGTGTCTGAAGATGCTTGGCGTGAGGTATACGTCTGGTCACCTGACACTGACGTTTTGGTTCTCCTCCTATATCTCGCCTCTTCTGGTCGCCTTGACACTCAGACACAGTTGAAATTCTTGACTGGAAGGGGTGCCAAGTTCAGGGAGATAGATGTGTTGGAGCGTGCACAAGCAGTTGGACCTCACAAATGCCAAGGGCTCATAGGCTTCCACAACTTCTCGGGTGCTGACTGGGGTGGGAAATTTGTTGGCATTAGCAAGAAAACCTGGGCTGATGCGTATCTGAGGCTTTCAGAGGATGACCCAGCAGTCGACTGCTTCAAGGAGCTTGGAGAAGGGTCTGCCCTAAGTGAACTGGTTGATGGGGAACTGCCACTGCTGTTCAAGGGTTTGGAACCTTTTATATGCCATGTGTACAGTTCTACAGGCCCCACATCCTTACCAGCGCTGAGATGGGAGCTCTTCGCTTCGAAAAACATGGAAGGAGAGATGCTACCTCCCACTCGCTCTGCCTTCCTGCCTCACATCCTGCGAGCAAACTATGCAGCCATGCGGGATAAGTCTTACTACACCAGTCATCCTGCACTTCCTCCTCTTGGAGAAAATGGCTGGAAGATCGAGAATGGTGTGTACGTTCCTGTGAGATGCCTAGCTCTCACTGCTCCACTTGCTGTCATAGAGCTCATCAAGTGTCGATGCAAAGCAGGATGCAGAATAGCAGCATGCAGCTGCTCCAGTAATCGCCTCCCTTGCACCCCTCTCTGCAAGTGTTATTCTAGGGAATGCTTGAACATGTTCAGGCCTACATCTGAACAAATGGAAGAAGGGAATGACATGCTTACAACTGTGCAGGGCATCAGCAAGACTACTATGCCCCAATGCTGTTTCCACTAGACTTTTCTGCTCTATCGCAGTGCACGCGAAATGTTAGTGTTCGCTTTCCGAGCTACAACTGAGTGGTATATTTGCCTCAAATCAGGTATGTGAAAGTTGACTTTGTTGTGAGATGGCAAGTACCAGGTACTTGCTGTTATAGCTTTATCAGAACATTTTTGACACTTTCTCCCCGACACTAGAGGTACGTTTGAATATGGTTGTTTGTATAAATGCAAATTACAGGCCTACCAAATATTTGTAGTGCTTACCAGTATGTTTTCACTGAAACAAGTATAGTTTTAGTTGTTTGGTGAACTTTGTAAGAAGTAAATGATCAGCAATATTTTAATACCAAATTTTAGTAGTGTGGGATACACAGTTTAATTGTCAATAATTTACAGGAAGTTTGCATTTACATGTATGATTATTTCTATGTATAGGCTTTTGGTATAGGCCACGTATCAGTCAGACTGTTTGATATATGCTGCTATTTTAATATCAAGCGATGTAAAAGTTCTTCTACTATCATAACTTGCATGTGTGCTTTTCCTAGTATTAAAATCTTCTTGATAGAATCACTTTGATATGGCTTTTTAAAAAATTTTTTTACTTTGATATAAACAAATGATATGGTGCTACATATCTGGACACAAAAATTCGCTTACTTTTACTTCCAATGACTTTGAAAATGTCGAAAATTGATTCTGCATCAATGAAAACCTAAAAAACAATTTGAGTTTTGCAAAGAAACATCGTTGTTTTGCTGAAATCCGTTCGCGGGGGCAACGTCACAAGGACACCCCACCCCACCCCCCACCCCGCGGGGTTAAGGGGGTGGAAAACTTGAACCCTACCTTCATCGTGTAGTTTAAGGTCAGAAGAACCTATTAAAAACAAACAAACAAACAAACAAACAAAAATCAATTTTAGCATTCCAATTGAACGGAGTAGCTATTCATGACATACTATACCGCACTACACAGATCTGCAGAGTCAGAGACAACAGCCACTCCAGAAACCCAACCCAAACACAACACAACACAACACAACCACACAAACTATCGCATCGAGACGAAAGACAGTGGCACGCCTGAATGACTTTCTTGATCAATCTGCCCTGTCTGCCGGGGGACTCTCGCCACCCCCGTACCACCACCAGCCCTTTGAACATCACGAACAAGCAGCGACAGCTACGGGAAATGTGAAGGGGACATCATCGATCGAAAACGAGGAGGGGAAAAGGGATATGTGGGAAGGGTTTCGGGAAGGAGGGGGTGGTGGTGGTCGGGTGGGGGTGTGGGTGTGGGTGAGGTGTAAGCGATGGAACGCTCGGTACACTGGTCAAGAGGCTGGGTGATCTACGGTACGATTTTTGGAAACGATAAGGTCTGATTAGAGAAAAACGCCGAAAACGGAGAGTGTCTGCCTACATGGCGGGCTAAAAACGATCATACACGTAAAAATCCACGCGTGCACATATGAGTGAACGTGGGAGTTGCAGCCCACGAACGAAGAAGAAAATTAGAGAACAAAGCCCCGTGTACCACCTTTGAGTTCTCCCCCTCCTCCTCCTCGGGTCTTTCGTTTTACTTATCGTTTTGATTAAGCAAAGGTACATCGCAAAGATCATGTTAGGCTTGAATTTGTATTTCTTTTCATCACAACAAATCTCTCTGGGTGAAATTCGGGCTGCTCTCCCCAGGGAGGGCGCGTCGCTACTCTGACAGCGCCACCCATTTTTTTGTTATTTTTTTTCCTGCTTGCAGTGTTTTTTCCTATCGAAGTGGATTTTTCTACAGAATTTTGCCAGGAACAACCCTTTTGTTGTCGTGCGTTCTTTTACGTGCGCTAAGTGCATGCTGCACACGGGACCTCGGATTATCGTCTCATCCGAATGACTAGCATCCAGACCGCCACTCAAGGTCTAGTGGAGGGAGAGAAAATATCGGTGGCTGAGCCGTGATTCGAACCAGCGCGCTCAGATTCTCTCGCTTCCTTGGCCATCACTCCACAATATGTTAGGGTTGTATTGAGGCCTCATGTGGCCGTCTGGGTCCTAGTTTTTTCGAAAGTGACGGATAGAAAAGGTTGCTTGAGCATTGTGTTCATATACGCGCGCGCGTGCACACATACACACTCAGACACACACGCACGCGCACACACACACACATACATCTGGTAAGGCAAAATACTTTCTTGGAAACGCTTTGTAATGTAGTTCAAAAACAACAGAAACACGACGTTTGCACACACACACACACACACACACACACACACACACACACACTAAACTGAATCAAATGACAAAATGAAAGGCGCTACACTGCAGTCACATATCTCCCTGAGGTAAAAGAGACCCATTTTCACGTGCATGTGTTCCCTGTCTGACACGACTGGTGCAGCAGCTCTCCAGCCTGGACACAACAATGGGGATACATCCAGAAAACAGATAAGATGACAACATCGAACGAAAGAAGAGAGATGTTGCACATGATCAGCAAAATAAACATTGTATGATGTGTGAGTTGAAACATCAGTGTTATGATAATGTAGCGAGAAAGAACTTTTAAAAACTTCATTACATTGTTCGAGGCGAAACGTCGAAACTGCGTCTTTTGAACGGAGGATCGATTTGATTTTAGTATCCTGAGATAATTGTTGACGTTTTCACACGAAACCGATTCCGAAAATACAGTACAATGAAATACAATGTGACAAAGACAAACAAACAAAGAGGGAAAGGTGGAGACACAGATCGCGAGAGACCCGATCCATGCAGTGAATTGAAATTGATAAAAACCACAAATGATTTTGATGGATATCAGTCCGCTTCAGTGCCTCCTGTGGAGAACCAGAGAACCTTTTTAGTGTTGTTGTTCTGGCAAAGGCCAGCCGCTACCAGGACGAAGCTGCTGTCTGAATTATGCAAGCAGGAAGAGACCGCAGGAGAGGGTCTGGAGAGTGTAACACCGAGCGAACGGGGGGGAGGGGCACCGCCCATGGCCATGGAAAAGGTTATCAGTCTTTGTCCCCCCCCGCCCCCCCTCCCCCGCACCCCTCCCCTCCCTCCAACACACACACACAGAGTCTGACTAAGAAACAGGTTTGTTGTGGTTTTTTTTTTTCTTTTCTGGATAACGCAAATACAACGTTAGCTGTATCGTGAGTCTTCGTGGACTTTTTTTTTTTTTTTTTTTTTCGTGAGTCTTCGTGGACTTTTTTTTTTTTTTTTTCCTGCTGACAAACCAAAACTGCTATGGCTTTGAAATACCAATAGACATTTGACAAATATCTGTCAGCTTTGTGCAAGATCGGTTTCTGATTTTTGCTTCAACACAATTATGTCGGCAAATAGAGTGCTTCACTGTGAACTAAGCCGAGGACATGAACACCCCACTGCAGCCATTCTTCTTCCGCGTTCGATTTTCTGCCATTTTGTATACAGAAGGCATGAGCAAGTTTGATCACCTTCGGTGCTGGTATTTTTCTTCTTTTTTCTTTCTTCTTTTTCTCCCCCCGAAGTAGAGCGACAAAACGCCAACCATGCATTCATAGCGACTCCTCATGCATATCGGGCAAAGTTGACGATCAATATAGTCCAGCGGCCAGTTAAGAATCATTGGTAGTGAATGAAAACGATGGCGGTGCATTCCTCTTCTTCTTTGTATAAGTAGTAGTAGTAGTAGTAGTAGTAGTAGTAGTAGTAGTATCATTATCATCATCATCATAAACATTATCATCATTATCATGACAGTAAGAACAATATTTAGACCGTGTATCACACGGGCGCACTGAGTGACGCAAGGTGTGTTTGACTGTTCATAGTTATAGGTCCGTGAAAATGAACATGCGTACGGATCAGCAAGAGGTTTTCATCTATGGTAAAGAGTTCACCAGCTTTGAAATTACAACTTGTCCTTTACCTTTGTATTATGCTTTATTTTATTGTGGTCTTCAAGCTTGTGCTGCTGTGGCCAATGATGGTTCGGAACTTGAGGGGCTTGAAAAAAAAGAGGCTATTATCCCCAGTTACGGTTTCCCATAGACTGTGTATTGTACGTTTCGTTATTTCACAAGGGGATTTTCAGTCTAACATTTCAATGTTTCCTTTTCTCGCCAATGAACGCCCATAATTGAGGTTTCTTAGAAAAACATTATAATATGCCAGATATACTATGCACCACCCCAATAAAGAAACACACCATAGACTCTTATGAAAAACATCGTCAGTGGAAGCTATGATCCTGCATACATTACCTGATCGACAAGACTAGAAAAGGGAAAGAAAGATAAAATTAGTAGCGAAAGGTGACCAGAATGAGTGAGAAGAAAGAAGGAGCGATAGACGGACTAAAAGAGAAAGAAGGACAGGAACACACAGTCGCACTACCACCCAAGTTAAAAATAAAGAGTATGCAAACACCAGATTGATTGATTGATTGATATGGATACTTACAGCACCTATCCTCGGTCGGAGACCAAGCTCTAAGCGCTTTACAAACTCGGGGTCATTTGCACAACAGGCTGCCTACCTGGGTAGAGCCAACTGACGGCTGCCACTGGGCGCTCATCATTCGTTTCCTGTGTCATTCAATTAGATTTCAGGCACGCACACATTCACACTCAGACAGACATGTAACATTTTACGTGTATGACCGCTTTATTTATTTCCCCGCCATGTAGCCAGCATTTATTTCACCAACTAATAAACACGAGAGAGGGTACACTGTAGAGAAGTAAATGAAAAGAAAAAAAAAACAAAACAAAAAAAAACGGAATAAAAATAAATAGACAAATAAATGAATGAATAAGAAAATGATTTTTAAAATTAAAATAATAGATATTAAAAAAAAATAACGGAATAAAAAAAAATATATAGATAAACAAACTAAACAGTAGTGCTGTCAAGGAAACTTTGTGATGATGTTCCAGCCTGGGTACACAGGCCTAGACAACAACCCATCAGTCTGATGGAACCCCATACACCAGCCCACAGTACCTCGCCTGTACAGCGTTCAGCGCCTCATCTTCTTGCAACAGATCACATTTCAGACCAAGGCAAATGCATTTAAATGCCAACACGTCAGTCTTTCTATCGACCAGAACCTGAAACAGCCAACCACCGAATAGCATTTTCATTCCTCCTTCCCCTTCCATATCCTCCCGCCCTCCCCCTCCCCCCCCTCTCTCTCGTCGTGATGAAGGATTAAAGCATCACGCCTTGCACCTATCGTGGTGCTCTGTTCGGTTTGCTGAACTCGGCCGCAGCGCAAAACATTCACAGGAAATTAGATATTTCGATTTTTTGTTGTTGTGTGCATTCACTAAATGGCCTGAAACGCTGGGCGAGAGTTTTGCTCCAAAGAGGCAAAACAGTATATGTATATGTATATATATATATATATATATATATATAAAAGAAGATAAATAAATAATGAAAAAAATATTAAAAAGAAAACGAAAAAGAAAAGAAAAGTATTCTAGTTCTGACCTTTTCAGTCGTTATTATGTCTCGTCAACAGACCAGTCGATCGATGTTTTCAACTTCTGACATTTTCTGTAACGCAGTCACTTAAACAGGAATTATTTCAGATGAGTTTTGTTTTCAAGGAATGAGAGTAAAATGTTTTGGGGCTATGTCTTTGGAGCCCATGAACTATTATCACTTACAGGACGGATACATACGTTGAACCAAGCCATAGCCCACAGACCTGCCTCGCAAAACAACGGTGACCATTAAAATACATTTGTTTACAAGTATTCGTTGTTCATAGAACGATGCGATCTGCAACGTTTGATGTCACAAAGACGTCATTTTCGACAATTGCGCTATGTTAGATCTATGCCTGTCACTAAATACATATAAAAGAATCTAAATGAATATATATGATTATATTTACTAGATTAAACCATGGTAAAGGCTCGAAATTATCTTAAAGACGAACCACTGCTGCAGCAGATTTTCTCATCATTCAGCTGTCAATTATGTCTAGACTGTCTTCGTTAACTACTAGTAAGTCTTCTATTTCTGTCATATTCAACGAAAGTTTTACAATCCACGACAAACAAACGCCAACACTACAACAGAAAAGAGTGAAAATATCTGAATTCCTGGGCAGACGACGTGCCACCAGAAAGAGCTAATGTTTAATATTTCTTATTTATTCGATTTCACTTTCGTGTTCCATGGACTATTTCTGTCTTTGAAAACGCCAGCTCAGTTGTCCAATGTGACTGTTCTCTCTGGTGCTCCTGTTTTGCATTATCAGATTTGAGAGTGAGCTATTCTTTCGCACTCCGTTCCAACACAGTTCTTCTGGACTGTTATCTGGGAAGGTAAGAGAGGGAGAGAGAGACAGAGACAGAGAAGAAAAAATGACAAGCAGAAACCTTGAATTTCACCAGATAAACTGAATTGACAGTTGACCCCCAAACTCAATAAAATGAGGTAAGTTCAAGCTGATAGAATTTGTTTTTATAGAATAATTGAAGCAAAGGCACAAAAGGGTCAAAGTTCGATGATTTGCGAGTAGGCTACAACTATGGGGCCTGTTGCTGGAATCCAGCAAACATGAAGCTAAATAGCTGTTATTTCATGGTTTTTTTTTCGTCAGATTAGGTTCGTCTGTTACAAGTCATGAGCCAGAGTGGGTATCCTGTCGTTACGCATACGAATGGAGGCAATAAGCAAAGGCCAACAAGGAATTTTTCTTTCCTCAGAGATGCGCTCACTCCGGCTCTGCCAATCAGAACGCACACGCTAAAAGCTAATGGTTTCGTTAAGGACACAACACCACATCCTTTGTCATGCTTTGTATTAAGAGGCACGACGTACTGGGTGCATTCTGACAATGAAAGGTTAACAGCAGCACCAACGGGTTTTAAATGGATTCAACGGCAACAGGGAGCTTTGTGGCATTTTCTATTCAGTTTGTACTGACGTTGTTACATATTACAGAATACTTTATTATCTCAATAAGAGAAAATCATTTGTGGTGTAAAGCACATAAACAATACACGGAAATCACAGTCATTCAACATGTATGCATAAAATGTTTAGATGGCAACCCATGCGTACAATACATAATCACAGTAGATATCAACAACACAACAGAAACCTTTAAAAGGCGACTTGGAGTAAATCATACATACGTCATCACAGCCATATATGTGCAATACAAAATCATTAAAGGATATTAATAAAACAGGCATGAAATAGCATACTAAAAGTAGACATGAGACATAAAAAGATTATAATAACAATGCAGTTTAACAATACTTTGATTTAAGATGTCACATTCCACATTCACACACTCTGGCATACATTTTTTTTATATCACAAATCTGATTATCAATTATTGCTGTTTATTAGCTGAATCGAGGTTGGTGTAAAGCTGCATTTGGTTCTGTTTGTTTTAAATTTTGGGACACAAAAGCATTTGCCTGAAGGAAAGAGTTGGTAAGGGTTTACCAGCGTATGGCTGTTGTCACTTGAAACGCATTTGGCTTTCTTTTGTTGTCGATGCACCATTGAAAAAGAGGGGAGTGATGGGGACATGAGGATGGTTCGAGCACTTTGAAGAAAGCTAATAGGGGTCTGTCTGTGGGAGAGGGCTGTTTGTATACCTGAAATGACTGCAGCTTCGTCCCCTGCCGATTCGTCCGGTACCATAGAAATTGCAATTAATCTTCCATCACAGTACGTGATCCATTTTTAATTTCCTGGCGTTCTCAGCTGGAGAAAAATCACACTCCAGTGACTTCTCATAGCTGCCCATGAAGGGTTATTTTCTATCTGCCAACCCACCTAGCTACCTACCTACCCATCTATCTATCTATCCATCTAACATAACCATTGTTTATCCAGATAACCAGCAGTATTCTGGGGGGAAAAGTGTTAGGGCTCTTTTGATTGCTTCCATGGAAATCGACCATTTGTGAGAATCATAAGAATAGCCAGCGGTTTAAGTGAAAATAATGACTTTTTAATCTCTGTCTGTCTGTCTGTCTCTCTCTCTAAGGATAATGGAGCACTCACGCCTGAAATACATATCATTTTGTGTATTATTCTGTGTATTAAGTATAACATAAAACAGCT
>NC_134883.1:10175309-10180309 GCF_041734735.1 Babylonia areolata
CAGAGACTACGGTCTGGGAGCCAACTGGAGTTACAGATGGACAGGACAAGACAAGACAAGACAAGAAAGACAAGACAAGACAAGACAGAGACTACGGTCTGGGAGCCAACTGGAGTTACAGATGGACAGGACAAGACAAGACAAGACAAGACAAGACAAGACAGAGACTACGGTCTGGGAGCCAACTGGAGTTACAGATGGACAAGACAAGACAAGACAAGACAAGACAGAGACTACGGTCTGGGAGCCAACTGGAGTTACAGATGGACAGGACCAGACAAGACAAGACAAGACAAGACAGAGACTACGGTCTGGGAGCCAACTGGAGTTACAGATGGACAGGACCAGACAAGACAAGACAAGACAAGACAAGACAAGACAGAGACTACGGTCTGGGAGCCAACTAGAGTTACAGATGGACAGGACAAGACAAGACAAGACAAGACAGAGACTACGGTCTGGGAGCCAACTGGAGTTACAGATGGACAGGACAAGACAAGACAAGACAAGACAAGACAAGACAAGACAGAGACTACGGTCTGGGAGCCAACTGGAGTTACAGATGGACAGGACAAGACAAGACAAGACAAGACAAGACAAGACAAGACAAGACAGAGACTACGGTCTGGGAGCCAACTGGAGTTACAGATGGACAGAACAAGACAAGACAAGACAAGACAAGACAAGACAGAGACTACGGTCTGGGAGCCAACTGGAGTTACAGATGGACAGGACAAGACAAGACAAGACAAGACAAGACAAGACAAGACAGAGACTACGGTCTGGGAGCCAACTGGAGTTACAGATGGACAAGACAAGACAAGACAAGACATGTTTATTTTAGGAAATCCAGCAGGGGTACATGAAACTAAAACTTAATCATGTTGTTAATGAGCAAGCCAACCTCAAAAGAGACAATCACTTCTTAAACGTGTTCACATTATGTTTAGATTTGCACTGTATGATAGTCGTGTTCGACTATGACCATCAGAACAGCAGAGGAGGTAACTGCTGTCCCGACTATCTGGGTAAGAATTTGTTTGTAGTTGAGAGTGTCTTGCCCAGGTTACATCCCCACTCTCTCGACCAAGAGGGTTTCAGGACAGACGGTGTTGGGGTGGTTCCCAAATGCTAACTAGCCACCAAGGCTGCAGCACTAAGAGTCAGTGCAATTTTGCCTTCTAGTTCGAGTAATAGTCATTCACAAAAGACTAAGCTGTAAATGATTTCCCATTGCAATAGATTTGCACTACGAGAAAGGACAAAGGTGTGGGTTAGGAAGAGGAAGGGGGCGAGGTGTGGGGGTAGGGGCAGGGCTCTAGAGGGATTGATCATGGGAAGGCAAGTGGAGCAGTCTTGGACTTGAAGAAAAGCTTCGAAACACGGTACCCTAAGCATCTGATCCACGTAATACGCTGGTTAGAACAAAGGTTAAAAAAAAAGAAAAGAGAGAGAGAGAGAAAAAAAAAAAAGCTGGCTCGAATCTTGACGTAAGCGGTACGAACTGAACACAGCACCGTTGATCTCTCTAAAAATAGTCGACTCTGTCGTCGTGTCTTGCGCAAGATTCCCCGAGAGACAGAGAGAGAGAGAGAGAGAGAGCGAGAGAGAATAATGCCAACAGTTCACAGTGTTCGATTTTTTTACCTCCCTGGTTCTAGTTTCCTGTACCTTTCTTCTGTTGCTGGAAGCTGGGAACGTGTCTTGAAGTGTTAGTTGAGTTTCAGCCGTCAGTGCGAGTTGAGCATCCAGTTTATTTTTGCGTGTCTTCTTTCTTGGAACCACATCAGCGGCAACACGCGATTAGCGCATATGTTGTCTCCCTCTTTTGTTGCATGCAGCCCAGCCCACTACGTTAGGGCTAACAGACTGTAAGTGCTGGTCTTGTAGAACCTGGAAAAAAAATGGAAAAGAAAATTTGGCACAATCACAATCATGCACAGAAATCTAGAACATAACGCTAACGTTGACCATTCCTTGACTTTTTCATTAGAAAATGAAAAACGAAAACATAAAAAAACAACAACTGAACATGAACATGGTTATGGATGATAACTGATTATAGTAACATGTATACAAAACCACAAACTGCTAACGGGCATCCCACAACTCCTTGGATAAAAAGAAAGAAAAAACAAAAGGTAAGAGTGCCCCAGTTATTAAGTCCAGAAAAAGACCAAAAGTATTAAGGCTCCCCTGAAAAAGTATACAGGCGATTGGACCAGCAAGACAGGAGATAAGAAAGGAGGAGACGACAGAGATAAAGGGGAGAGCAATAGGTTTGCTTCCATTACTGTGTGGTCCTATTCACCTGTTACACGGAGACTGGTTTCTTATCAGATACACACACACACGCGCGCGCGCGCGCACACACACACACACACACACACACACACACACACACACACACACACACACACACACACACACACACACACACACACACACACACACACACACGCACACACAGAGAAAGAGGCTTTGCCGACTACGTACGAGAATATGGGCTGTATAGCATCACCGATAATGAAGAGTTAAACCACTGAGCTGAAATGAAATGAACACACAAAAAGACACAGCACACGTTTTCATTGTAAAACCTCGTTTAATTAAGATGAGAACATTTCTATAGAATGACCATCATTTCTTGAACTTTCGTAAAACCAGCAGTGCAAGTTGATCCTATTTCAAAAAATGCTTCGTCTATCCACTATCTATCATCTATCTATAGGCACCCGCACACACACTCACACACACACACACACACACACACACACACACACACACACACACACACACACAGAGCTTTTTTTTCAATGCAATTTATGTGCAAACATCTCTTTGCATCAGATTGTGTTCGATATTGACTCTTACGTTTTATTACATCACACAAATGTCGAGCACGAAGAAGACAACAGCTTCCCGTGACAGACTTTTTCACGTTGCAAATCACCCGCGTATTGATAGAAAGCACATGACTGCGAAGATGAATCATATCTTTCTCTGTTTTCCCTGTCTCTCTGGCTCTGTCTCTCCCTGTCTCTGTCTCTCTGTGTGTTTCTCTGGCTCGGTCTATATCTCTCTGTCTCTGTCTGTCTGTCCGTCCGTCTGTTTGTCTGTCTGTCTATGTATCTCGTTTTGAACCAGAAATTTTATTCATCAGCTCGGTACAACGGTACAGATTATAGATATCATTATGCCCACTGTGCGAAATCATATGACACAGATTTACTTCGTCTGGAAGTAAATTTCCCAGTTGTATATTTCAGTGCTGTCAGATGAGAGAGAAATGATCTTGCCTCAAATGTCATACCCACATCCATACCCACCAATCCACACGCATGTACACACTCATATACAGATTAAAACACACACACACACACACACACACACACACACACACACACACACACAAACACACACGTACAGTCACGCACGCAAGCATGCACGCACGCGCGTACAGGTTTCAGTAATTCCTAGTTGCAATGATCAATACAAAAGTAGAAATGGAAAGCACCGGATGGGTTCACGCGGCCTCTGCATTGAAAACTACATGCTTAGTCAGGCACGGGTCAGGCATCATCCAGTGAGGCATACACCGGTTCTCACATACAGCTTCATCGTGGCACCATCCACTGAGATATGCTGGTTTTCAAACAGCTAGATATGGCACCATCCACTGAGATATGCTGGTTTTCAGACAGCTAGATATGGCACCATCCACTGAGATATGCTGGTTTTCAGACAGCTAGATATGGCACCATCCACTGAGCTATGCTGGTTTTCAGACAGCTAGATATGGCACCATCCACTGAGATATGCTGGTTTTCAAACAGCTAGATATGGCACCATCCACTGAGCTATGCTGGTTTTCAGACAGCTAGATATGGCACCATCCACTGAGATATGCTGGTTTTCAGACAGCTAGATATGGCACCATCCATTGAGATATGCTGGTTTTCAGACAGCTAGATATGGCACCATCCACTGAGATATGCTGATTTTTATACAGCTAGATATGGCACCATCCACTGAGATATGCTGGTTTTCAGACAGCTAGATATGGCACCATCCACTGAGATATGCTGGTTTTCAGACAGCTAGATATGGCACCATCCACTGAGATATGCTGGTTTTCAGACAGCTAGATATGGCACCATCCACTGAGCTATGCTGGTTTTCAGACAGCTAGATATGGCACCATCCACTGAGCTATGCTGGTTTTCATACAGCTAGATATGGCACCATCCACTGAGCTATGCTGGTTTTCAGACAGCTAGATATGGCACCATCCACTGAGATATGCTGGTTTTCAGACAGCTAGATATGGCACCATCCACTGAGATATGCTGGTTTTCAGACAGCTAGATATGGCACCATCCACTGAGATATGCTAGCTATCATAGATCGCTACAGAGTGCCACCACCCAGTGAGATGTGCTGGTTCTCATAGCTACACAGTGGAGTGATGGCCTGGAGGTAACACGTCCGCCTAGGAAGCGATAGAATCTGAGCGCGCTGTTTGGAATCACGGCTCAGCCCCCGATATTCCCGCGCCCCCCTCACCCCTCCCCCATCCACTAGACCTTGAGTGGTAGTCTGGACGCTAGTCATTCGGATGAGACGATAAACCGAGGTCCCGTGTGCAGCATGCACTTAGCGCACGTAAAAGAACCCACGGCAACAAAAGGGTTGTTCCTGGCAAAATTCTGTAGAAAAATCGACTTCGATAGGAAAAACAAATAAAACTGCACGCAGGAAAAAATACACAAAAAAATGGGTGGCGCTGTAGTATAGCGACGCGCTCTCCCTGGGGGTGAGCAGGTCGAATTTCACACAGAGAAATCTGTTGTGATAAAAATAAATACAAATACAAATACTGTGGCATTATCCGGTGAAGTATCCTAGCTCTCATAGACAACTAGATAGTGGTACCATCCACCGAGATATGCCAGTTCTCATAGACATCTCCAGAGTGCCATCATCAAGTGACATGTGCT
>NC_134883.1:10185309-10232809 GCF_041734735.1 Babylonia areolata
GCAGAAGAACTTGTAAGAAGTGGAAGAACTCGTAAAAGTAGTAGTAGTAATAGTTGTTGTTGTTGTTGCTGCTGTTGTTGATGGAGGAGTGAGCAGATGAAGGAGTTTATAGAGAGTGAAATGTTCACTATGTGAATTTTGTGACACATCTCTACACGGAATTTCGTCACATGACACCTTTTGGTGCTGGATGACCTTATGAATCGATTACAGATTTTTCGTTTATTTATCTATTTATTTATTTATTCATTCATTCATTCATTGTACAGAGCCGAAGAGAGGAAAGGGTTAGATGGTGGAAGGGTTTTGGGGTGCGGGGGGTGGGGGTGAGGGTGGCGGATGGAAGAGGGCGGAGGAAGTGGGTGCTTCTGCTCCAGACGAATAAAACGATTACTTTCTTTACCACCAACATCACAACTAACCATAGACAGCCTGGAGAAAGGAAAGTTCTTGTGTAGTCACACTGTTCGCGAAGGTTCGATCCGTCTCTGTGTGAACTCCGAAATAGAATGTTTGACTGTGCGTCGCTATTATTCCGTCAGCACTGAGGTTAAGAGAGAGTCTTGTCATCCTGTTTTTCTTCTTCTTTTTTTTCCCCCCAATATTCGAAACCCCACCCCACAAAAACAACAACAACAAAACCATCACACACACACACACACACACACACACACACACACACACACACACACACATCACACACACACACGCACGCACGCACACTTATTTGTGTGAAATATCAATGGCATTTCCAGAGGTTCATGTGAAAAAGTGTGTGTTTTTGTCATAATATTAGTTTGAAATCACTCACTCTCGTCCCCACCCCCCTCTCTCTTCTCTGTGTCTGTCTGTCTGTCTCTCTGTGTGTGTGTGTGTGTGTGTGTGTGTGTGTGTGTGTGTGTGTGTGCCAGGCGCAAACGGTATGGATGGTAATGACGAAGAACATACACATGCAGTATGATTTATCATCGAACATAGTTTCTGTTACTGTGTGCGAAGAAGTTGAAGTTTAAAAATCATTTCAAGATCTGGTTCATACCAGAGAGAATGCTCTATCTGTGTCTCTGTCTTTTTCTTTCTTTCTCTGTCTCATTCAGAAAAAAGCGATAAATGCTCTCTGTTTCCGTATATATATATATATATATATATATATATATATATATATATATATATATATATATATATATCTGTCTCTGTCTCAGTCACACGACCTTTCTTAGCACAATGACAGTAAATATATTTCAGTTGTCAAGTCTCTCTCTCTCTCCTTCGACTCCCCTGCCCCTTCTCCTCCACCCCCCCCCCCCCCCCCCACACACACACACACAATCGTCGCAGCTCTCCTAATCTATAATTACCGTATCCTAAAAAAGACAAGCGAATGAACCAACACCTCGTAACTCCTAACACTCCCCGTTGGCCTAAAATGGAAACCACACAAAGCTTGACGCGCAAACTGATCTCAGAACCTGACACACAGGACTTATAGGCTCCCTGAAGTACGATGACGTAAATCACGCAAGTATACTTCAGAAAGTTATTTTAGATCTTTGACGCGACCGTCGAGAAATGTGATACTTGTTCGCCGTTTTCGACATCCTGTGGAAAACACACACACACACACACAAAACACAACCCAACAACAACGGGAAGACTGGAATTACTTTGCACGTCATCTCCATGGTTGAGTTTGCAGTTTGTGATTGATGAAATGCATGAATGACCCTTTTCCCTACCTCCCTATTCTCTATTCTCAGTCATAGGCATAGCCTACAAGTAGCAACAGAAACAATGTCAGCCCGAGACAAAGTGTTCTGTTATTTATATTTACCATTATACCATCACTATGTGGAGTGATGGCCTGGAGGTAACGTGTCCGCATAGTAAGCGAGAGAATCTGAGCGCACTGATTTGAATCCCTACAGAGTCGCCAGTATTTTCTCCCTCTCCATTAGACATTGAGTGGTGGTCTGGACACTAGTCACTCGGATGAAAATTCTGTAGAAAAATCCACTTCGATAGGAAAACAAAAACAAACAAACAAAAAACAAAAAAAACCAACAAAAAACAAACAACCCGACTGCAGGAAAAAAAAAAGAAAAAAAAAAGGCGTCTCAGTGTAGCCCGAATTTCATACAGAGAAATGTGTTGTGACAAAAAAAGAAAAAGAAAAAAAGAGAGAAAGTAATAGTAATACTAATAATATGTTGAGGTGAAAACCGAAACTGACTGAGGGACATGTTCTCTTTTGACAAGTTACAACAACGATAGTTTTATGGAAAGCATATATATATATTCAGATTATCCGAAAGACAGATCCAGCTGGTTCAGTCACAGAACGGTGAACTATGGCAACAGATGTCGAGACGGCAACTCTATTGCTGACATCTTGTTTTTTGTTCAAAGAGTTCAAAAACACAGTCATCTCCCTCTCTCTGTGTCTCTCTCAAACAATGTTCACAGAAATAAATTGTTCTGCTTTAGTTTATTATTATTATTATTATTATTACTACTACCTTTTTTTTTTTTTTTTTTTTTTACATTATAGTTATTATTTATTTATTTATTTATTTGTGTAAGCTTATCTATTATTTATTCACCTTTTTTTTTCCTCAAGGCCTGACTAAGCGCGTTGGGTTATGCTGCTGGTCAGGCATCTGCTTGGCAGATGTGGTGTAGCGTATATGGATTTGTCCGAACGCAGTGACGCCTCCTTGAGCTACTGAAACTGAAACTGAAACTGAAGAGCAACACAGTTCGATTCATTGGTAGACAACAGCATACACCACTCCCATTAGAACCAACAATCGCTTCTTTGATTTGTTTTTATTCGTTCTTTCACTTTCTTTGTTCTTTCTTTCTGTCTTTTTACTCAGTAGTAATTAAGCTATTTCGATTCTTTTTTTTTCTTTTTTTTTTCCATTCTCTTGCGCTGGCATTTGACCCTTCGATCATTCTTTGGCTTTTAGAACAAGTTGACTCAAGTTTATTTCAGAATAATCATTAGTTGTTTTGTTTTGTTTTTTTCATCTGAGGCACAGTCTCCCTTAAATCTATTTCTCGCCTGGTTAAAATTGTCTTGTTTGTTTGTTTACTTGTTTATCTTTTTTCATTAAAAAAAAAAAAAAATTCATGTGAAAATGCATGAGCCACATTAGACAACTGACATTTATTTGAATCACATGCTTTCCACATATATCCTGGAACGCATCCAGCTCGGTAAAAATGGATCATGTAAATAGGTCAGGAGTAATGCACGTGCAACCAAGTTCGCATGGGTGGGAATCGATTTGATCTTTCTGAGTGGAGATAATTTGGGACTGCATGGGTTCCTCTCCACAACTACCATCACGTCCCACTGCAAATATGTATGTGGATTCAGTATCAGGAGAAATCCATATACGCTACACCACATCTGCCATGCAGATGCCTGACCAGCAGCGTAACTCAACACGCTTAGTCAGACCTTGAGAAAAAAAATCATTTTCAAATAGTAATAAAATGAATAGTAATTAAAAAAAAAAACAACACACAACAAAACAAAAACAAAAAAACAAAAACATAAAAAAAAAAACAAAACAAAACAAAAACAACAGCAACACCCCACCCCCACCCCCACCCCCCAAAAAAAACACACACAAAAAAACAAAACAAAACAAAAAACCCCACAAAAAACAACAACAACAAAAACCAAAAAACCAAACATGTTTTGTGGATTCAAAGTTGGTACTGTATGCACTGATCTCCACTGAACTGAAGAACAAAAATCTAACCTTCTAACAGAAATTAGTATGATCATACATAGCCTAATCAGTTTTAGGATGTACAAATTATAACAGTTTGTTGAGTACCTCCACACCAAGGAGTCTTACCAGATGAATGGACGGACAAAGCTGTCAAAAAAGGTGCCAATACGGAAATAGGAAGCCAGTTGTACACTTGGATCTAAGTTCTCAGTAAAGGCATCGTGGGAACTGAATGGAGTCAGGCTTCGCTTGTGCTGAGAAAAAGTTTTTAAAAAGTCCAGAACTCGTCCTTTGGCCATGAACATTAATTATAGCGCGCTTTATCTTATTCAGCAGGCAGTTTTCATACACAGAAACAACTTTCATTTAATGAATGGGTTGATAAATAAAGAGATAAATAAATCAATCTTATATTTGACAAAAACAAAAACAAAACCTTGACATCAGCTGATAGATAAGATAAATACATAGCTAAATAAATAAATTAAGGAAAGAAAAAAAAAGACAGATTTGGCAGAAGATAAAACTTGACGACAACAGATAATCATAACAAAATACGGAAGTTGACGTCAACAGATCAGCAAAACAAAATAAGGGACAAAACTCTCAGAGAGTAGCTCTTCCATGCAAAAATACAGAGAACAAACAAAGATGGCCGTGCACCGAGATATCGTCTGCTGCTGCTTTCTTCTTTTTATACTTGTCTCGCCTAACATTTCAGGCGAGAAGTGCAGTGGTGAAGAAGATGGGTCGAAATGTTCAGCAGACCAAAGTGAAACGACAAAGAAGGAAAAGGCTAAATACTCATCAGGTTGATGATTTGTTTTAATTGTTCAGACATCCGACACTGGCGACAGTGAGTCGATCGGCAGCCTGTCGTGACACAATGTTTGCACAAAGCAAACTGACTACGTCAGTCGCTGTCGTTGAAGAATTCAATCTGTCTCATAATTAGTGTTTGACAGTGTGTCTGTCATTATGTAGTTTTATGTTTGTATATCCCGTTATCCGTGTCTTTCTCCACTGTGTAATTTCTAGTCTTATCTCAGTATCTGCAATCCATCCGTCCATATCTTCTGATCACACACACATATGGGTGTATTATGTGAATTGCCAGTGATTGATATTTTAGAGATTATTGTAAGTATTTATGGAAAAAAAATCACCTTTTATATAGTAGTTTTTTTGTTTTTGCTGTGCATGTAAACTGTATAGCATAATAACCTATTTTTTCAGGTAGCATATAATATACATGGAGAAACAGATTTCTCTGTTTCAGGCTGCTCACCCCAGGAAGAGCACTTTGCTACTCTGAGAGCACCACCCATTTTTTTGTATTTTTTTCTGCCTGCAGTTTTATTTGTTTTCTTATCGGAGTGGATTTTTTATTTTTTTTTTTACATAATTTTGCCTGGAACATCCCTTTTGTCGCTTTTGGTTCTTTAATGTGCGCTAAGTGCGTGCTGCACACCAGACTTCGGTTTATTGTCTCTTCCGAATTACTATAGCATCCATACCACCACCCAAGGTCTAGTAGAGGGGGAGAAAATACTCGCAACTGTGGTATTTGAACCAGTGCACTCAGATTCTCTGGCTTCCTTGGCGGATGCATTACCACCAGGCCAATTTTGACACTGTGTCTGAGTGTCACTGTGTACATGCATATATATATATATATATATATATATATGTATGTGTGATGGCTGTTTTATGCTGTCTCAAACCAGTTCACATGCGACATTACACAACCTAAGCGGTTTATGCCACAGGCAACATATAATACAGTTTTTATTAAACCTTGCAGCCTTTGGCATATTTTTTTATGTATACACTGTGCATAGCCTGCTCACTGAAAGCTTGAACAAGCACCCAACTGTTCAAATATACTATGTAAATTTATGCTGGTGCTTAATTTCAACACAAAGATAATGTACCATGGTGATGTGGGTCAAATTCTTTCCATTGCAGATAAACAATGGTCCCACTACTTGAAAAAGATAACCTCTGCAGTGGAATTATACACTGACTGCAGGCAAGATGACTGCTCTTGTCACATGAGGTAGGATCAAGAATGTGTGAATCAGCATTAACTGTAGAGATCAAATTGCCTCCTCTGTATTTGCACTATGCTATTGTATTAATGTATTTCATCGTTCATTGAAGTAACATGCATTGGTGAATGTTTTTTTACTTTGCTGTGTTGCATAGCATTACTTTATTCTGTCACAGTTTATAGCTCAATATTCAATTCATATTCTGTCATAATATTGTCTGGAATAACACCACAATGCTTTGAAATGATATAGAAATATATACATGCTATAATAAGCAGTGACAGTATTTACTCTGCAGCATTGGTAGCATTATTGTAATGTTGTGTCTATATATCATATATTGTGTGCAGTATGATTATTATGCTGTTGATGGCATTTTGTATTCAGTATGTATTGTGGAGTTGTTTGCATTTGGTATGATTTCCAGTGTGATGGATGCAGACATGGCAGTATGGGAGGAGAAGGGCAAAATACCAACAGAGGTTTTTCAGAAAGACAAGGCACGTGGAACAGTTCACTATCAGATTATCAGCCATAAGTTATACAGAGAAGAATTCTGCATGTTTCCTTTTCGGTAAGATCTTTCTGTGCTATTCTCTCTCTCTCTCTCTCATACTTTCTGCTGTTCCTTTTGCTTGCTCCCTTTTTTCCTTGCTGCCTTGCTCTTGGCCTCTTGCTGACCCTCTTAATTTGCATTTCTTCTCTGTGCTTTATTTCTCATTCTGCCTCCCTTGCCTCCCTTCCAAACCCCACCACCTCGCTTGTTCTCTCTGTGCCCTCTCTGTTAGTCTGTATCTGGCTATGATGGGCACAATAGCTGAGTGGTTAAAGCGTTGGACTTTCAATCTGAGGGTCCCAGGTTCAAATCTTGGTAATGGTGCATGGTGGTTAAAGGGTGGAGAGAGATTTTTTGGTAATGGCGCCATGTGTGTAAAGGGTGGAGAATTTTCTGATCTTCCCAGGTCAACAGATATACAGACCTGCTAGTGCCTGAACCCCCTTCGTGTGTATACACTTGCAGAAGATCAAATATGTACATCAAAGATCCAATGATTCAAGTCAGCGTTTGGTGGGTTATGGAAACAAGAACATATCCAGCATGCACACCCACGAAAATGGAGTATGGCTGCCTACATGGTGGGGTAAATAAACAAAACGGTCATACACGTAAAACGTTACATGTCTATATGAGTATATGTGTTCAAGACTGAAACCTGATTGAATGGCACAGGAAACAAATAATGAGTGCCCAATGGCAGCTGTCAGTCAGGGTCTATCCAGGTGGGCAGCCTGTCAAGGAAAGTGGCTGAGTGTTTGTAAAGCGATTAGAGTTTGGTCTTCGACCAAAGATAGGCGCTGTATAAGTATTCATATCACCATCATCATATCTGTCAGTCTCATAATCTGTTAACCTGTTTGTGTGTGACTGCTGCTTTGAAATCATACTGGAAATGGACTTAAGGCCAGGACAGATATGTATGTCAGCCAGTATCGTGAATGATCACAACTTAATTGCCACATTGTTAGGAATCAGTGTAGCAGGTGTATGGAAACTGCAATATTTTTGGCTTTGGGAGTTGGTCCTTCCAGAAATGAGATTGAGAGAACTTGCAACCAACTCCAAGTAATACCATAAGATTCCAAATGTAGGACTAAATAAATAAAAAATACATGTCAGCCAGTATTGTGAATGGTTATAATTTATTGTCTACATGGCTAATGTAGCCAAGTGCTCAGCTACTACAGATAACTGTGGCTCAACTCACAGCACAAGCTGAAAGCAGAGCAATAGCAGACACCTTTTCAACTCATTTCAAAATTTTATTATTTTTTTTTTATACTCTTTAACTTTCAGAAAAAGAGCATCTCTGAGCCAGCTTGCCTTTATCAAAGTCAATGTCTGTACATGTTGCAGCTGCAGTGGTGTGGAGCATTTCATTCTGGAGATCATTGATAAACTGCCGGACATGGAGTTTCTGCTGAACGTACAGGACTACCCCCAGGCTGTGAAGCGCTGGTCTCCTGTTCCCATCTTCTCTTTCAGCAAAGTGGTCAGTATAGGGGAGGAATTAGCAACCCATCTTCACCTTCATCTGCACTCTCATTGGGAATAACGTGAAGAAGAGAAAGAAGGCATGCATACACTTGTTTACAATAAAGTGAAGAACAAGTAGAGAAAGAAGGTACACACTTGTTTAGAATAAAGTGAAGAAGAAGTAGAGAAAGAAGGTACACACTTGTTTAGAATAAAGTGAAGAAGAAGTAGAGAAAGAAGGTACACACTTGTTTAGAATAAAGTGAAGAAGAAGTAGAGAAAGAAGGTACACACTTGTTTAGAATAAAGTGAAGAAGAAGTAGAGAAAGAAGGTACACACTTGTTTAGAATAAAGTGAAGAAGGTACACACTTGTTTAGAATAAAGTGAAGAAGAAGTAGAGAAAGAAGGTACACACTTGTTTAGAATAAAGTGAAGAAGAAGTAGAGAAAGAAGGTACACACTTGTTTAGAATAAAGTGAAGGAGAAGAGAAAGAAGGTACACGCTTGTTTAGAATAAAGTGAAGAAGAAGAGAAAGAAGGTACACGCTTGTTTAGAATGAAGTGAAGAAGAAGTAGAGAAAGAAGGTACACACTTGTTTAGAATAAAGTGAAGAAGAAGTAGAGAAAGAAGGTACACACTTGTTTAGAATAAAGTGAAGAAGAAGTAGAGAAAGAAGGTACACACTTGTTTAGAATAAAGTGAAGAAGAAGTAGAGACAGAAGGTACACACTTGTTTAGAATAAAGTGAAGAAGAAGAGAAAGAAGGTACACACTTGTTTACAATAAAGTGAAGAAGAAGAGAAAGAAGGTACACACTTGTTTACAATAAAGTGAAGAAGAAGAGAAAGAAGGTACACACTTGTTTAGAATAAAGTGAAGAAGAAGTAGAGAAAGAGAAGAAGAAGAAGAGAAAGAAGGTACACACTTGTTTAGAATAAAGTGAAGAAGAAGTAGAGAAAGAAGGTACACACTTGTTTAGAATAAAGTGAAGAAGAAGTAGAGAAAGAAGGTACACACTTGTTTAGAATAAAGTGAAGAAGAAGTAGAGAAAGAAGGTACACACTTGTTTAGAATAAAGTGAAGAAGAAGAAGAGAAAGAAGGTACACACTTGTTTAGAATAAAGTGAAGAAGAAGTAGAGAAAGAAGGTACACACTTGTTTAGAATAAAGTGAAGAAGAAGTAGAGAAAGAAGGTACACACTTGTTTAGAATAAAGTGAAGAAGGTACACACTTGTTTAGAATAAAGTGAAGAAGAAGAGAAAGAAGGTACACACTTGTTTAGAATAAAGTGAAGAAGAAGAGAAAGAAGGTACACGCTTGTTTAGAATAAAGTGAAAAAGAAGAGAAAGAATGTACACGCTTGTTTAGAATAAAGTGAAGAAGAAGAGAAAGAAGGTACACGCTTGTTTAGAATAAAGTGAAGAAGAAGAGAAAGAAGGTACACACTTGTTTAGAATAAAGTGAAGAAGAAGTAGAGAAAGAAGGTACACACTTGTTTAGAATAAAGTGAAGAAGAAGTAGAGAAAGAAGGTACACACTTGTTTAGAATAAAGTGAAGAAGAAGTAGAGACAGAAGGTACACACTTGTTTACAATAAAGTGAAGAAGAAGAGAAAGAAGGTACACACTTGTTTAGAATAAAGTGAAGAAGAAGAGAAAGAAGGTACACACTTGTTTAGAATAAAGTGAAGAAGAAGTAGAGAAAGAAGGTACACACTTGTTTAGAATAAAGTGAAGAAGAAGAAGAGAAAGAAGGTACACACTTGTTTAGAATAAAGTGAAGAAGAAGTAGAGAAAGAAGGTACACACTTGTTTAGAATAAAGTGAAGAAGAAGTAGAGAAAGAAGGTACACACTTGTTTAGAATAAAGTGAAGAAGAAGAGAAAGAAGGTACACACTTGTTTAGAATAAAGTGAAGAAGAAGAGAAAGAAGGTACACACTTGTTTAGAATAAAGTGAAGAAGAAGTAGAGAAAGAAGGTACACACTTGTTTAGTATAAAGTGAAGAAGAAGTAGAGACAGAAGGTACACGCTTGTTTACAATAAAGTGAAGAAGAAGAGAAAGAAGGTACACGCTTGTTTACAATAAAGTGAAGAAGAAGAGAAAGAAGGTACACGCTTGTTTAGAATAAAGTGAAGAAGACAAAGAAAAGGGGGAGAAAGAATTTCCTGCAGAAATTCTCTCTAACTGTCATGGTTTTCTGAACTTTTCTTACTTCATGTTTTCTTGTATTGTTTCCATTGTTTGTATTTTCTGTTCATTTTATTTGTCAGTAATTAGAGTTTTGAATGCTGCAAGATAAAGATGCTGCCTGGGCTAATGTGATATATAAAACAATAGAAAAATTAAAGTAAACACGAAATAGTTTCTAAATTTGTCATGGATGGGAAGGTCTTTTACAAGGTGAGCATGGAAAATGAAAATATAATGAAGGAGAGATCTGAAAACAGAACTGACACATGCACACATACACCTGCACACACTCTTTCTCTTACAAATGCTCTATTAATTATGTAGCAAAAAACACTCACAAATAAGTTTGTTTTTTTTATATACCCATGCATAAATCCAGTGATTGTGAAATATTCTTCAGCTAAACAAAGTATGATTTAGCCCAGTCCATCTAAGCTATCAGTGTCAACATTGTCTTTTATATTTTCATTGATCAGTTTAGTTTATTTCATTCATTGTTGATTGGCACCAGTTTTCTTATTTGTCAATGGCACATTCATTTACAATGTCAAGAGGCATCAAAGTGTACACATTGAACCACTTATGCCACAAAACATCTTACAGAAAAAAAGGGAAGAAAAATCGATAGATGAATCAGACAATGGGGGGGATGGGGCAGAATTTGGGACATTAATTTTTGTTTTCTATACATATATATATATATATATATATGTCAGTGATGACGGGGGTGATGAAGATGCTGTTATTGGTCTTCGTTAAAGGTTTGGGACTTTTTTTTTTTTTTGCTGCCCCATCATCTGCTCCGTTTTCAGTGGCATTGCTCCCATGCCGCTCATTTAGATTCCCCCATACACGGCCACACCCGGCTTCATCCGTTGCAGTTCCAGAGTCGGCAGTCCACAGGGAACCATCGATGTTAGGTCGCCAGGAGGCCACACACCAGAGGAGACCCTGCACTGCTGCTGAGTCACTTTGGTGGTGTTCAGTGGTGCCTGTTCTGTTTTAACATACTTAGGACACCACCTACTAAGCCCCCTACTAACGACAATAATGGCTTAGTCGCAGAGCCAGACTGAGTGAGCGTCCCTCAAGGTTTGGGACTTGACTCTCTAGGCTCTACTCACAATTTATCCTGGCTTCAACCAGGCCGAGAGATACAGAAACCTGCAGTGTTGGCCAGGAAATTTGAACAACTCTCCCAAAGTCTAATTCGTGAAGTGGATGACCCTCATCTGTGTGGTCTCAGTCTTTACACTTCAGAGCCCATAGCATATGTGGTGTGGAGTGATGGCTTAGAGGTAATGCGTCTGCCTAGGAAGCGAGAAAATCGGAGCGCACTGGTTCGAATCATGGCTCAGCCACCGATATTTTTCCCCCTCCACTAGACCTTGAGTGGTAGTCTGGATACGAGTCATTCGGATGAGACGATAAATTGAGGTCCCGTGTGCAGCATGCACTTAGTGCACGTAAAAGAACCCATGGCAACAAAAGGGTTGTCCCTGGCAAAATTTTGTAGAAAAATCCACTTTCATAGGAAAAACAAATAAAACTGCACGCAGGAAAAAATACAAAAAAAATGGGTGGCGCTGTAGTATAGCGACACGCTCTCCTTGGGGAGAGCAGCCCAAATTTCACACAGAGAAATCTGTTGTGATAAAAAGAAATACAAATACAAATATTGAGCTCTGGTTAGAGCCAGTCCTGGGCTGAGAAACCCACCTCTGAAGGGAATTGAACCTGGGGCCTCCCAGTCATCAGCCTGTGATGCCTACCACTTTGCTATGGCAGCTGGTTACAATGTGGGTTTTTTCTGGGGGTTTTTTCTGGCCCACCATTTGACTTTGAGTGGTATTCCTCCCATGCCACTCTTTCCTAGTTCCCATTACACAGCCACACCCAGTTTCGTCTGTCAGAGTCCCAGATTTGGCAGTCTACAGGGCACTATTGATGTTAGGTTGCTAGGAGAACACATACCAGAGGAGACCCTGCTCTGCTGTTGAGTCACTTTGGTGATGGTGTTCAGTAGCAATGTGTTTTTTGTTCCAGGCCAGCCAGCACTGGGACATCATGTACCCAGCCTGGACGTTTTGGGAGGGAGGCCCAGCAGTGTGGCCCATCTACCCCACAGGCCTTGGCCGCTGGGATGAACAGAGAAAAATCATTCCACAGTAGGTTGTTTTTCCCCACCCCTGTTTTTTTTGTTTTTTTTTTGTTTTTTTTTAAACACTAGTCAGAAATCTAACCACAGTAGGTCTTCCCTAACTAATTCCCCTGTTTTTTTTTTAACATCAGTTGAATTAAAATTCCACAGTAGGTCTGTTTTCCCCACTCCTGGTTTAAAAAAAAAATTTTTTTTAGCAAAAGTCTGAAATCATTCCACAGTAGGTTCCCCCACGCCCACCCACTTGACTTTTTAACATTAATCTGAAATAATTGCACAGTAGGTCTGTTTTCCCCACCCTCTGTCTTGTAACATCAGTCTGAAATCATTCCACAGCAAGTCTTTGAAAAAGTATCAGTATCAGTAGCTCAAGGAGGCGTCACTGCATTTGGACAAATCCATATACGCTACACCACTTCTGCCAAGCAGATGCCTGACCAGCAGTGTAACCCAACGTGTTTAGTCAGGCCCTGAGAAAAAAACAAAAAACAAAAAAAAAAACACAAAAAAAAATAATGAATAAAATAAAAAGAAATAAGTAAATAAATAAATAGATAATAGATAAATACAAAAAAAAGAAGAAAAAAAGAACTACTACTAATAATGATAATATTTATAAGGCGCAAAAACTTGATGAAGTCAACTGTAAGCATACAAAAAAAGAAAAAAAAAGAAAAAGAAAAAGAAGAATAAATTAATACATAAATAAAATAAAATAAATAAATAAATGAGAAAGACAACAATGATGATAAATAAGCAAATAAATGTAAAACATGCAGACACACATTCACACATAAACACACATATGCATAACAGATATGCAACAAACATGCAGTTTCACAGATATGAAAGCACAATCAAATACACATAAACGTACATGAGCCCCAGCACACACACATACACACACACACACACACATTAACCTGCACCCCGCCTAGCCCCCCTCCTCCACACACTCATTTCTAGGCTACGTATTGCAGCTTCCACGGCACACACACACACACACACACACACACACACACACACACAGAGGCACACTTTCTTGTACAAGCACACACACATACGCCCATATTCCCCACCCCCAACCCTCCACACATATATACAAATATATGTATGCACACCCGCACGTTCCAATATTCCATTGCTCCCACAGTGTAGGCATGCATACACACACATACCTCATCCTCTACCCACTCCTCCCCCCACCCCCTTCCCCCCGACCCCCACACACACGTGCACAGAACTCTCCTGACACTTGTGTACACTTTCACCCTCGCGCACGCACATATGCACACAAACACACAGACCCACACAGACTCACAAACACACACATACACACACGCACAGAGGCTGCCACTGATTGGCCGCAAGAGGGGTGGGAAAAGATCTCTGATGCCTAGTGTGTTGCTCTGTCTATTGTATTTGGAAAAGCCCACAGAGACTGTTCCATTTTGAAGAAATTTGCGCAATGTTGGTTTGGAAATGATGCCGATATTCGTTTGATTTGCAAAGCATCGTGCTCTACCTTTCATGCTAGACTTATGGCTGCTCCCTCTCTCTACCTTTATTTCTTTGAGGCGATCGATGGTGTGATGGCCTTGTACCTGTTCTTTTTGATATTCTTTGACTTTTCTGAGGATTTCCAATTTTCCTAGATGTAGGCCGCTTGTTGTGTTCCAGCAAGTCTGTCAGCTCGCTCATTTCCCTTAACACCCGCATGTCCCGGGCAGTATGACCATGTAAGTTTTTTAATCTGAAAGTTGCGCAAACAACAGGGTAACATTTGCTTTCTTAACAAATTTTCTTGCAACTTTTTTTATGAATTTAATTTTGTGCCATCCTGCTCTTAATTTGATTGCAGTGATGCTGACTTGTTCTTATATTCTCCTGTTTGTTCAAACAGTCGTTAAATTCAATTCAGTTCAGTTCAATTCAAAATACTTTATTATCTGCTTCAACCAAAAACAGAAAATTGTCTTTAGGCTCACTTAAAATAAAATAAAATGCCTGTCAGCAAAAATCAAAGAAACTACTGACACACCCTTCACTTTTCACAATGCACACATCAATTATTATGTAAAAAGAAAAAAATGTGGGTAAGATACTATTACATTATGATTCAGAGTGTAAAAACTGTGTGTGTGTTGCGTGTGTGTCCGTGCGTGTGCATGCATCGTTTTGGTACAGTGACAATGTCCTGTTTTCAATTGTTTAGCGATTGGGAAAGAAAATATTTGGTTGCAAAAAATAACACTGCTATGGAAGTATTAAAATACAAATCTAGGAACAAGGAGATACCAGAGATATAAGCTGAAGTGAGTATGATCTGTATGTGCTATAAATGTTATAGAATAAAGTTGCTGTTTTCAATTTGAATACATAAAGGTGTTGGTTTTTTTTTTATTATTCTGTTGTTGCATATTTCATTCATGGGTATGACTCCATAACCAGTGCTTTTAAATAAGCTTTATCTTTCTTTTTAATTTTTTTTTATCATTATTTATTTATTTATTTATGTATGCTTATAGTTGACTTCATCAAGTTTTTGCGCCTTATACATATTATTATTAGTAGTAGTAGGGTTTGGTTTTTTTTTCTATTATTTATTCACCCTTTTTTTTCTTTCTTCTTTTTCTCAAGGCCTGACTAAACTCGTTGGGTTACGCTGCTGGTCAGGCATCTGCTTGGCAGATGTGGTGTAGTGTATATGGATTTGTCCGAACGTAGTGACGCCTCCTTGAGCTACTGAAACTGAAACTGAAACTGTGACAAAAGGTTCAGTGGTCAACATTTTTCTCCACAGGGAAGCGGAGAAGTGGCCTTGGGAGAAGAAACTGAACCAGGGCTTTTTCCGCGGCTCACGCACGAGCTCGGAGCGAGATCCTTTGATCTTGTTGTCCAGGAAAGAACCAGAACTGGTGGATGCTCAGTACACCAAGAACCAGGCCTGGAAATCTGACGCTGCAAGTATTTCAAGTATTTCATTGATTGTACAGAGTGAAGTGTATATTTGTATATTTGTATTTCTTTTTATCACAACAGATTTCTCTGTGTGAAATTCGGGCTGCTCTCCCCAGGGAGAGCGCATCGCTACACTACAGCGCCACCCATTTTTTTGTATTTTTTCCTGCGTGCAGTTTTATTTGTTTTTCCTATGGAAGTGGATTTTTCTACAGAGTTTGCCAGGAACAACCCTTTTGTTGCCGTGGGTTCTTTTACGTGCGCTAAGTGCATGCTGCACACAGGACCTTGGTTTATTGTCTCATCCGAATGACTAGCGTCCAGACCACCACTCAAGGTCTAGTGGAGGGGGAGAAAATATCGGCGGCTGAGCCATGATTCAAACCAGCGCGCTTAGATTCTCTTGCTTCCTTGGCGGACGCGTTACTGCTAGGCCATCACTCCAAGTGCAGACTGGACCTAACCTCATTCTGCTCCACAGCTGCATGCCTGCTACTACTTACCTGGACCAGCACCACATTAGACTGCTGCAGTAAAAAGTAGGGTTGTTCACCAAAACGGCGAAAATCGATGGAGAATTGTGGATTTTATTGGTCTAACAAAGCTTCGTTTTCATGCTTCCCGAATCCGTAGATGACTCAGTTTAGAATGCATGCTAGACGGGCGCAATAGCCGAGTGGTTAAAGCGTTGGACTTTCAATCTGAGGGTCCCGGGTTCGAATCATGGTGACGGTGCCTGGTGGGTAAAGGGTGGAGATTTTTATGATCTCCCAGGTCAACATATGTGCAGACCTGCTTAGTGCCTGAACCCCCTTAGTGTGTAAACGCATGCAGAAGATAAAATACGCACGTTAAAGATCCTGTAATCCATGTCAGCGTTCGGTGGGTTATGGAAACAAAAACATACCCAGCATGCACACCCCCGGAAAACGGAGCATGGCTGCCT
Organism: Babylonia areolata; assembly: GCF_041734735.1. Taxonomy (NCBI): domain Eukaryota; kingdom Metazoa; phylum Mollusca; class Gastropoda; order Neogastropoda; family Buccinidae; genus Babylonia; species Babylonia areolata. The sequence continues at coordinate 10,201,410 of NC_134883.1, forward strand.
ACATGGCGGGGTAAAAACAGTCATGCACGTAAAAGCCCACTCGTGTACATGCGAGTGTACGTGGGAGTTGCAGCCCACGAACGAAGAAGAAGAAGAAGAAGAATGCATACTGTACCAAGCAAGAATACATGAAATTAGAATAGTGCATTGGTATGAGAATACTGATATCAGGTCCACAGGGGAAGTGATCATGGTAAGAGTAATGAGTTAATTTTGTGCTGTGTTTTGAGTCTGTGCTGTGCAGACTGTGTGCGGGGCACACTTTTTTTACTCATTCTTACTTGTTGAAGGGGGAAGAGGCCCCTCGATGTATTCCCTGTGATGAGCCTCTCACCGTGAAACACGTGCTCCTTGACTGTTGGGATCTGCATGACGTTAGACACAGACATTACACGGCGGTTTCTTTGAAGACTTTGTTTCATGATGTCCCTCCGTGGGTGCTGATGGACTTCTTAAAAGAAGTGAACATTTTTAACCATATTTGAAGGTTTTAAACAATGGAAGTTTTTTTAAAACTTTGGAGTGGAAAATTTGAAGGGGTGACTTGTTTTAATTTTTTTTTAATTTTTTATCCTTGTAGTAGTTATTAACGCGGCGATAGGCTTGAGATGGCCTTAGTGGTCGGCGAGGCTTTAAGCACCATAATTTCATTTCATTTCATTTCAGTTAATTTTGAATCATTTTTGAGGGGTATATGCATGTGTGTAGTAGTAGTCTTCAATTTTATGTCTTTGCGCTCTTAGTGACATTAGACAAGAAAAAAAGTGGATGGTGGGATGAAGGGAAAGGATAAAAGGGAGGGACAGGGGAGTAGGAAGAGAGAGGTGTGGGGAAAAAGTGACTGTGTGTGCATGTCTGAGTGTGTGCATGCATGCTTGTTTGTTTGTGTATGTGTGAATGTGCTTGTGTGTGTGGTGTGTGTGTGTGTGTGTGCATGTGTGTGTGTGTGTGTGTCTGTGTGCTTGTGCAAAAAAAAAATATATCTATGTGTATGTACATGTAGTTTTTGTGGATAAATGTGTGTGTGTGTGTGTGTGTGTGTGTGTGTAAGTGTGTGTGTGTGTGTGTGTGTGAGTGTGTGTGTGTGTGTGTGTGTGTGTGTGTGTGTGTGTGTGTGTGTGTGTGTGATGTAAAACTGTTACTAGTTCCTTTTTTTTTCCATTTGAAATCTTAAAAAGCATGCATATTCTCTATTAAATCTGAACTAAAAGCAGGTTCTTTTCCCCTGACAGGACACCCTTCACAGGCCTCCGGCCACAGAAATCAAACTGGAAGATCACTGTAAATACAAGTAAGTCATTCCTTTTACCAAGGAAGTGTGCAGTGTGGTTTCTTTAACAGTTCTCCAATAGCTGTTTTGATTCAGTTGTTGACAGCAGTCATCTCATCTATGAAAAAAAAGTGAAAAAAAGAAAAATCTGTGAATAATATTCTTTTGCTGAATGAAGTGGAACAAGCATGCTAAGTTTTCAAAAATAAAAACAATTGCAAGGGGACAGTGCCAAACACATGTAAACATCAACAGTAAATGCACTGATCAATGGTTGTGAGAAAGATTGAAAGGGAAATAATTGGCTAGTAAAAAAGATTGTTTTTGTTTTGTTTTTTTAATTATTTTATAACAAAGAATAAAAGGAAGACATACACACTAAACAAGTTATAGTTGGAAATTATTGGAATGTGTATGGCAAAGATAATTATCACATGATGCTGGGTAAAGGATACTGATTTAAAGGTGAAAGATTATATATATATATATATATATATATATATATATATATAAAGAGAGAGAGAGAGAGAGAGAGAGAGAGAGAGAGAGAGGTAAATTGTTACAGCTAGTTACAGATAAATAATGAGTTCACAGTTGTTCTGTGACAATATGTGTACACAAAGACAACCTGAAAATTATTTGTGCAAATCCATGGTTGTTTTGAGACATGATGAAAGTCAAACTAACTGATGATAATGTTGCACAGGTACCTGTTCAACTTCCGTGGGGTGGCTGCAAGTTTCCGTTTCAAGCACCTGTTCTTGTGTTCCTCACTGGTGTTCCATGTTGGGGAAGAGTGGCTGGAGTTCTTCTACCCTGCCATGAAGCCCTGGGTACACTACATCCCTGTGAAACAGGATCTGTCAGACGCAAGGTAGGTTGTGACTGTCACGTTTTTTTGCTCTCATTCGCACAAAATATACACAGTTTTGTTTGGGTGATTGTCATGTTTTTGTGCCATCATTCACACAAAATATACACAGACAGTTTTGTTTGGGTGATTGTCACGTTTTTGTGCCATCATTCACACAAAATATACACAGTTTTGTTTGGGTGATTGTCATGTTTTTGTGCTATCATTCACACAAAATATACGCAGACAGTTTTGTTTGGGTGATTTTCATGTTTTTGTGCCATCATTCACACAAAATGTACACAGACAATTTTGTTTGGGGGATTGTCATGTTTTTGTGCCATCATTCGCACAAAATAAACACAGTTTTGTTTGGGTGATTGTCATGTTTTTGTGCCATCATTCACACAAAATATACACAGACAGTTTTGTTTGGGTGATTGTCATGTTTTTCTGCTGTCATTCACACAAAATATACACAGACAGTTTTGTTTGGGTGATTGTCATGTTTTTGTGCTATCATTCACACAAAATATACACAGACAGTTTTGTTTGGGTGACTGTCATGTTTTTGTGCCATCATTCACACAAAATATACACAGACAGTTTTGTTTGGGTGATTGTTATGTTTTTGTGCTGTCATTTACACAAAATATATACTCAGACAGTTTTGTTTCTTTTGGTTGTTTTTTTTTCTTTCTAATTTCTGAAGTTGAGATTTGAGTATATTGGTTTCAGTTACAGTTTGAGTTTCTGAAGGAGGCATCACTGTGGACAAAATCAATGTACGTTACACCACATCTCCTAGGCAGATGCCTGACCAGCAGCATGACCCAGCACACCTGTTCAGGCCTTGAGTGCATGCATTTATTTATGTGCCTATCAGAGTGCATTTCTTCTACAGAATTTGGCCAGAGGACAACACTTACGTTACAATGAGTAGTTTTTTTAGTACCTCAAGTGCGTGCTGCACACAGGACCACAGTTTCTCGTCTCATCCGAATGACAAGACAGTTTGATTTTTCAGTCAAACTTTGTAGAAATGGCAAAAAGAGGAATGGAACCCAGGCATTCACAAATACTGTATAGTCAGATAAGCATCTTACCCATTCTGCCCCTTTCCTGCTTGTATATCAGGTTGAAGGAATTTATCTATCATATAGGGTATAAAAAAAAGGGTTTGACTGCCTGGGTTCTTTCAAAACAGGGTACAAAAAACAAGAGGAAAAAATTATGAACCCACTTGGGAGAGAAGAAGTTGAGTACTTTGACTTGTAGAGTCTTCAAAGCAACTACTTGGAAGACTCTACGAGTCGAAGTACTCAGCTTCTCCTCTCCCAAGTGGGTTCATAATTTTTTCCTCTTATCTATCATATAATCTAGGAGAGGTGTTGCCAGCATGAAGGGGATACCCAGATTTCCTTGTGGCGGGACGATAGTGGCTAAGAAGAAGAAAGGAGAAAGATCAGGCAACAGAGCTTCAGGATTAAATGGGGCTTGGATTTAACTTGACTACAACTAATTAACTGTGTATCTTTTGTTCTTTTTGTTACAGAGAACTGTTAGAATTTGCCATTGTCAATGACAAAGTTGCCAAAGAAATTGCAGAAAGGTAAGCTTGTCTTTTTGCTAGAAGTAATCAGTTTTTTTAAACATGCATACATAACTTTTTAAGTTAGTGATATAATTTTAAGCTTTAAAAGACACATTTTTTTCCAAGCTGCAGTCCTAATTCCTAGCTTGAAATGGTAATGAGCAGATAAAATGATTGAGCCACAACTATAATATATGAGCTGTTTGGTGGAAGTCAGGTGTTCGTTTATAATATGGAAAATATAAGATAATCACCCCAGAATGTATTTACTGTAGAACAGATTGATCAGAGCAGTGTATGTCAAAAAGTTTTTTTTTGCATGCCTCTGTAATCCTTTTAGGATATCTTTGCAGGGTTAAACATTATAAACTAATACAGATACATGTAGTGCAGCTAAGTACTGAATATTACTGAAAGAAAATCGGGTCTTTGTTCATGTTTGCAGATAACTGTTCTGCTTTCTGTGTATAAGTGTGTGTGTGTGTGCACAAATCTACATGTGTATCATTAGTGTTTGTGTGTGCATGCATGTGTGTTTCACAAGTCAATGTATGAGCGTGTGTGTGTGATATATTTTGTTGTTGTTTTTTGTTTTGTTTGTGACATAGGGGGAAAAAAGTTTTTACTGAGTCACTAGTGTCAGGAAATGTGTGAGATGTGTCAGACAAAAGTAAAGCCAGAGAGAGAGGGAGAGACAGCTTTGAATTGGACGTATACAGTTTAGCAATGAGTGGGAGGGTGTTTTCTGATCATTGTGAAGACAGCAACTTGTAGACAGTTGCTTTATGAGGTATGCATAAAAACTAATGAATCTGTGTGTGTGTGTGTGTGTGTGTGCACAGGGGCAGGCAATTTATCTGGCATCACTTACAAATGGAGGACGTGTCTTGCTATTGGGAGACACTGCTGAAAAGATACGCCAAGCTGATCAAGCACAAAGTCAAGAGGAACAAAGAACTTAAACAGATAAAAAAGAAATCTTAACTCGCTTCAAGGAACAAAAATTGATCATGCTCATTGAATCTCTGCACGTCATGTGTTTATACATTTGGAGAATAGATGCCTGCACTTCATTATTTTCCTGTTTCTCATTTACAAGAGTCACACAGCATAAAGAGGGAGATTTGTGAGTACCGTATTTCGTTCAGAAAGCATGTCAGCATTGTTATCTTTGGTGCCAGCAGATACGTATTGTTTTTTTCATCTGTAGTGCATATAATATGTAACTGATTTTGTTTTGTTTTATTGTTTTTGTTTTTGATCTCATCTGTTCATGAGGAGCGTTGTTGGAAATGAGAAAATTTCCCAAAGAACAACAAAGATGGAAAAGTCAAACAAACATTTCAAATGCTCACTAAGAAATCATGTTACCTGGTATTGCCATCATTAAACCAGCAATCAAGTCTTGCCCATCGTTCCTTATCTCCTCTCTGATTGCATTTTTGTTTTTGTTTCTCTTCCTGGGACTGTGAGAGAGAAAAAATGTTCACCTCTTTTTCTGCATCAAATTAAGCTTTCCAAAAGCATCCGGCCTCATGAAGTTTGGGTCTGGGCGAGATGTTTTTACTAACTTTGGACTCAAACTGTCATACCAGTGTACTTGAGATTTACTATAACAACAACAACAAAAGACATGACTTTGGTGTAATATGTGTGAGAGGGATTCATTGTTTATTTGTGGAGAGTGCAAACAAAGTCCATCCTGGCATGAAACAAGGATGGAAAGTTAAGGCATCAAGCACTTTGATTTCATTTGGGACAACCTGGTTTTTTGTTGTTGTCTTTCAGATGAAAAAAAATGTTGATTTAAGAGAATTGGGAGAGAACAGGTTTGAGACTTTTTTTTTTTTTTTTCAAGTAACAGATTAATTGAAAGTATGTGCAGGTCAATAGCTTTTTGTTATTTTGAAAATGACTACAAAGATGGTTAAAGAAATTAGGCATCATTGTGGAAGAGTAAGAGGACAGTATAAATATATGTAAATAATAAAGTTGAAAATACTTGCACCATATTTTCTGTTTATATGTGTATATGAGGTGTTCATCTGTTTTGAATATATATGGCAGGGTATGCAGTTATATCCTTTTTTTTCTATTGTTACTGTAAATGTCCCCTCCCCCTCGAAAAAAAGGGAGGGTACTTCATGTATGGAACAGGAGAAAAAAAAATGAAGTGTTATTCATATGTGCAAAGGATTGAAGTGTTCCTTGTGGCGGGGCCCAAAACAATGGCCAAAGCTATACTTTGGGCTTCCATTTCCCCAGTGCCTTTGGTATATTGTGTGTGTATGTATACAAAGGTAATTCTGCCCTTCAGCATGTTATTGTATTAAATTCATTGTACAAATTTGAATGTTTGTTGCTGGACCAACATGTAGGAATTATGTGTCAAGCAGAGTGGTGACTAATTGGTTATATTACTCAGTAACAAAGCATGAGATCTCCAGTTTCACTCTGTGATGAGCATGTCTTGTAGGTACCTGTGGAGGAATTTTAACAGCTAGCTTTCTGGAAGAGACTTAAACCAGTTCTACCAATTGTAGAAATCAAGGTCTTTATTTTAGTCTTTGAATGAGACCAAAAAGCAAAAACAAAAGGTCCCATCCCCTTTGCAGTTGCATGGAGATCACATTCATGTAATGGATCTGTACAAAACGACTTTGCACATGCAAGAACATGTTAAGTCTCTCTTCAGTACTGAAAAAAAGAAAGAAAAGAGAACAACAAAGGTTTTGTTCATTTTCCCAGCTGCACTCTGAAAGAGAAGGGAAGCCTAAAGGGACACCTGTTGTGATGATAACTAGTCCAGCACAGTGAAATTGTATGAAGAAATTTGAACACAACACCTGTTGTGATAATAACTAGTCTAACAAAGTGAAATTGTATGAAGAAATTTGAACACAGAGTTACAGAGATTGACAAAATAATGTTAAAATGTTTGGCATTATGAGCTGAATGTTGGGTTGATTACTAGCTTGCTTGATTTATGCTGGGAATGGTAGCACTGGGCACTTTGGGGTTTATAAGAACCCATGCAGCGGTGATGGACAAGATTCAACTGCTGACAAGTGTTGTGATTTGGGTTTCAATGTTCTCAGACTATTGAAACAATTATGAATGCTTTCATCATGGCTAACTGGAAACTGTGTTGTGAGTATCCATCCAGCAGTGAATTCTTACCTCATTGATGAACAAACTGATAAATCACAAACTGACGAATTTCTTTTTACTTCTTTGCAGGAGGTATGATTTGAAAAATAATCAACATAATCTTAATCATGTCTGTTGCATATGGTATTCTTGATTTCTTGCTGTTAAGATTCACACATGAAAACATCCATTCAACAGTTTGTTTTTTGTCATCCACACATGCTGACATAATAGTTTTAAAAAACTGTTACTCAACATAAGTGATGTCACTCATGAAACGAATTAGGCTTATTTTTAGAGGAATAAAGCTCCAAATGTGTATCAGTAGGCAAAATTTGTTTGTATTTGTATTTCTTTTTATCGCGACAGATTTTTCTGTGTGAAATTGAGGCAAACTTTATTATTATTGGTTTTTTTGTGTTTTTTTTTTTACAGTTGGTATCTATGGGCATTCAGAGTACTTTTCTTAAAGCTTGGACAAAGGGAGGCTGTCACATTATTCCATACTTTTTTCCTTGTGGATTACAAGTGCATGGAATAAAAGAAAGTAATGTTTTCTTTCTTGTTTCTAATACAAGGTGGTCACAGTGCTTCATGAAACGTATCATGAACATGAGCATATACTTAACATACTTTTTTTTTTGACCCAACACTAGCACCACCCTACCTCTGTGAAGACATTATCAACAGTATATAGCACTTGAAATTTCCCTTTTTTTCCGCTCGTTTTCTTTGTTTTTCTGCCTCTTACCCTTAACTTTTTATCATCATCTTTACGCCATCCCAGTTGATTCATCTTTACATTCTCAAACTGGTTCAAGGTCTTTTCCCCATTTGTTTGTGATGTAAGATGTTACTTGGCCATGGGGGAGTGTGGTGGTCAACAATGGGAAAGGCAGTAACTGCTTGTTCTGCAATGTTGCTTTTATATTAATAATTATATTATCATGATTATGATGATGATTATTATTTTAAGTTTTTTTTCTTCTCTGTTTGGACATAATTTTGTACTTTTTTTGTGTGTCTGTTCAGTCTGTTAGTGATATGTCAAGCAGTGTTTCTGGATTATAATTAGTATTGAGGTGAATTTCCTCATTCAGGATGTTTTAGTCTGTTAGTGATATGTCAAGCAGTGTGTCTGGATTATAATTAGTATTGAGGTGAATTTCCTCATTCAGGACGTTTTAGTCGGTTAGTGATATGTCAAGCAGGGTGTCTGGAACATCCAGTACTGTCTTATTTTATTAGTTACTAAGTTCACCAATGTTCTTACTGATGTCAGGATTTTCTCTTTGTAAATGTTTTTATATTGAAGGAATTTTTGTGTATTGGTCATGCTTTATTACTGTTATTACTTTATTTATGGAAGCATGCTTAAAATCTGTTTTCAGCCCTTCATACAGAGAAAGGGGAAATTCTTATTTATTCTTTATTTTTAAATGAGACTGGATAACTGCTGGCATTATATATTTTCATGAACTGCTGTGTGAATATGGAGATGGTAGTTTATGAATGAGTAACATTTCATCATCTTGCCATTGGAGAGAATATGATTTTCACAATCAGTATAAAGACATTTATAAAATGAATACAAAATGTTAAGTGCTTTGACTTCTGGTAAGGGTGTTTATATCCTTAATGAACTGAAATGTGTAAAAGACAAGTTTGTGAATAATGGTGGATGGATATCACTCCACTGAATGCAGGTGGAATGTAACTGGCCCAAAAGATTGGTCGGACAGATGCTGTTTGTATGTTTACGAAAAAGATAGTGCCATTTTGTGACCAATTTATCCTGGTAAATTGACCATTTTGTTATATTTTTAACAGGACAACTGCTTCATGGTTCACATTCAAAACATTCCAAAATGTTTGTATTATGTGTACCCTCTTCAACTAATTACTTGCAGTTTTGTTGCTGTCATAATAATTCTTAATCTGGTGAATAAGTTACAAACATTGTGAGAGGCAAAAAATTAACAATTCAATCTCACTGGGGAAAGAAAACTCAGAGATGAGAGTTGATAACTGGTAAACTTTTAGTACAAAACACACTTTTCCTCTTATTTGAATCTAACTGTGTTTACATCATTTTTCCGGTTTAAAAAAAGAAAAACATCCACTTGATTCAAGACAACTCTAAAAGAATCCTATCATGTACAACAGCCAACTGCAGATTGCTTTGTTCTTTGCTGGCTTATGGATTTAATAAAATGTTTAACTGCTGAAAATCTGTGTTCACTGACGTTTCTGAAGAATTTGTCGTCTGCCATGTGTGAGTTTGCAAGTCTGCTAATGATTCAATCATCAGGACCAAGATCTGCTTTCATGTACATTGATACTGAGGGATATACAACACAAAGAATACAATGTGTGTAGTTTTGAAAGAATAAACACAACAGCAGCAACAACAAAAACAACTTGTTCAACTCAAACCCCTTTCCACTGACACTATTCTCATCCTAACACTTTGCTGGCTGTATCCAGACACAAGAATATATGCTGATAATCAGTTATCGTGTGCATGATAGTGGTAATGTGACAGGAGGAGCTAATGATCAGTGTCTGCATTTTTAACTGGTAACAGGATATCTTTTTCAAAAACTGTTTACAAAATATGTATTTTTACCAGTGAAAACTGAGTCAGTGCTGTTGTTTTCACCAAACTTCATGATCAGTTAAGCCGTTTGCAGTAGCTGCTGTTTTCAGTTCAATGACTGGGAGCCTCACACAGTAATCCAAGAGTTAGTTTGAAAGTAGTAGCATGTGATGAGAGGTAAAAGATTAAATATCAACAAGCAGAAGACAGTCTCCACAATTCTTCTTCCTTGTTCAGTGTTGTGAAAAAAATAGCTTGAACTAAATCTTTGTGTGGAGGAGAAAACAGCAGTTAATTTGCTGCGACACATCAAACTGTCCAGTGTGTGTGTGTGAGTGTGCGCGCACACACGCTCAGGCACACGAATAGTGACTGCATCCTGAATCCCCTCCCAATGCAGACACTTCTGAACAATGATGGTTCTGTCACAATCTAGTACCAGCAGTCTAGAGAAAATTTTGAATGTTATGTCACCATGACAAAGACCGTCAGAGACCTTGTGCTGTTGTTGTCTCTCTGATTCTGGGCCTGTTCTGATTCAGTGCCTGTTCTGATTCAGGGCCTGCCTGTTCTGATTCAGTGCCTATTCTGATTCAGGGCCTGCCTGTTCTGATTCAGGGCATATTCTGATTCAGGGCCTGCCTGTTCTGATTCAGGGCATATTCTGATTCAGGGCCTGTTCTGATTCAATGTATGGCATGACACCATCTTCCATTGCCCCACAACTTATGACAATAATTGCTCAGACACTGAGCCTGATGGACAGTTTGTCTCCCCTGAAACAGAAACTGTCTCAAAGCCCTTTCTGCAAGTCTCCATGCATCTGTCACAGGCATGCAGATGGAAATCAGAACTGACAGCAGGGCATCAAAGACCACTGAACAGTGACAATTTTCTGTATTTTTGTGAGAAGGATGGCAAGCTTCACTCCACCTTTCTTTTCACAACTAATCCTGGTGTCAACCAGGCCTGAGAGATACAGACATTCACACCTGCAGTAGTTTTTGGTGGGGTATTTCAGCAACATTCTCAGAGACACATCCGTTCAATGGACAAGTATCGGTATCAGTCACTCAAGGAGGCGTCACTGCGTTCGGTCGAATCCATATACGCTACACCACATCTGCCAAGCAGATGCCTGACCAGCAGCGTAACCTGATGCGCTTAGTCAGGGCTTGAGAAAAAAAAGAAAGTAAAAATAAAACTAATAATAAAATAAAATGAAATAGACTATATTAAAAAAAACCCCACATAAATAAATAAAAAAGAATTATAATAATAACAGTAAATGAAAATAAAATAAAGACAATAATGATGATAAATAAGCAAATAAATGTAAAACATGCAGACATACATTCACACATACATAACAGATATGCAACAGCAGTTTCACAGACATGAAAGCACAAACAAATACACATGCAAGAGCCCCAACACACACACACACATTACCATGCACCCCTCCCCCCCACCCCCCACATACACATACGCCCATATCACTCTCAAACACATATATACAAATATATATATGCACACCCACACGTTCCAATATTCCGTTACTCCCACAGTACAGACATGCATACACACACCTCATTCTCCATCCACACACACACACACACGTGCACAGAGCTCTCCTGACACATGTGTACACTTACACACTCGTGCACACACACATGCACACAAACACACGGACACAGACACATACACACATGCACAAAGGCTGCCACTGATTGGCCACAAGAGGGGTGGGAAAAGATCTCTGATGCCAGGAACATGGCGTCTGATGTGTTGCTCAGTTCATTGTATTTGGAAAAGCCCACAGAGACTCTGTTCCGTTTTGAAGAAATATGCACAATGTTGGTTTGGAAATGATGATGATATTCATTTGATTTGCAAAGCATCGTGCTCTATCTTTCATGCTAGACTTATGGCCACTTCCTCTCTCTACCTTTATTTCTTTGAGGCGACCGATGGTGTGATGGCTTTGTATCTGTTCTTTTTGGTATTCTATGACTTTTCTGAGGATTTCTAATTTTCCTAGACGAAGGCCGCTCATTGTTGTTGCGTTACCAGCAAGTCTGTCAGATTGCTCATTTCCCTTAACACCTGCATGTCCTGGGCAGTATGACCATATAAGTTTTTCAATTTGAAAGTTACGCATTGCCTCATGCCACTCTGGGCTTCCCATTCCACTTTCAATTTTCTGTATGTGGTTCACCTAGTCCGTTAGAATCATGGCATGTTGGTTTCCAGGCATATGGATAGATAGCCACTGGAGAGCATGTGTCACAGCTTCAACTTCCATCGTTAGGCTGGAGGTTGTGACTTTGTAGGCAGCATTCTCTTCCCTAATTATTTTTCCATTTTGTTTTGCAGTGAATCCCCAACTGGACTGGCCTTTGGTGACTGAGCCATCTGTGAATATGATGTCCTCTTCTTTACTGTTTTCTTCTATGAGTAGCTTCACTTCTGCATCAGTTTTGCCCTCTGGCCATTCCCGACAATGTCTTCCTAGAGTGGGTAAAATGGCTGTGTTGAATAGATGACTGAGGTTTTTGGGGTTTCCCTCCCATTCTTTTGTTTCTTTCAGGTCTTGTAGTCTGCATGCTAGCTGGACTGTGTCTTCTGCTTGCCCCATCCATGATCTTCCTCGTCCTAGAAGGCTGCCTTTTGGTTCCTTGACTGTGTCATGCAATGGGTTTTGAGGGTTTTCTAATGCTCTGAAGTAGGTCTTAACCTGTACTAATTTGTTTCTGGCCTGCACTGAAGGAAGGCCAAGCAGGTATCGCATGGTTTCCGTGGGCGTGTCTTTTGTTGTTCCAAGGATCAGCCTCATAGCTTCATTTTGAACTCTTTCTACTTTTACGAGGCTGCTTTGAGACAGTGTTGTTAGCCCAAGTCCGTAGTTGATCACACCGAGAATGAGTGATTGATATAGCAGGAAGAGGTGGTGTTGATGATGAAGCTTGACTATTTGGTGCAAGTCTTCCCATCTGAACCCACAACATGCATCGCTCTGAGTAGGAAGCAGCCAGGAACTAAAAAAACACCAAAAAAACCCCACCACAACCTGTCTGACAGCACTGAAATAAATAACCCCTGAATCATTATTCTTTGATGCTAATACATCAAAATGGCAGGTGGTTGTGTGCTGATTCCATGTAGCCGTGATCCTCAGAACAAGTGGTGAATTCCCTTACAACCTCACAAACATGCACATCATACAAGCAGCAACATCCAAGCTAAAGTTTCACATACTCAGTCACTGAAACAAACACACTACAATTCATTGTGTTTAATTGTGCCATCCAGAGTTTGAATTTATGGCAAATAAAGATGATCAACAAAGTCAGGTAGCAGAAGAATAAAACGGCTAAAACAATTTGTTGACCGAAGCCAAATTCAGAGCACTGCTGACTAATGAGATAGTAGTTACAAGTTCTCTTGCTATGATTTAGTAGAGAAGATGTGAACTCTTTTTAATTTCTTAACATTCAAAAATATGTATAATAAAAAAAAATTACAATTAAAAAAAAGCTTTGACAGTAAAACAGGCAAAACATTGCACATGAGAAATTGTTTAAAAATACTAAATGTGTTCTTTTTCAAAACTTGACAGGGATGAGAATATTACACAATTCATTATGTGAAGGTATGATTAGAAAAAAGGGTAAAACATTGAACCTGTTAGCCGTGTCATTATGAAAGTATGGCAATGCACCTATCACCACTTTCAACTATATTCTCCCTGTTTTCCATGTTTAACACCATCCATGACCCAAGCTAAAATGTTTGTTCCATTTAATATACATAATACTTACAAACATTGTCAATGCTTTCAGTTTTGGAGAGGGAAAACGAAACCCGATTGCCAAAAAAGAAGCACTGGGCTTCTAAAATTCACAAAAAAAAAAGAAAAAAAAAAAAAAAAAGGAAAAAAAAGAAAAGAAAAGAAAAAAGAAAACCTTTCTTTTGTACAAGTTTGTTCTTTCCACCCATCAGAACAGAGATCACAATAACTTGAATAAGCAATGGTAGCAAAGCAGTAAAAAGGGAAAACAGGAAAAAAAAAAAAAAAAGTAACAATGCGTAAATCATACAATTGCGTTCTGTTTAAAATTTCATGTGACCATAGACCACCTAGACTGCAACATGGAACAACTCTCTGTGTCCCTTTCAGGACAAGCATGCTCCAAGCCAGGACAGGTGGACAAAATGCATGGCCACTGCAACCCACTGGGCTTTCATGTCCGAGCAGTCTATTCCTTGTGGTATGATGCCTCAGTATGAGGCAGGGTATTCGATGCCTAATCTCAAGTAAGTGTTCAGATCCATTGGTAGGGAACAATCCCAGGGAATGTTCCTGAGGCAGGCATCTTGGAGAAGGAAAATCAAGTTTACAACTTTTCAGTTCCTCCCCTGTCCCTAATTTCACTTCATGGTGATAACTCCTGGAATTCTGGAAGTTATCACTTCTTTACAACTTTCAATATTATCAACACCTGGTTTTACTTTGTTTTCATAATATGAACAACACATTGCACATTCACCCGCAAGTCATATCCTGAAAACTGGAGAAGCTGATGCCGCAAAGCCCTGCAGCATCGTTTTGAGAACTGGAACCCTTTCAACCTAGGATTCCATGCCTTCAGATCCAGGGACCAGTCACACATTCACAGCATGCATGTCAATAGCATCATCATCAACGTCACCTGACTGGTATTCACATAGGAATACCTTCCTGCAACTTGTGACCCTTTTCGTCTGAAACAGAAGAGGCATCCGAGGATCCTGTCCGTCTCTCTGTCTTTTCATCAGTCACAAGGCATGTCTTCTGCTGGACAGCATTCAGATCAAAGCTTTCATTAAAAAGCAAATTCAGCAACTATTAAAAAAAGGACAGGAAAAGAAAAACCCAAGGGAGCTGTTCAAGCTGCATGAACCGAGAGCAAGTAGCAAAATCAAATCAAATTATAAAAAAAAGGCATGTACACTGGTCTGACACTCTAGAAGTGGTCCGGAGACAAAGGGAACAATACCGCAAGATGTGCTGAAGTCATGGCAGACGGATGACAGGGAGACAGGATCAAGAGAGAGAGAGAGATGCAGCTAGCTAGCTTGGCGACAGAGATCACATGCGGTCCTCGGTGATGCTGGTGGTCATGGGCTGACTGCTACAGCTGGCCGGGCTGCACGACATCAGCTCTGAAAAAACAACGACAATAAACACGCATCAACCTGTGAACATCCTGCATTCCACAGCAGTTGTTAACTATTAGGACACAACACTGCCTTGCTACCTCAACATCTGACTCACACTGCAGTAGGCAATGACTATGACACACACACCACCACCTTGCTACCCCAACTGCTGGAAACGTTTAGGAACCTCTAAAAATGTTAGTACCAGCTATACTCTACAGCAGCTAAGATCAACAGAGATCAAATGTCCTCAGTACTGTTTTGGTGATGATTATGACACACACAACACCTCCTTGCTACCCCAACTGCTGGAAACGTTTAGGAACCTCTAAAAATGTTAGTACCAGCTATACTCTACAGCAGCTAAGATCAACAGAGATCAAATGTCCTCAGTACTGTTTTTGAAACATGACTGTGATCAATCTTATGTCCTGTAATGTTTTAGAAGTAGCTCTGTGTCTGTGATTAACCAATGCATTATGTTCTTGAAAATGTTTTCAATCCATTGTTCCAAATCAAGTAGTGGTCTGGCGTTAGAACAGCAAAATTTGAAAAGCAAAAGAGACCTGGTTTAATACCCTGACTTGCCAGGCATTTCTCTCTATAGAATGGGGTAATGAACACAGTCTGTGTTCTTGCCTCTTTACTGTGAGCTGTGATGATTAAATGAGGTGCCATATACTCCATATGTATCCAACAAAGTAAAATTTAAGACGCCTGACACTGTTCAGGCAAGATCATTACTTCTGTACTTTAAAAAAGAAAAAGAAAAAAAAAAGAAAAAAAAAAAAGAAAGATGAGACAAGAAAATGAGAAAATACAGATTTTAAAAAACAAACAAACAAAAAAAACAACAACAACCAAACAACCAAAAAAAAACCAAAACAAAAAAAACCCTACAGATAAAATGCACATTCTGCTCTTGACAGACAATGATATGTTCACATTTTGAAGCAAAAAAACAACAAAAAAACCACAAGAATTTATTTCAACCATTCCAGTGAAAAGAATAAAACTCTTGATAGATCTCTGACTGCGAGAATAAAAACACACCCCAACAATGCCAAAATAGGAAGCAATTAACCTGTATGTTGTGTGTCACAAGCTTTATAACATTACTCCATCACCTTTAATTTCTCTCTCTCTCTCTCTCTCTCTCTCTCTCTCACACACACAGTCGGATATAACAATTCAGAATGAGGCTTGCCAGTTTGATGAGTCACCAGCATTCTGTGCAACAGACCTGCCAAATGCCACCACTTCAAAACTGTACACATACCATACACTTACACACATTGTAAACAATGTTGCATTTTTCAATAGATAATTTACAAACTGACTGTCTAACTCTTCAGAGTAAATCAGTTAACCCATTCAGTATCCTTTGGATGCAGAACTTATGATCTTTTGACATCGACACTTAGCTGAGATATGAAGCCAAATGTATGTTTTTTTTCTTATATCTTTATTGTCTGTTTCATATTGAGGTACATGTTCACTGATTTCAGCACTCACATGCACACAATGGAGAGTGGGCAAGATGTGTGTGTGTGTGTGTGTGTGTGTGTGTGTGTGTGTGTGTGTGTGTGTGTCTGTAGCCAAGTACCATGTAGACAGACACACCCATAATACACATTATGTCACTTCTTGTTGTTGTTGTTGTTGTTTTTTAGATTCTTTATGATTACAGTGGACAAATTTTTATTGCTTTTTTTTTTTTTTCTCTGATGGAATTGAGGATCACAATGCTTATAAAAACAACAACAACAGGATTTCATCTGGGCTGGTGCGTTTACTTTGAACTCACTGATCAGTTTTACCATATCTTCTTCTTCGTTTGTGGGCTGCAACTCTCATGTTCACTCGTATGTACATTAGTGGGCTTTAACATGTATGACCGTTTTTATCTCACCATGTAGGCAGCCATACTCTGTTTTCGGGGGTGTGCATGCTGGATATGTTCTTGTTTCCATAACTCACTGAACGCTGACATGGATTACAGGATCTTTAACGTGCGCATCTGATCTTCTGCGTGTGTATGTACATATTAAGTGGATTCAGGCACTAGCAGGTCTGCACATGTTGGCCTGGGAGATTGGAAAAATCTCCACCCTTTACCCACCAGGTGTTGTTACCGAGATTTGAACCCAGGACCCTCAGACTGAAAGTCAAACGCTTTAACCTCTCTGCTATTGTGCAAGTCACCATGTCAAAAAAAGGGGGAATCTATCATGTCATTCCTGGTGGGAGTGCGTGGGTGGGGAGGTGGGAGGAGGGGGGGGGGGGGGGGGGGGGGGGCAGGCACTGCTATTCTCTCTTCTATTTTCTTTCCTCCTATTTCACTTGGTATAAAAATTACTAATCTGCTGTGCACACTATAAGTACAACAGAATATATAGCAACCATTGTGAGCATTGCATGCCACTCACTGCAGTTAAGCATCATAAATACATGGGCACATAACAATAGTGATTGTGATCAGTAATCAGCTGATTTCTCTATACATAACCTAGTGAACAACAATACAATCAAAAAGTTTTTGTTTTGCCTTTTAAATGATAATAATAATCACTAGTGTCTTTTACATTTTGAGTTTTCTTTGGTGTGTGTTTGTGGTTTTATTTTAAAAGAATGTTACCAATGTTCTCATGACTGAACAAAATGCAAACAAAGAAGATTTGTAATATAAAAAGTCTTTGAAAGGGGAAATGTTTTCTAAAGGGCATGTAGTACTGCTGAATCAACACTGTATTTATTGTGCCATCAGAATTACCATTTTTTCCTGATTACATTTCTTTGATCTGAATTGGAAGTGAAAGTTTTAAAACTAAAAGATGATGACTAAAATGGGGATAAAATACATCATAGAAAAAAGATAACATGAAAAACTGGAATAAAAACAACAACAATTACAAAACGATTTCCATTGTAAAAAAAGAAAAAAAAAAAAAAAAGAAAAAAAAAAAAGATACGTATAATTCACATTTATGCTGATTAACTCTGCTGTGTCCAATAGCACGCAAGTCTACTTATGATAACAATAATACACACAATGCAAAAGTAGTAAAAACAAAACAACAACAACAAAGTTCTAAGTCCACAAACTTTCAAGTTTCAACTGATACAAATAGTCACAGCTCAGTGCTACCAAGTACTGCTAAACATGTATTAGTTGAAAATATCAAGAAACTAACAAAACGTGTGAATTAAATCAAGAGAAAATCTGCTACTCCTACAATGCAAACTATGAACAGTTGTAAATAAAGGTCTCTAACTTGCCAGAAACACAAAAGATTGAGAGCTCTGCTTCAGATTTTATCAGTTGACCTAGAACTCAAGGTTGGACCCACAGCAAATAAAAATTATAAATGTGAAGCATTTCTTGTGAATAAAGTCTGCCCACTCACCCCCTCCCAAACCCTCCCCCACCCAACCCTCTCATTAGTCTCAACCAAGGTAAAGAAAAAGGACTAAAAAGTAAGAATATACATCACTAATTGCCAAATGCACACTTACACATCACTCATTGCCAAATGCACATGTAGTGATGTACACATCACTCATTGCCAAATGCATATGTACACACATGCGCGCGAAAACACACACACACACACACAAATACACACTCACACTGTTCATGAGTTTTTGTACAGTAACTGATCTCCAGAAATCTAGAGCACACGTCATAAACAGTAATGCAGTACCTGTGATGGTGTTTACTCTCATTTCATCAAGCATACAACTGATCCCCCCCCCCAAAAAAAAACAACCAAAAACAACTCACCTCTTTTTAGTTTTAAATACTTGTATAACCTAAAAAATGCAAACACATGTCTAAATATTTGCGTACTAAAAATCACTACATTAACAAGCACTGCACATACATGCACTCTACAAACAAAAGATTAACAGGAGGACTGAGCTATCCATTTTACAGGGCTAAAAAAAATCCATCTAGCGGATCTACTTAGGACTACCTATCTATTTCTTTATATCTTTTTCCCCAGCTGAAAAGGTTAACATGATACTCCCTTCTAATGTCACCCCCGCTCCCTCTCTCTCCCCATACATGACAACAACAAAAAAAGATAAGAAAAAAAAAAGGGTACCATCTATTTCCCTTTGTCCAGATTTTGGAGCTATGCCAGAGCACACCAGATATGGTCACACACACACACACACACACTTGAGAGCAGGGATCAGGTTCGACATCGGTCATCGGTCATTGACGCATTTAATTTTGAAATGACCTATTGTTTTTCAAGTTGCCAGGTCACATGACTTATTGTTTTTATGACCAGTCGGTCAACCAAAGTAACCATCTCTCTCTCTCTCTCTCTCTCTTTAACGATCACGATCGCTTTGTCGTCTGCTCCTACAGGAAATGACTATAAACAGGTTTATTAAAATACGGATCCGTGACAAAACGAAATCCGAAACGAATCTTTATCGCTGCCTTTCGCGAGCTTCGGCGAGAAGAATTGGCGTTCCCACTTTTGCATTAACCGAGTGCAGTTCCGGGAAAACTGAAAGTAGACTTCTGCTTTCAGTTTACAATCAGACCAGTCGACAACGGAAAAATGCCTCCTAAAAAGGTGCCGCGGATAGAAAAGGGCCAGAAAACGTTGTTTAGTTTCGCAGCTAAAGAAGGCAGCTCATCGGAAAGTACAGATACGGCTGCGGCATCGTCGTCAAGCAACTCATCGGAAATTACAGACACGGTGACGGATAAGGAGGCTGTGGCTTTGTCGTCGAGAACATTTCGAGCTGCGTGGATTTGTGCATTATTAAAGTTTGAAAAAACCCGGGACGGGTGATATTTGACCTATTGATTTTCAAAATGACCTATTGATTTTATGTTCTTCCGGTCATATGACCTATTGTCTATTGAACCCAACCTGATCTCTGTGAGAGCCACCCCCCACCTTTTTTTTTCTGCCTGTAATTTTATTTGTTTTCCAATCAAAGAGGATTTTTCCACATGGCTTGGCCACAGACAACCCTTTTGTTGCCATGAGTTCGCTTACGTGCGCAAAGTGCATGCCGCGCACGGAACCTCCATTATTGTGTCATCCAAATGACAAGCATCCAGACCACCGCTCAAGGCCTAGTGGAGGGGGAGAACATACTTGTGACTGTAGGATTTGAACCAGTGCACTCAGATTCTCTTGCCTCCTAGGTGGATGTGTTACCACTAGGCCATTATTCTGCAAGGTAGATGAAAGAGAAAGGTCCAGGCTCTGTGACTAAACAATTCATGATTGAATTAGTTACTGGTTCTGTAATCTGTGTGGCCTGACTAATACCAATGAAGGCCATAGAGAAAGATTAAGGCTCTGTGGTTCATGAAGCAATTATGACTTCATGAATCAAATTGCTTGCTGAACTTTGTGCCAGGCCTGAACAATACAAAGACAGAGGAGGGAAAAGGTCCAGACTCTGTGACAAAGTGATTCATGACTGAATTAAATTGCTCGTTGTGTGTGGCCTCAACACACTACCAAGGAATAGTGAAGAGAAGGGTCCAGGCTTTGTGACTAAGTGATTCAGTGCTGAATTACGCTACTTGTAGAGTGAATTGAATTACTTGTGTGTGGACTGAACAATACCAAACTGAACCATATCACACTGGAATAGAAAATGTTGATGACCTATGGTTAGCTAAGCACGGCTTCAACCCTTGCTCTCTGCCACATTATATGTTAATCACTGCATAAATTGTTCCATATCAATACATATTAACATATACATCTCCTGTCCATATCAACATATATATAAATATATATCTATTGCTTTTAATTGCAAAGTGCGTTTGCAGAGCTGGCATTTTTCTTTAGAGTTTTGAAAACATTACAAAAAATACATAATGCTGAAACATGTACAAGCTATATAACTTTTAATTTATTCACTGTATTCTGTGGCTATTTTTTGGGTGATCATTAAATTAATAAAACACAAACACATCAATCAAAGTGGAAAAAAAAAAAATCTTTTTTGGGTGCATCTTCGTGGATGCTCAGGGTAGCTGCAGGTTGCGATGTAATGGATATCAAGCTGATTTATGAATTTTTTTTTTTTTTTTTTTAAATAATAAAATATTCTTATGTCAGAGATGTCATGCTGAATTTATGAATTTGCAAATTTGGTTTCATATCTACAGATGTCACTGTCAGGATTTCACGGTGCTTTTGTGAATTCATGTGTTATCTTATTTCATGATGAATGAAAACTGGAAACATGAAAAGGCACTAATGCAAATGCAATTCATAAACCTGTGTTTACAAAGTGCTAAACATAATTCTGAAAAGAAAATTTTCAATGTGTGTTCAGTGCATGTGAGTGCATGACTTGTGTTCAAGACCGTATGTGTGCTGCTGTGCAAAAGAAAGCAAGTAAAAGAGTGCTTAACACCTGACAGATATGAAATGAGAAACTGTGCGCAAGTGATACAGAGCACACAGAAAGAGCAAGATCCTTCCAGATGATGATGAGTGATACAGCAGCACGTGACAGAAATAACAGCAGCATGATGACAGAAAAGTAACAGCAGCATGTGACAGAAAAGTAACAGCAGCATGACAGAAAAGTAACAGCAGCATGTGACAGAAAAGTAACAGACAGAAAGTAACAGCAGCATGTGACAGAAAAAGTAACAGCAGCATGATGACAGAAAGTAACAGCAGCATGTGACAGAAAAGTAACAGCAGCATGTGACAGAAATAACAGCAGCATGTGACAGAAAAGTAACAGCAGCATGTGACAGAAAAGTAACAGCAGCATGACAGAAAAGTAACAGCAGCATGTGACAGAAAAGTAACAGCAGCATGTGACAGAAATAACAGCAGCATGTGACAGAAATAACAGCAGCATGTGACAGAAAAGTAACAGCAGCATGATGACAGAAAAGTACAGCAGCATGATGACAGAAAGTAACAGCAGCATGTGACAGAAATAACAGCAGCATGTGACAGAAATAACAGCAGCATGTGACAGAAAAGTAACAGCAGCATGTGACAGAAAAGTAACAGCAGCATGACAGAAAAGTAACAGCAGCATGTGACAGAAAAGTAACAGCAGCATGATGACAGAAAAGTAACAGCAGCATGTGACAGAAAAGTAACAGCAGCATGATGACAGAAAAGTAACAGCAGCATGATGACAGGAAAGTAACAGCAGCATGATGACAGGAAAGTAACAGCAGCATGTGACAGAAAAGTAACAGCAGCATGATGACAGAAAAGTAATAGCAGCATGATGACAGGAAAGTAACAGCAGCATGTGACAGGAAAGTAACAGCAGATAACAAAAGCAATGAAAGTCTGAGCACACAGTAATGATGTTGCCATTGAAAGAGACAATGTACTTGTATGGAGGTGTGGGGATGGGGTTAGATTTCGTGGGTGATCAACAGATTTTATTCTTCAGGTTAAATGACTTGTGAGCATCTGTCAGCACAGCACTCAACAAAACCAGACCATAGGAAGAAAAAAGAAAAGTTCTTTCCCCCTCTCCTTTTCTTTTTTCATCTTCCCTATTGTTTCTACGCATTCTGTTAACTGTCAAAACTAAAGATAAACCTTCAGTGGCTATAATAACTTACCAAACCTGTCTATAGATACATATCTGCTGCAGAAGTCAAATGGTTTTTCTCTGTTCTGGATTGAAATTGTGTGTTCCTTTTCAGCATTTAACAGGTTGTTTAGCACCAAATGGTCCTAGGATTGCTAGACAAAAAGATCTGAATGACCTGGTCAGGTAACAGAGAGTGAAACAAAGAAGTAGGCACAGGGCTGGAATACTGTCAAAATGAAAATGCCCTCTTATGTTAAAAAAAAAAGAAAGAAAAGAAAAAAAAAAAAATCAATAAGTACAACAGAGACCAATCATAATCATGAAATTAAATCACAACTGGACATTACTAATCTTATCTTAGACACTATTTGTATTCCAGCAACCTTTCCTCATACTGAGTATTCTACTTCCCATACCCTAAAATGGCTAAATGCCCCGCCACCCCTCTCAAATACTCCCAAAAGAATAGGTAACTTGATAAGCATATAAATAATATCTAATAATATATAAAAAATATAAACAACACAATTACACAGACAATCAGAAAGTGAAAACAAGAAGACATGGCACTATTTATCTGACCCGTTTCATGCACGATAATGCCATCTTCCTTCCCCAATGCCAAATGTGTTGCATATTATGACATACACAAAAATTTAAATAATAAAAAGTAGCTATTCTGAACATTGTCTAGTACAGAGATCAACAGATACATCTAAAGAACCAAATTGCATTTGGAAATCTGTATGCCAAGATCTGATAAATCCTAACCCCTAAATAACCCTAAAAAGTTTTAAGAACATGCTTCTTTCTAATTGCTAAACTACTTGTTCATACCAACATAAAACTAATAAAATACATATTTCCTATCCCAACATTAACACCACTTTTTGCAAACTGTTTGACAAACTCAATCACAGACATCAAGTCTGAATAGCTCAACTTGTAAAAAGAAATATTAAAAAAAAAAAAAAAAAAAAATCTATCAGCATGAGCATCACCGAAAAAAGACAAAGACAATACACAGGTCACCAGTTACTTTCCAACCAAAACCCAAAAAGAAAAACTCAGTTAAAAAGCAGAAAAGACTGCCTGGTCCGAACAGAAAGAAACAAACAGAAGCAGCAGAAGGGTTAGGACACAAGAGGGAGGTCGGAAAAGACGCAAGAAGCATGGAGGAGATCAGCGTAAAGAACAGAAGACAGCATGCTTAGAGGGAAAGAGGTAACCTGGAGGGAGGCAGAGCTTACTGTTAATCCCCTGTGAGACGTCCACCAGGCCAGCACAAAAGGCAATCAGCAGGTTGGTTAGTCAACAAACTCTACACACTGACTGAACTAGTCTAATAATCTTGCAATTATTTTATCCTGATAAATCAATAAACTTAAAGTATGCATCATATTTGTATTGAAAAGGAAAAAAAGAAATGATCAGAAAAAACACTTCATTTTAAAGGGAATTATGGACATAAAGTTCAAGAGAGGTCACTCTTACAATTGTACAGCTGTTACTGTAATCATGTTTGTATTCAAAGAAACTACTTCCACACAGATCAACCTATTGTTCATTCAAGTTAATATTTCAGTTATAAAATACCAGAATGTGAATTGACATTAAAACTGTATGCAATGATTTTCAACTTAATAACTATACTGGTCACATTTTTTTTCTATCAAATGCACACGTTTGACTTAAAGACAATTTAAAAACTAAAGCTGTATCAGTGTGAGGACACTCTACAACTAGGCAAAGTATGTTCCCCAACTTTTAACTGAAATGTTTGACTAAAAAAATTCTAATGCCAATTAAATATTCTGAGCATGTATATTTACTGAAGAAGAAACAGAAAAACAAAAACAAAAAAAACCCTAAAAAAAAAAAAAAAAAAAAAAAAATTCCACTCCATAAAACCACATGCCAACTCATTTCTGAGCTTGATAAAAAAACAACAACAAAAAAAACACTTAGAATTCTAATTAAGAAAATCCATCACTTACCTAGTTCTTGAAGTGGAAAACACGTACCTATATCAGTATCACCCACACACTTCTGAAGGAAAGGCCTAACATCTTGAGACAACAACAACGATGATGATGATATTGTGAACAGTGCAAAGTGCCTTACTTGACAACTGCCAGTATTTATCTTTTTCTCTGAAGTACGAACCATTTAATGCAGATCTACTTACCACAAACTGGAGACAGTGAACCGATGATAAGAACTTACTTATGTTACATTTCTCTAACACCTGACATCAAGAGGTAGAGCTTCCGAGTTCCATGCACCTGTTCAGTTCTCAAGGCCTGACTAAGCGCGTTGGGTTATGCTGCTGGTCAGGCATCTGCTTAGCAGATGTGGTGTAGCGTATTTGGTATATGATTTGTTCGAATGCAGTGACGCCTTCTTGAGCTACTGATACTGATACTGTTCAATGCCCATGCAGCTTGAATAATACTGTGCTTGAAAGGTTAGGACTTATCTTAATTTTTTCATGTCTTGTTAACTGAATCAAAATAAAACTGCCAAGTGCTAGAAAAAAAAAGAAGAAAAAAAAAAGAAGCTGAAAGTTAGCAGTACATAAAACACACAAACACACACACAGTGCAATCGCTTTCCTTTTTTTTCTTCTTTTTTGCAATTACAATGAATATGGATGTGAATGTGAAGTGTTATTTAACCTCCACCACCAAACCTTAGTTATATATATATAAAACTAAATTATAATACATTTCAAACTAAAATTAACATATATCATCTGGATGTCGTTCTCTCGCAGAAAGACAAGCCAAATGTAATACACACCTGTGTGCAGACACTGCATGCCCCTCCATGTGCACACACACACAATCTTCACTTTTGCTTTCCTTTACCATAACAATCTCTGTATCTGATACTGATGGGAAGATTCTGATTTACATATATCCAAGTACACGTGAAGCACACACATGTAATGTACCATAACACAACAACTACCACAAATATGTATAGTAGCCAAGAAAGAAGAAGCCTTTATGGAAATTGCCTCTTAGCAACATACAACAAAGTACTACTCATACTGCTGCAGTTAATAATTTTAGTGAAATACTGGTATTGTTTTAAACATAATGTCAGTAACTGAGTAAGAGCAGAATACTTAAGGGCCATTAATGAAGGATATTTTTCTCTCCTTGGTTCAGTGGAAGTCCCCTGAGGGCCTCACCAGACATGAAAATGAGACATGATGGAATAAAAGGAAAAGCCAGTACAGCCCACTCCCATGAGGCAGCCAGAAAAAGTTCTAGCAGAATCCCAAGCTGAAGAAGAGAAGTGAAAAGCATGTGAGCTGAAAAGGAAAGAAAAGCATCCAGTAAAGAGCCCTCATTTTTTAACTTACCAGCCTTCTGCACAAAACTGAGCTGAGCCAGCACCTCTACTTTAATAATCTCGACGAAAGCTTTGGAAGACTCGCCTCGTGTAGCCCCCAATGTCGTCAGTAAAGGAATGGGATGAGTTGCCAGAACTTACTTTGGGGTTGGGCATCTTGCCTGTGCCTCGCCCACCGGACCGCCGGTTTGTCATATTACGGCGCTCCCGATCAAACTCCAGGTCTTCCAGGCGCTGGGTCAGAACCAGTTTTTGCTGGATGGCCATGCGAAGCAGTGAGTTGAGGGTCTTCTTCTCTTCTTCTGCTGCAGCCAGCTGTCGCTGACTCTCGTCAAGCTGGGTCACATACTCGTCACAGCGCTGGGCAAACATGGCTCGCAGGGAGGCAAACGTGGCTGCATCCTCTTTGAGAGACTTCAGTTCATTGCGCAGCTTCAGCATTGTTTCGGTCACAATGATCTTTTCATTCTCATACTTTTGTTTCAGGTTGGCAAGTGCGACTTCCGCAGTCGACTTGTTGGCCTTGAGGACTGAGCGTAGCGTAGCGATCTGTTCACGCTTGGTGGACAGCATGGCCTTCAGTTTGACTATCTGGTCCTGCATCTCCAGCAAGTCTTCAGAGTGGTCTCCTGACCCTGCACCTTCATCGCGGTTCCAGTTCTTGGAGATCTCCATCAGGTGCTCCACCGCTTGCTTCAAGAATTTCACCTGGTCTATCACAGTCTCTGACAGTTTCTCACAGGATGTGGGGTCACCCTGGGCATTGCTGACAGCAGCCTTCTTTTCTCGTCGAGATTTTGATTTCTGTTTGGCCTGAGCAGACTTCTTGGCCGAGGTTTCTGCCTCACAGACAGGAACAGACATGCTTTCTTTGGTGGGTGTGGCTGGCTCTTCACTGCTCTCTTTCTCACTGCTGTCTGAAGACTGGAGCGGCTGGGTGGAGGATTTGGCATGGTCCAGCATCACTCGTGACGGTGTCTCGCCGCTGACCTCACACACCAGGTGATACAGCTGGGCAAGGTCCTCAGTGATGCGGACCAGCTCTGCCTGAGTGGCAGCGATGCTTCCGTGCGCCTGATCCGCTGTGTCCGTCATCCTGTGGATCTCTCTCTCCTGCTCTCTGATCGTCTCTTCATACAGCATACACTTCTTTTTCAGGTCTGCCAAAGCCTCATTGAACTCCACACCCGGACCTAGAGCCGCTGCGCTCTGCAGCATCATGATTTCAGACTGGAGACTGCCAATCTCGTTCAGCGCTGTCCTGTACTTTTTGTCCTTCAGCTGAAGGCTGTTACGTAACTGCAGCAAAGCTCTCCTCTCTGGGTCATCCTCTTCCTCCATCTCACGCAGCATGGTCTCATCGAAGGAGACTTCCAGGTCATTGGGAAGCTTGGATGTGGTGATGTCACGCACAGCCGCCAGGGAGGCAATGTAGGACTTGAGCTGATCAGCCCGTTTCTTCTGCTCCACCAGGTCCACCTGGGTGTCTTCTATCAGTTTCCGTGCTTCGTCCAATGCCTTCTGCATCTCCATCTTCTCTTCTTCTGACTGCTGCAGCATGGACTCCAGTTTGCCCACTTCAGTCACCTGAGAAAGAAGCAATACACAAAACTAAATTAACACATAATACTGTTGGCAAAAGACACACTTTACATTTAAGTCATAGAATCTTCACTTCCTATTTAGAAAAAAGAAAAGGTACTCTTAGTTTCATGTAACATTATTCATCTAGGTGCACAGTGTGAAAATTCAGGAAATCCACTGACCAAATTAAACAAAAAGATGCAGGAAATCAATTGATCAAATGAAACAAAAAGACACATTCTTATCTGAATCAATCTAAACTAAAGACCCCACTTTTATCAAAATGACTCACATGAAAAAGGAATTAATGAAAATTTAAAAGAGCTAAAAGCCTTTCCTTTATTTGTTTACAAGTACAAAGATGTGATGCTCATTAATTCTGAATAATGAGGATACATATCCTTAAAATCTGGATGTTTACCCGTAACTACCAAATTAATCTTAGTGGTAAACAAATTCTACTGGTCTTGTCTTGTCACATATACACTGCCCCCCCCCCCCCCACCCCCCCCCCCCCACCCCCCAAGTGCACGCACATGTGTGCAAACCACACATACCTGAATCTCACTGAGGATGTCTCCCACCACACCAGGACGGGGCATGGGGATGGACGAATCCCCATCCTTGGGGGACAGGGAGAAGTCGGCCTCGATGCGCTTGAGGGCTGGGTGGGAGTGGTCCTGGCTCTCGGCGTCTTCCTCGGCACCCGAGTCCTGTGACGACTCGTTGGTGGAGTAGGATGAGACAGACAGGCCCTCGGTCAAGCCTCCAAGGTGGGCCAGGTTGCTCAGGTTGAACATGGACTCTCGATTCAGGCGCTGGTCCAGCTCCTTCTTCAGGGAGTGTTTCTGCTCGCGCTCGGCCTGCAGAGAGCTGAGGGACTCCTCCAGGTTCTTCTCCACGATGCGCCGCAGGTTGGTCACCTCTTCCACCTGCAGGTGGAGGTCCTCCACCTCCTCCAGCAGGCGCTTATTCTCGTGCTTCATGGCTTCAAATTCCACCTGCAGGAAAAACTACTGGTCAACACTATTAAACACATGCTTGGCCAGTCAATGTTCGGATTTTTCTGTGGTTTGTTTTCATCACCTGAAGAAATGGGCAAGGTTTCCATGCTTGTGTGGTGATGAATCAGTTACTAATCTAACATCTATTATCTATAGTCGATGCTGTTCATTATCATGGAAGTACATCGTGAACAGTGAAGACGTCAGCAACACCAGAGAATTAATATTCATCTGGCTTGACAATTCTTAGACTGCACGTTTTTTTGTTGTTTTTTTATTTATTTATCTTTTATGTTCCTTTTCAATTTCAGCTTTGCTGTATGTCCACTGCACATCCATGTGTGGGTGCACATGATGTGTGTTGTGTGTGTTGTGTTATGCAGCAATGTCACCCTGATACTACACATTTCATGACTGGATGTCTTTTGCAGCATTGTCACTCTTATTATTTTTTTCTCTCCATATTTCAACTTCTTCTGGTCATGCAATGTCCTTCCACAATTCACTTCTTGACCCAGAGTTGTGCTGAGACAAGATCGTTGGCTCATGTATGCGTGTGTGTGTGTGTGTGTTCTGGAAATACTTTGCCAGTCAACACCGAATTTAGCTTAACCTTCATTACTGAAAGGAGGTGAAGTAAGCCACTAGTTTTCATCCAGAGAATGATCTGGAAAGGGCTTTATCACTTACTTCAAGTCCATGACCATTTAAATCAACAGATTTACTTGAACACACACATCTGGAATTGTCAAGATTCACCGTATAAGTCAACTTTCACTACGCATGCATGTGCGTCTGATGTTACCATGATAATATCCCTCTAAGTCCTTCTGGTTTCTATATCATAGATCAGTGCGATCATCAAAGAGAAAAAAATCATAGTTTTTAAAAGTCAGAGTGCATGTTCATGGATTCAAACAAGAAGTAATATTTTTGGTGTTCATGCCAAAGAAACTGTGCAAGGAGACATTCAAACAGGCTTGGATAGAGTCGGTCAGACTCAGAGATACAAAGACATGTATCTGATCTGCAGATCAAAAGTGATTACTATATATATCACTAGTTGGGTTTTTTGTCTCTCATTTATCAAAACCAAAAGTCATGATGAAGACAGGGAAAGTTCCAAACATTCACTGAACTGTACTGTGATCATATAACAATGCAATGCTGATCAATGTGGGCTGCTTGAGATGGAACTGTTCTGTTTCCAGCCACTCATTTCTGATGGTGAGCAAAAGTATGACTTGGATAGATATGCAAGCGCTTCATCACATGATTCATAAAACTTTTGCCTCTTGTTTCTTTATATGTCACTCTAACCTCTTGCACTTAAAAACTTAGTATGCATGAAATCAAAAAACCACTGCCTCACCTGACTGGTTTTTAGTTGAGAAACTGACTTCTGCAGGATGATGTTCTCTTCCTCAAGCTCTGCATAATCCGCATAGTTCCGGTTTTCACGAATCTTGTACTCTCGGTTCTCATGTTTCAGCTGATTCCTCTGTGCCTCCAAAACCTCCACCTATCAAACACATGACATATCAGGCATACTATCTAAATAATCAATGAAAGTTGTTATTAGCTTTTTTCAAAACTACAATCAGGCATCACAAAACTTTCTAAGTCTGCAGAATTGTATACAATTACTAAATAATGCATTTTGTCACCAATATGTAAAATTCATATTTTCATTAAAAAAAAATGGATGGTCTCATATTTATAAAATAGTTTTTGTTAAGATTGTCTTGCATACAAAAAAATTGGGCTTTTTTCTTTTGATTTTTACACAAAAATATAAAATGTATCATTTTATCTCAAAATAGTTTCAGTTATGATTGTCTCATGTTGCAGAATTTTACAATTTTACTTTTTGTTAACTATTGACTTGTCAGTGTCTTCTCAATGATTTCCCCACAAAATGGGTTAAGACACAATATCTTGTTAATGATTTCCTCTAGGAACCCAAATGTTAGTTGCCACCCCCATCGTCATACCTGATGACTAAGTTCCGACACGTTGGCCGCCAGTCTCTCGTTGTCAGCACCGACACGCTCCATGGATGCATTGACAGCCTTGAGCTCTGCCTCCAAGTCGCTGATGGACGACTGGAAGCTCTCCTCCCGCTCTGCTGTCTGCTCCAAGAACAGTTCTTCATGGTGTACGCCGGTTTGGTGGTGTCGTCTCAGCTCAATATGATTCTTTGTGAGGGCCTGAAAATATGACCCAGATACTGAGGTAACTGTAAAAAATGATGCCTCGTCAGTGGCTGGGAAATACCAAATCTAATGTAAAAAAAAAAAAAAGTAATAAAAATTAGTAGAAGGTAAAAAAGAAAGGGGAAAAAGTATGAAAGAAAGCCTATTAGTTAATGCAAACATCAACAATGATATGTAAAACAAGTAATGTTAGAAAAAAAAATTCTGTCACTCTATCATAAATTTGCATTATAGGTCTCTCTTTAACCTGTTTAGTGCCTATGGGACCATCAGCTGACATTCTATATAAAGTGTTGCAATACTGCCTATAAAATGTCCACTGATGTCCTGCATCTACTTTGATTTTTTCTTCATTGAAGTTCAGTATAATGAACATAGACTCTGAATGGTTAGTTTAATGTGTGGATTATAAACACGTTAAACTTATTTTATTGAGAATTCACCAAGTGGAAGACACCATTCTTCTCAATAATAATTTACTAATGTGACCATTTAGAGCACACATGGGAAGAGGGTTTGCCTCACATGCCAAGCTGAAAAGACATTGAACACTTTGTCAAGTGAAGACAGTCCCTGTCAGCGGATTTACACAGAATTTGAGAAGAAGGGAAGAGAGACTGTGGATTGGTGCAAGACAAGTGAATATGTCAAAGGCCAAACAGAGGGTAGGTAAGGTGGTGTGGCCCTGAACTATCAGTGAACTGTCTTTTCAAAGTGTTCAACTGCTGGAATGGCAACAGCCAATAATTCACATTTTCTTGAACCCTATTGTTGACAGATGATAGATGGGAATAACAAGGTTTTTCTGGTTTTTTTTAAAAGGAAATTTTCTTCCTAAAATTACGTTTAAGTAACATACTTACCATGACCCACAAGTGCAGACTCCGGCAGGGGTCTGACATTCCTGTCCTGTGCAAACTGAATACTTTTTCACACTTTTTGCCACTGATCAGTTGACAGATTTCTTTATAGAGGAGGCAAACAATCCTTGTT